>NC_030823.1:68944457-69249931 GCF_001704415.2 Capra hircus | reverse complement strand
TGCCTAATAAATAAAGCTATTTATAGTGGTGGTTCCTCAGCACCTGGGGGCGTGGGGAACTGGCGGAAGTGCTAAGGAAAGGTTTAGAAAAAGGAGGCCAAAGGACCCCAAGGCAAAGTGCATCTATTTTTAAGGATGCTGAGAGCAGAACGTGGGAAAGATAAAGGGAGAAGTTTCCGGAACATAGAAACTTGAAAAAAAGGTGAAAATTCTCTTCCTTACGGCTGAGAGACTTCAAGATTCAAGAGGAAGCGAGGAGAGTGGCCAAGAAGTGGCTTCAGAGCAGGTGGCGTCCGAGTGGCCCATGCTTGTGGCCCGTCGCTGCCGTGACCCCAGGGAAGCCCTCGTTTCGGGGTCAGTGGGTGGGGTTTGTTCATTCCTTGACCTTCCTTGTTGCCTGTCCTGCCGCGGACTTTGCAGCAGGTGCTACTGGTTGCAGAAATGAGGGAAAGAAAATAGGCGAGTGTGGGTTTATCCGAGCCCCTGAGAAACGTTAGGAAGCTAGGGTCTTACTAGCTTCCATCTCACATATGAAGGGCAGGCAGCACCTTTAGAGTTTCAGGAAGAGAGGTGTGACTTGGTGTTGAGGAATATGCCAGGACAGGGAGGAAGCTTGTGCAGGAAAGGCTCGGAAAAGTGGGGTGAGTTGATTGGTAAGTGCTGCGAGGACCATGGAGCAAGGGGTTCTCTCGTTAAAGCACGAGGAACTGCTTAACCCTGGGAGGCAGTGGGAGATCTCAGAGCCGCCATGGCTCAGGGCCCAAGTAGTGAGCGAGGTTCCAGGGGAGAAGACAGACTCTTAGAGATGGGTTTCTAGACTTCATTTTGGGTGTGGCTGCTTCTCTGAAAGGATTCTGGAGCACTTGCTTGAACTTGTTCTTATTCTGCATGCTAATAACGCAACACCATTACTAGCATCGTGTCTGAATCAGCTGCTAACTAGTGAGTTAATGGCTTCCCGATGACTCAGATGGTAAAGAATCTGCCTTCAATGCAGGAGACCCATGTTCAATCCCTGAGCTGGGAAGATCCCCTGGAGGAGGGAATGGCTACCCACTCGTTTTTAAAATGGAGAAAAACATTGTGAGATAAATCCTGAGAATGCTTAGGCATGATCTTATGTCGGGAAGTCTCCCACGAAGTAGCTTTAATGTAGACAGACGATGCGCTTCTGAAGGACTTCTTCCCCCAGCTTGAAGTACTTTCTCGTATGTCTCCCGTAAATGCTTGAGTGCAGTGTCATACTGCAAAGTACATGAGAAAACATATTACACTTAGGGAAGAGAGGCGATTTGCCTTGGAATGATTTTCCACATGGACGTGCTTTTTCAGATGAATTCTGAAAGATTCATCCTAAATTTATACCCTCAAGCCTGGAATAGAGACGGAGAATGTCTACGAGAACCTGAGTCACCCCAGACATCTTGGAGGCGCTGGGCTTCCCCAGGGCACTGAGGAAGCCAAGGTTTCTAGGAGAGTTTGGTTCAGGTGCTTGGTTCTGTTGTAATCGAACTTCAGATTCTTGCAAGGGTTACAGATACGTGTCAGAAGTTACAGTGTGACCAAATTCAGGCTTGAAGTTAAACCAACTCATTCAGCAACCTATACATTTTGTTTCGAACTCTACCTTGAAAACCTGTTAAAAGTCTCCTTAAAACCTATAAAGGCGGACTTCAGAACAAGAAGCAGAGTTGGGAGCTAGGCCTGGCATGTGGTGGGGGGCGGGGTGGGGTGTGCTGTGTGTGTGGAAATACCGAAAGGGTAGAGGGCCCTGACAACAAGGCTAAATGATCTTTCTGTACCCCCTCCCCTCTCCCCCACCATCTTTCTTTTACCCGTAGGCCTGCACTGCCTGAAAAGAAGGTGGCTGACGTCAGCACTCTGAACGAAGTGGGCTATCAGATCCGGATTTAGGCTGGCCATACCGCAGCCACAGGGCTTCTATGGTGCTTCTCTCTGCACTTTACCCAGCATCTTCAGGAGGAACTGCAACTATTTATTGAGAACTGGGGAATTTTATTTTTAAGGATTTACTTGGAAGTAGACTCTGAGTGGCTGGTAACAAAAAAACAAATTCATGAAGGGACAACCATGAAAAGGCTGTGATAGATCCTACTGGGGTTGGACTGTCCCCCTCACTCCAGATAGAAAGGCTAAGACCATAACTGTAGTTTTTTATATTTTCCCATTTACCTACTTTCTTTTACTTGCTTTGAACATTATGCCTCACTAGTAGTCCATGTTCATGAAGCCCTCCCCCCTCCCACTTTTGATACAGTAAGGTAACTCAATCAGTATTAATGTCTTTTTCAGCAATAACAGAGGCAAAGATTGGTGGGGTTTCTTTTTAAGCAGTCAATATTACCTCAGCATCTTGACATCAGATATGCAAACATAATGGTGGGTGGTTTTTTTAATTCTATTTGTATTGTTTCCCCAGTATTTCCCATGGGGATCTCCACAAGGTTTGGAATTTTTTTCCTGGTGCACACGTGATGAGATTTTAGGTATTATATGCAAGTGTTTTACTTAAAGAGCACTGAAATTCTTCTGGCAATACGGGAAATCATTTTCAGGATCTTGGAGTTACTACTTTCTTAACCTTTCTTACAGCATTCACTGACAGCAGCTTTTGTTCTTTCAAAACAAAACAAAAAAGCACGCTCAGAAGCCAGTCTGTGTTCTGTCACTAACATTTAAACTTTGCAGACTCCAGTGAAAAGCACATGAGGTCATGTACTGTTACCCAAATTCAGCAGTATTGCGATTACCTCTGACAATAACACCCTCAGACAGAGGCCGAGAGAGAATCAGTAGGTTTTGAGAACTAGATAACCTTTCTGTTCACATTTCACCTGAGTTTTAAACTCCGAGTCAGGCCTTGGTTCTGAAGGACTCACTGTTGGTAGGTAGGTGTTCTGATGTCTTATATTAAGACCAAACACGGCATGATGTGATTCTTTGCCAGTACCGTTTTTAGGTACCACTTCGTGATGTTTAGGAACTGGTATTGGAAAATGCAGTGAATTGGAGCAGAACCTTTGTTTTTTAAACGGAAAAGCCTTCGGGTATGGTATTACACCTTAAAGCGTGATGCTCTCCATGGGGCAGGGTGAGTATCTGGCCTGCATATGGCAGTTACAGTGAACTTCTGCTGCAGACCACACAGAATAACTGGCATACCAAGTCCGTGTGTTATCAGGAGTACAGCTTCGACTTCACTTGTTTGATCTTAGCAACCATGCCAACTCATGAGACCAAAAAGCGTATTTTAAGTAGAAGTCTGTTAGTCAACAAAAGTGTTATTTCAGTCTTGGGGCCTCCCTCTCTGGCTTTCTTTACCTGAAGGTGATTTTGGGAAGGGAGTAAAAAAATAAGAATCTGCTCATTCAGATTCTTTACCTCTGAGGGCGACACGGGAAGGAAAAAGACTCTATCCTTCAGCCGTGTGCAGCTGAGCTCACTATCGGTGTTATTCATGGAAAGTACTTTCCTTGAAAAAAGAAGTCGAATGTCCTTTACATGAAAAAGGACCAAGTCAGTCCAATCTACGTCTCAGATTAGATTAAAACAGTTAAACACATTCAGGACTTAACCACTTTTGAGAATAGTACTATCAGCAGAACTGAAAATGAGTTATTTTAAACTTCTCAAGACAAACCCATTTGCAGCCTCCTGGCCACATGTATTTAGATGTTTGGAGTAGTCCGCAAATCATTTCATTTTCATTCTAAAATACGGACTTAGCTCTCTAGATGAAATATAATCATGTTTATCAATCTGAAAGTTTATTATATCCAATAAGTAGACTACTTATAGTATTGATATAATACTGCAGTCACTCTAAGGGCTTGGAATAGGATTTTCCAAGTATTAAGTACTGTCCAGTCTAAAATATGGAGTGTCAATATTTGCATATCCTTGTCTCCCACAGAATGGGGGAAGGAATTAGGAATACAACCTGTTTCTAATATGCTGATGTCTAAGCCTTAAAACTGCCAACTGGCTTGAAGATTTGATTAGTAACCTGATTTCTTCCACACTCACTTCTTGATTTTAAGATTCATTTCCCCAAAGCAAGAGTTAGTCAACAGAAACATGAAAATAAGTCAAAATGTTCTTAGCTGTTACTCTTATTTTTATTGCCTATGGAATATGTTAATTTCTAAAAGACACAAGAAAAGTACTAAACTCTTACATTCTAGTGAACTGATAATAAGGTAAGGAAAAAAAATGACATAATTTACCCCACAGAATTGATTTTAAATCTGGTTATAATTCAAAAGATAAAAACCATGAAATGATTTGAAATCTAGTTTTTAAAAAAAGTTAATGCAAAAGAAATTTTATGCTTAAGCCATTGTGATAATACATGCAAAGTTTAAATGAATGACAGAAATCTTGATTCTAGACTACATGTTGTGCTGTTTTGAGTACACTTTTATTTCAGAAAGTGATATTTAGTATTTTGTATACACTCTGAAATCATGAGCATTTCACTCTTTCTAAGTCAGTTATTTCATAAGGATTTTATTAATAGATATTGGTAAATAGAACTTTGGAGATCTTAATTCCGTATTATTACTATACCCGAGGCTTTTGTAAGCTCTAGTTTTATGTACAACCTTGTACAGTTTTTTTGACATACAATTCAGAATCTTGTTTATTCTCTTGGACTTTGTTCTGGCCAATACATTTTTTTTTTTAGATCTATTAAGAAAAACTGTGACTGTTTTAGTGGGTATTTTTCTAAGTAAATGAAAACTTGTATAATGGTATTTTAGAGAATGCCAGATAAGTGCATGTTTCAATTTAATGTTTTTCTCATCACTTGTATGTTTATACACAGCATGGGACTTTCAATAAAATCATCCTGGAAACTCAAGGATTGTTTTCCTTCTAAAATATAAATGGTGTAATTTTTTTCCTTATTCTTCTTATTATATACTTGTTCTAGTAAACTAATTTCACTCTCACCCTTGTCTTCTTCTACAATTTTCAGATTCTGTATTAAATTTATCTCTATTTTGGTGTATCTTAATTCACTTATTGGCTTCCTTCTATTTTGGCATCACCCAAGGCAACAAGTGAGTTACACAGCTTACTTCATCTACCACAAAACCTTCAGGCACAAATGTACTAGTACAATAATTTATTAGGTAACTTACATGGACGAAGTGCAAATGACTTGACAAAGTGAATGTTTTTCCAACCCTTTGAACTCTGGATCTCTAACTTAAAGACAATTTCAGACACACCTACTGATATCAAAAGCTAGAGTAAAATCAAAATTTCATTACTGCAATTCTGCAATGTATCCCTTTCCATTTAAAACCTGGATAGCACAGCAGGTGAGACAGGGAGACTTGGTTTCGGCAGTTAACCAAATTTAATTGCTTTTGGCAGGTAAATACAAGGCTCCAACAGTTACTAACTCTTCTGATCAAACAAAGTAAAGACAAGTGGACAGTTAATTTTAGTGGAGCTTTAAAAGCCTGTGAGAAAGTTACAAAGGACTCCTTGGCCTCCAGCACACATAATAATACTTCATTCTATAAGGTAAAGCAGAAAGCAATTTTATGGGATTAATTCAAAGTGACGCACATGAAAAGGGCCTAAAATCACAATATATTAATCAGGATACAAAAAATTAAGTTTTCAGAGGTTTTCAGGGATGTTCGTTTATCAAGAATACCTATATATAAAGTTAGTTGTTAACAAATTCATACAACACAACATAGTTATCCATGAATCTTCATTTTTCTTTCCCTAATACTAAAAAGGATAAATATACTATCTGCTGTTATCATTTGCTGATGACAATATCTGCTAATCAGAACATGTAATACTTTGAAAACTGTTACTACAAAATGTGGAAAATCCTAGAACTATATGGTTAATACTGTTAAGTTAAAAAAAGTGACACAATAAACAGAAGTATTTCTATAACACTATAACTTTGACTAGGGAAATCCTTATAACCCACATGCTTTTGGGTGGTATTTATCTGGTTTATTTTTTAATAACTGTAGTAAATATACTTCAGTAGAAAAAGTCTGAGCTTATAAAGTAACTACTGCTGCTAATTTAAAATGAAGCATTCTATTCAGAAAACCCACTATAAAAAACTTTTATAATTCAGCATAATTCAATATAAAATTACTTAGTAAAAATGGACATAGTTCTTTGATCCCAATTCTAGAAAAGAGTAAATTTTCCCTTAGCTTTTAAAATGTTTGATTCAAACACTCACTAAGAGCCAACTGCAGGATTTTTTAGACCCACTCTTAACCGCTTTATAAAAAAGACCAGCACCATCTCACACTACTGAATCATGATAAAAAAAAAAAAAAAAAGACAAAAACCCAAACATTATAGAAACGACAACAGTTACACCAAACAGTTAACATCAACTATTAAAGAGTCTTAGGTCTCCAAGTTGCTATCTCCCCTCTAGAGTTCTGCTGGCTTCCTCTTATTTCTGAGGCAAATAAAAAGAATCTTATAGCTGCCACTTTGTTCCAAATACAAGTTCCTAATAAAGTAAATTTCTACAGGATTGGTTAAGTAAAGTAAAATCTTTCCTTCAATCCAGAATCTTTTCTTGAAACTTAAAAAAAAATTACTAGGGAAACCCAAGGCATGACCCCAGTCCCTGCTCTCTCAGGCACCCTGTACAGTCCACTACAGGATGGAGAGTGGGCTTGTCCAAAACACCTCAGCCTACTAGTTATGGTGACCTACATTTTCCCCATAAAATGCAGGCACATTGCATGGCTCAAGATGGTAATAAAAGGGATTAAGCAATTTGTACAGTTCTAAAAAGCACTGTCAAGCCCCATCAAAGACAAACCAGAACGGTTAGATATTGTGAACAACCCAATGATTTCTGAGATGAATGAGTTAAGACTCAACAAACATGATCCTTGTGATGAAATCAGGCCTTCTGGAAGGGAATGAGTTGTGGTTTGCAAGAACTCAAAAGATATTTTGGATCCACTGTAAAGCTTGCTAAAAACACGAAATTTTTTCCTAAGAGAACTAAAGAAGTTGCGCCGTATTTAAAAATCACTGTCAATTTTACTAGGATTTAGAATAAATATTTACAACTTTTTTTGCAATGAACAGCATTTAGATCTCACTTGTCAGGAAAATATTTTTTCATTATTAAAAAAGAAAAGTGTAAACTTGTTTCTTCTGTTACCTGTTTCAAACATTTAACATAAACCTCTTCAGAAATTTCATAGCATAAAAATAAATAAACATGCAAACTCTTAAGAACAACTTTACATTCTTTGGGGGAAAAAAAAAAAACAGGAAAGCAAAGTATATATGTAATCAAGAGTCAGAGTTCAAGTCTGAATTTAGCCAATAAAGGCAAATGATCTGAAGAGTTATTTTCATTTGGAAGTCCATTAACAGTCCATAAGTCTTGTTCTGTAAGAAGTGACAGTCTGGCTAGAAGTTTCAAGCCACCAACCAAAGCAACTTCAGCTCCTACATTAAAAAAGCACATACATATTTAGAGAAACAACAGGTTGTGAATTGACCACAGAAGTCTTTAAAACAAAAAATGATACGTAATTTGACACTGCCCTGGAAATCTAATATGAAACAGTTTAAAATATGGTTAGTTTTTTATTGAGTTATAACCTAATTATGGAGAGAAGGCAATGGCACCCCACTCTAGTACTCTTGCCTGGAAAATCCCATGGACGGGGGAGCCTGGTAGGCTGCAGTTCCATGGGGTCACTAAGAATCAGACACGACTGAGCGATTTCACTTTCCTGTATTGGAGAAGGACATGGCAACCCACTCCAGTGTTCTTGCCTGGAGAATCCCAGGGACAGAGGAGCCTGGTAGGAGGCCGTCTATGGGGTCGCACAGTCGGACACGACTGAAGCGACTTGGCAGCAGCAGTAGCAACCTAATTAGAACTCACAAACAAACAGCAGTCTCAGATGTTTGTTTTCCTATTTCAGATTTTTAAAATTTCAAGTTCTACAAATAATCTTTAGAAGAAAATATCAATGTAACACGTAAGAATGTTAACAGTAATTTGAGATTGCCAACTACCTAAGAAATTCCCCCATCAACTTTTCTGTAATTGTATAAAACTGAAAGACTAAGCCACATCTAAGTAGGACTGCTGGTCCATGGCACACTCCCGCCATCTAGTGGATATATATAGTATGACAACTACCAGAACTAAATTACAAATTCAAAGCAGTAAGGTTATTTTGTAGAGTTGATCTAATGGAGAGGAGTTGGCCATCTCCTGAGTGTTACTAGTAAGGTTATTTTTGGAGAGAAAGAAAAAAACAGAAGGGAAAACTGGGAAAGAAAAGTAGCATTGAAAAAAATAAAAAGGAAGAGAAAAAAGAGGAAAATCAGAAAAGAAAATAGCTGCCCACATTTAGGATTTTCAGTTTTCTGAATATCCCTGGGTCTTTTCCAAGATCCCCTGGAAAAGGGAACAACAACCCACTCCAGTACTGTTGCCTGGAGAATCCCATGGACAGAAGAGCCTGATGGACTAGTCCATGGGGTTGTTAAAGAGTCAGAGGCGACTGAGCAACTCCACTTTCACTACTTTAAACCTCACTTTCTTCTCCACGTTAAATCCTTTGACCAATATTTAATACCTTGTTTTCAATGAATCATACAAGGGAAAGTGTTTTATCACCTTTGCTTTTTGAAAACACACTTTTCAGACTTCTCTTTCCAGAAAGAACCAGTATTCCAGGGTCAACATGACAAACTGTCAGCTGTTGGCAATCAGGCAAGGCCCTACAGTGAAGGCGGCAGACCTTAGTAAAGTTTAAGTGCAAAACTGCATGATGCTGCTGTCGCAAGAAAAACAACTTGTGGGGAATAAAGGCGAAAGGCAATATCAAAGATCTCTAAAGTAACTCAGAAGCTGGCTGGGATTGGAGGCTGCAGGTGAGGACATAATTCACCGGGAATCTGCTCTGAGGTATTTCACTGCCTCCATCTTTTGCAAGTGAGACACTAATTTACTCAGATATATTACCAATCTGCCAAATATATTACCAGTTTTAAAATATTTTTAATTTCTAAATTGAGAACTTCATACAGATGTCTGGCTTTCTCAGCTTCAGCCCTGAAGTTTTTAGTTACTGTGTTCTCAGGCAGAATTTAAGATGACACGCATTCTTTACCTGGCTGCTCAGCAACACCTTCCTTTTCAGCAGAATAGAAAATATAATCCACAGTTATGGCACTTCGGGAATGACAGGTGGTCACTTCTGGGATTCCAGTGTCAGGAAAATAATGTGAATAAACAGATGACAAGCTGAAATGGTGCTGTAAATTTGAAGATAACCTAAATTGAAGGGAAAAAGAGAGTAGCATCCATCAAGCTTTTAATGATTTTTATAATTCCTCCTACTTAAAGCACTTTTTCAAATTTCCAGAAAAAATCAGACATTAGGACAATATTTATTTAATTAGACCATATCATAATCTCACATTTCTTTATTCATGCAGTGATATCCAAAATCCATTAACAGGGGTATAATATGTGGGGTGGGGTGAGGGAGCTCAATAATTAACATACTAATGTGATTTTTAAAATTAATTATAACACATTTGAGAGCCTCCACTTACTAATGAACACATATTCTAAAACAATTTGTAAGTTTTTTGCTGCTCCTAAGAAAGAAAATTAAAGTGGCCTTTAGGAATACTATTTAGAACTGACAGACTTTTGATGTCATAGGGGCCATATTTTTCCATGGTTATCCTTGCTATGGTATGTGAGATAATTTTGTACTGCATCTTAAAACAGCTTCTATATAATGGCTTACATTTACCCCATTCTTCAAATACACATGATGTCACAGGCAAAAGATTTAATAATCATCCCCATTAACACATCATGAATTTTAAGGATATTTTAAGTCACGAAACAAAACAAAATTTAAAAGAAATTTTCTGTTCATCCAACACACATTTATCAAACATCTCCTAAGTCCCAGGCACTATGTCTTCTTAAGTGCTAAGGATACACGGATAAAGATTTTGCGCTGATTTTAAAGAGCTCATAGGTCAATAAGTACAGGTAATTGCTTCAAATCGCTCTACTGCCAAGTTTTAGAAACTTTTTATGTCTGAGGACTTATATTTACAATATTATTAAATGTAAAATAGGTCTACTGCAAACTGTTCTTACTACTAACATTTTAGTTTACAGATACAAGTATGCATATAAAGACACTATTTTAAAGATATAAGTAGCTTTTCTTATACGCTATTTTGTTATAAAAAGATTTTAGAATTACTCAAAACTAAGTATTTGCTAATAAGAGTAGCCTTTTTAATAATCTCACTCAGGGATCTTTACTTGGCTACCTATGACAACCTTTCCCTGTAGTTTAAGAGATAAGTTTAGGTAATTATCTTTTCTACAGCCATATTCTTTTTTTGGATCAATTCTCCTATAGATTTATTTTTGAGATCCAGTAAGCAGTTAAGGGAGGCTAAAGAGTCTCTTGAAATCTGAAAGATATTTTTCTGTGATCTTCATCTTTGTTTAAATACATAATAGCAATAAATGTTAGTGGGTTCAGGTCCATGGACAAATTGTTTCTATAAACAACAATGCTTAAGTACTTACTGTATGTCAAACAATGAGTTTTACATGATTTGTCTCATCTAGTTCTCACAACAACCCAAATTATAAAGAAACTGAACCTTTTAAAAATGTTAGATTTCTTGCTTAAAATCACACAGCTAAAGAGCAGCAAAGTTAGGGTAAGAACTCAGGTCTGCTTGACTTAAGAGCCAGCGTTCTTCACCAGCACAAATTATCATCAGCTTTTTAACCAAGTGATTTCTGAGGAATGGTTTCTTCACTCAACTAGAGTCAGCAAATGTCTACTGCTGCTTTCCAGAACTCACTTTTCAGCTGTTTCCAGGACCTCTGCTTTGTCCAGCTCTGTTTGCATCAGATCACCATCTGTAAGAACAAAGAGAAGCTTATTAATACTATCAGTGTCTTGTTCTATTTTCACTCTCGGAACAGTATTTAAGGCATTCTAGTTTAGATAGATGCCTCGTTAAATGGTTCATCCCAGAATCTGTATTATGGTGGTCTCCAGAATTAGCAAAAATAAAACACAAACATGTCCAAAGCAACATGCAAGTAATTCATGCAAAAGTAATTTTGGAAGTTGATTTTCAAAAAGGTAATCAGAGTTCTTGAAAAAAAAAAAAGTGAACAACTCTATGCTTTTATATATGAATATTCATCTCTGAGATGTTATCCCTTTAAAAATTTAGTTTTATGCCTTCAAAGGGAACACTATTATCAAGAAGACTGCCAAAATGGATTGCAAACACTTACCTGGCTTTTCTACTTTTGGTACCTGCTGTACCTCATACACACAGTTCTGTGAGATACCTAGGTTTGGGGGCCAAATTGGAATAGATAAAATTCTTTGTCCCCGTGAAGACTGTTCCTGGCCAGATACCTAAACAAAATTTCAACAGGTATCTTAGGTAAATAGATTTTAAATTATGTACTGAAAAGTTTATTTCTTAAAATAAAAGGAAATCCAAGAATGGTAAATATTATCCTTTATTCATTATATCATTCATGCTTGTAAAATTTTGCTCAAATACAGTCCAGAAAACATTACTACTTCCATAAAAATGGTCATCTTTTCCTGTACATGTTTTTCTCAAATTTGGAAATCTAAATGATCTATAGCTTTGGACTAATACTGCTCCTCCTTTTTTTACTACCTGCATTATAGTTCCTGTTATATAAAATACTAAGATCAACTCACAAAATTTTAAACTATCATCCAAAACTCAGTGGTGAGGGCTTATTTTGGTTAAATGTACTGAAGAGGAAATGATCTGAACTAAGCAGAAGAAAAGAACAATAAAAATAAAAACATGGGATAAATTATACTCAGCTAAAGAACTGAAATATTTATCCTTATGTAAAGGAAAATTTATATAATAAGCAAATATTACTGTTTTTCCAACTCTTTTGCCCACATCCAGCATTCAAAATGCTATTCTGCACCTGTGAGTAGTTCCTTACTTATGAAGTACTCATGTCTGTCAAAGGTTTTATTTTCCTTCATCACCCCCATTCCGAATTTTTTGTTGGCTCCTACTTCCTCCAAGCAGAATGTTGTCACAAACAGATGGAAAAGTGAATTAAATCCAGTGAATATAATTACTTATGAGTAGCTATGGATCATCGCTGCAGCTTGGTAAAGTGAGGGTACTGGTTCATTTGAGGTTTTCAAACAGCTCTGGGATGAGTTTACAAGGTAAAGCTCTGTCCTCGCTTTACAATGAAGACAGAGACTCACACCCACCTCCTAGTAAGAAGGAATGCACTTACCTTTCCTATGGCGAGTCCTTCATAATTCAATTTTCCTTCCTTAATAAAACTATAGAGTGGAGAACCAGGAACAGAATTGAAGTCCCCACACATAACAATGGGGCAGAAGCTGCCGTCTTTCTGATGGGCAACACTGGAAATCTCTGCCAGAAGCATTGCCAATTGGGTCAGTTTAATGTCACCTCGCCTTGGATTATACAACAGATGTGTGTTAGCTACACAAATGGCAGGGGAGGCAGCACTTGGAATCTTGGGTTGCAAGAGCAACACTAATCCAACATTGTCTCTGTCCAATAGAGGAACATCACGGCGGTAGAATTCCACTGGGTTCACTGATAAGAGTGAAAATTTGGAATGTTTGAAGCAAATGGCACAGCCATCAGGTTTCCTTCCTGTCCGCATCTTGTATTCACAGTGATAACCTGTAAGAAAGAAAAAAATTCTTAACAAAGATGACTGTTTTTTTATATATATATGAAAGTAACAGAACTGTGTTTTGCCACACTTGCAAAAAATAATAAATATGGCAAAACAAAATTCTAATTTTTGGACAATGTTTGCGAGTGAAGTCTCTCAGCCGTGTCCGACTCTTTGACACCCCATGGACTGTAGCCTACCAGGCTCCTCTGTCTGTGGGATTTTCCAGGCAAGAATACTGGAGCGGGTTGCCATTTCCGTCTCCAGGAGATCTTCCCGACTCACGGACCAAACCTGGGTCTCCTGCATGGCAGGCAGACGCTTTGCCCTCTGAGCACCACAGAAGCCCGGACAATGTTTACCAAAGTGTATTTTTAAAAATATTAGTAAGGTAGGATGTTAAAAAGTGTTGGAATCAAAAAAGTCTACTTCTGGGTCAAACAGATTTTTTTTCATTGGCAGACTGCAGTGTCACATACGTGTATGTTATCACACTCTCATTTCCATCCTAACAAAAGTCAGAGTCAAGGCAAAGACAACGACCTTATAGTAATCCGTCCCCTCTCTCCCGAGCCCAGATCTCTTACCTTTTGGCCTCTAACTCTTCCCTGCTTGTTCCACTCCACACACAGCAGTTTGTCTTGCCTCAAGGCACTCCAACCTTCTCTTAGCCATCTCCACTACCTGGAATGCTCCAGCCACCACTTGTTCCTTCACCTCCTTTAGGTCTTTACTCGAAAGTTGCTTTCTCTAGTCATTTTGTTTAAAACTGAAAACTGACCCATTTCCCCCTTCCTATGTTTTTCTCCAGAAAACTCTCATTACCTGAGGTACTATTTACTTGTCTGTTCAATTTATTCTTGGCCTTTCTCCACCAGCACGTATGCTCCGCAAGGATAGAGACCTGTTATCTGTTCTGCTCACTGCTGTATCCCCACTGCCTTCAATAGTGCATGGTGTAGACACTCAAAAACATACGTGCTGAATGAATGAAGGCAACACAGGCAGCATTTCTCAGAGATGACCTGTTTCTAAAGGTTTTCATTCAATTAGGCACCGCGGACATAGGTGTTATAAAATGATGAACTAGATACAATGGTCCCTAATCTCACGGAACTCAGAATCTTAGGAGTCTCCTGCTGCTGCTGCTGCTAAGTTGCTTCAGTCGTGTCCGACTCTGTGTGACCCCATAGACGGCAGCCCACCAGGCTCCCCTGTCCCTGGGATTCTCCAGGCAAGAACACTGGAGTGGGTTGCCATGGGCAAAGACTAGAAATGTAGCTATGAAGAGATTCTTGCACACCTTTCCATTTGAATTAAAATATGTATCAACACAAAAGTTCCCATTTGAAATACTTCAATCTTTTCTTGAACTCTTAAAATGGGTATTAAGCTGTTTTTCAAAATTAAGATTTTTAGTTCAAATATACCACACACCTTTGTTAGCAAGCTATGTTTTAACAACTCATTAGTAAATCTGGCTAAAATAAAAGTTACATTTGTACCCAATGATTCCAAACTTGGCCTGATCTCAGTTCCATAATGATCTTCTTGAACTTCTTGCAAACAAAGTACCTTAGAAGAAAAAATGGCTTGAATTAACACAAAAAAATACAAATATGAATTTTCTGGTGCTTTTGTTTTAAAATGAGGTTTCTAAAATTTCAAAAAACCTGATGAAACCTGAAATAATTTTTTCGTATATAAATCTATCAAATTAACGTCTCCAAATTTGATCAGTCCCCAAAACCATGACCTTTACTCACATGAATCCCTCTTATTATCCAAAACTGGTATTCCCCAAAGGAAATATTTATAATTTATATGCTGGTCAATGTTAACATTATTTATTCTTTTTAAGAAAGTTATCTGACAGTACATGATTAAAATCAATGTTAATATAATTTATATGCTGGAATATTTTTCCTGAATTTACAAGTTCATTCATACTAAATCCTTCTAGTCTTTTGAATGCTATCATCTAAATTAATTTTTGCATGAATTATTAAAATTTTCAATCAAAGGAAGTATTTACTGAATACTTAATATGGTACCAGTCCCTGTCTCAAAACTGATTGATACTTAAAACTTTTTGGATCTCTTCTGAAAAGTTATATAATCATTTATATCAACAACCATTAGCAAGTTATGCCTCCAAAGTTATAATACCCTATTCAAAGCTGTTTCATCATCTTATCTATTAAAAAAAATTTTGGGCGGGGGCCACACTGTGGCTTGTGGGATCTTAGTTCCCCGACCAGGAATGGAACTCGAGCCTTGGGTGTGTTAAGCACAGAGTCCTAGCCACTGGACTGCTAGGGAATTCACCTATAACTATATAGGCCTTCCCTTCTCACTTCACACACAAAAGGGATAAAAAACCATTTAGTTCAGAAATGAATCCAACTTTTCCTTATATGAAGAATTCTGATGATATTTTACACTTACATCTGCATCAAAGTGTTTAATTTCTTTCAGAATATTGGGAAACCTAAAACTCCAGTGTAATACCGGCCGCCGGCAGTGTTTATAAAGGTGTGAATTGTCTTCCAGTAAATCTTGTGAAAGTATATTATAGGACATCACTGAAAAGTCAAACTTGTTCTCACTGTCTTCACATATGGGATCAACATTTTCGTCTCCTAGGATCTTCGTGTTTTCTTTATTATGGTTACATATATATTCCCAATGCCGCTGTATTGTGCCTGTTAAAATATATTAGACAAAATACAAAGAATTAATAAAAAACAGATCATATATTTTCCTGCATGTTAAGTATTTTTTGCCTTTTAAAAATTCTTATAAGCAATGAACAGAATGTTTTCCCCTGGAAAACGATACTGTAGCACCTCATGACTAGAAGTGGTTGTCAAATTGTTTACAAAGACCATGAAATGATACACTGCCTGATCCAAGAGGCACAAAACATGTTTAAGAGGGTTCAGGAAGTCATTCTGGAGGCTCTGAGTGTGTGTCAACAAAGCTAAGACTACACAGGGGTCACGGCTTCTCACTTCCCCATGGTTATGACATGGATGTGCCACAGACATGCTCAGCAACTTCACAGCCAGGACAATATACTTGTATGGCACAGCTGGTCTTTCAACAAGATAATTTCACATTGCATTTTATCATCTACTAGTATGACAAGATCATCAAATGCTTAACTATGTTCCTGAGACAATTCATCTGAGAAATCTGGTTTAGACGTGAATGAAGGGTATAAAATGACAGTAAATGGAAGCAGTATTTACTGGAAGAATGCTAATGAAATAAACAAAAGAACTATTTTTAACGCACGCCAAAGCAGAAGTTAAATGTAACACAGCTATCCAATGCTAGTGAATGATAGTTCCTGATTGACAGACAGCATGCAACAATCAGGAACGCGCGACAGTTCATATTCCGCAAAGACACCACGTACACTGGGAAGTACTGAGAACAAGATGAAACAGCAAGAGATTCTGAAATTACAAGCAGGCTTTGATTTAGACATGCTTACTTAAAAAAATACATAGATACACACATACATATATGTATCTATAGATACATAAGCACAGTACCATATATATGTATAAATACTCATACACAACACACATACTCCTTCCATCTTCCTCTCCCCATCAATAAAGAGGATACTCTTACTGTCATGAAAGCCATAAAGACAAACGTGGAACTTTTTAGAGAATCTATACGCTTAAAAGAAGGGAAAAACAAGAAATGGGATGAACTTGGGAAACAAAAAGATTTGAAGATGGACTTTCAAGCACAATTAGATGATATGAGAAAATCTCAGCCCTAGATATCTCCCTTTTCCTGTAAGGCTTTCATTTCACTGATTTAGAATCCCTGCTGCTGCTGCTGCTGCTAAGTTGCTCCAGTCGTGTCCGACTCTGTGCGACCCCACAGACGGCAGCCCACCAGGTTCCCTGTCCATGGGATTCTTCAGACAAGAACACTGCAGTGGGTTGCCATTTCCTTCTCCAATGCATGAAAGTGAAAAGTGAAAGTGAAGTTGCTCAGTCGTGTCCAACTCTTCACGACCCCATGGACTCAGCCTACCAGGCTCCTCTATCCATGGGATTTTTCAGGCAAGAGTACTGGAGTGGGTTGCCATTGCCTTCTCCTTAGAATCCCTAAATTTCTCCAATTAAAAATTAAATAAAACATAAACTGAGGAAAAGTATTCTAAACATGGGGGGAAAAGACTGCAAGGAAATATATTACTATTTTTAAGAGTAATTATCTCTGATAGGAAGGACTGTGAAAGATTTTTCCTAATCTTCTGCAATTATGATATATTTACAGAATATCAACACACTCTAGAGGGGTGGGGGAACTAGCTGCAGGCAGTCAAAAGGTACAAACTTTCAGTTATAAGATAAATAAGTAATAGGGATGTGATGCACAACATGGTAAATTTAATTAACACTGTAGCATGTTCTATATGAAGGTTGTTAAGAGAGCAAATTCTAAAAGCTCACATTACATACAAAATATTTCTTTCCCCTTTCTTTTGTGTCTCTTTGGGATGATGGAGGTTCACAAAACTTATTGTGGTAATCCTTCCATGATGTAGTAAGCTAAATCATTATGCTGTTCACCTTGAACTTAGACTGCTGGTAATGTCAGTTATAGCTCAAAAAAGGTGAAAGAAAAAAAAGTATCAGTACACTCTAGAAATGTTAATGAAGTAAAAATTTTAAGTGACTTTAATCTAAAAGCTGATATCTGTTGCACTGAAGGAACAGGAATTCTGACCAGAGGACAGAAGAAGAAGGTAATTTTTATGAATAGCGAGGTCTGAGTGGAACAGGGGAGTTGTGGTCCTAGGAGCCTGAGGAGAAAGGTAAAAAATGATGAAGGAAAGAAAACCAAATTAAGAAAAGCATTCAACTATCACATAATTTAGCCCAGTGCTTATCCTATGCCCAGGAAAGAGAAGGAAACTATCCCTTATCCTTCACTGAATATGGAGAATCCTACTCCTAAAGGCCTTTATTTGGGGGGTGGGGGGGCTCCAAAATCACTGCAGATGGTGATTGCAGCCATGAAATTAAAAGACACTTACTCCTTGGAAAAAAGTTATGACCAACCTAGATAGCATATTAAAAAGCAGAGACATTACTTTGTGAACAAAGGTCTGTCTAGTCAAGGCTTTGGTTTTTCCAGTGGTCAAGTATGGATGTGAGAGGTGGACTAGAAAGAAAGTTGAGCACAGATTTGATGCTTTTGAACTGTGGTGTTGGAGAAGACTCTTGAGAGTCCCTTGGACTGCAAGGAGATCCAACCAGTCCATCCTAAAGGAGATCAGTCCTGGGTGTTCATTGGAAGGACTGATGTTGAAGCTGAAACTCCAACACTTTGGCCTCCTGATGCAAAGAGCTGACTCATTGGAAAAGACCCTGATGCTGGGAAAGATTGAGTGTAGAAGAAGGGGACGACAGAGGATGAGATGGTTGGATGGCGTCACTGATTCAATGGACATGAGTTTGGGTGAACTCTGGGAGCTGGTGATGGACAGGGAGGCCTGGTTCATGGTGTCGCAAACAGTCAGAGATGACTGAGCGAATGAACTGAACCCCTAAAGGCCAGAACTAAAGCTACTGATACTGACTCTGCACAGCTACTCTGAAATTTATAACATAGTTTCTATGAGGAAAACAGAACTGATTCTTAAGAACAGATTATTGAGAACATAATTCCCTCATAAATTAGGGACTGTCTACAGTTTTAGCCACAAATCATTAAATCTTTTTATGTAAATGAGATGGAGAGGGTTCTAGTCATACAACAAAATGTTAGCTATCATTATAAACTTACAGCACTACCCTGGTGGCACCACTGCATTAAATCCATTCATGCTTTCTTATAAAATATGTATATATAATGGCATATAAAAGCATAAGATTTGTATAGTCCTGGCCATTAAGAGTTTAAACCAACTCTCTTGGCAATTCCATTTTTTTAAATAACCAAGACCACAAGATGATCAAATCAATACAGTAGCTTTCAGACTTCTACAGTCTGTATAGCTCTTTGGCATTATTTTTCATGTCCTGACCATCAACACCTGGTAGACTGAGGCTGGGATGACGGGGTAAACACATTTCATTTGACCACATTTGCTTTGAATGAACATACAGAAATTTGTTTGAATGCTTGGGTTCCATGGAAGACAATTTGAAAACTACTAAGAGAGTGAACAGTCTTTGGCTTTCACAGACTTCACAACATAAATGCACACTACAAAAGTTTATATACCTTCCATGTCAGGAGGAACAAGGTGGTCACAGCAGAGAAGACAGATGAGTCAAAAAAAGCAAGCAATTAGGCCTGATTGGGTTTCTAGGGTGCCTAATTAAAAGGTCATAATTGGGTCACACAAATCCTTCAAACACCACTTTAAAGTGACAGGCAAGTTAGCAATGCTGTTCTCTTGATTGAAAAGTAGTATTAGTGAAATATCAGAAGTCACAAATATGGCTTAACGAAGAGCATTTTCCTTATTCACAAAACCTAGGAAGAACGGACATATAGAGAGTCAGGTTGCAATCAAAGTTTATCGGTCTGTAAATGTAATTCCCCATCCATTAAAGGGAAAACAACACCACCAGGATTTTCTGAGTACCTACTATGAAGCCAGCAATGTGTTAGGCACTTTGAATATGTCTCACTTCATCCTCCACAGGCTTTCAAAGCAGGCATTATTTTACACTAGGAAACCGAGGAGCAGAGAGGTTCGTAACCTGTCCAAACTCACACAGTTAGTGGTGGAGCAGAATGAGCGCAGGAGTGTTTCCTAAGCCCATGCCTGGGGTCACTACACCACGTCTCCACCAGAGAGCCCACCAGATTTACAAAAGACTAAACAGAAGCGGAGTGTATTAACCTGATGAACAATGATTACATGAATGAGCAGCCATCTCATGTCCTCATACAGCCTCAGATGATGGGTTGTTCTTAGGAACCTAATTTTAATGATTCTAAATGTACCTTTCAATCATTCAAATACTTGTTTACAAACACATTGGTGGTTAAGCACTATACAAATAGATTGCCACTTCTTCTGAGTAATTAGAATTTCTACTTAAATGTGTAGTAGAAGTCCTACTTAGAAGAGTTCTAACTAATCTAGCTCTTACTCCCAGGTGAGACTCGCTCTGAACACCTTTCTTTGACAAACTTATGTCCGCTCCCTGCCAGTTAACACCCACACAGCCTATTTCTAAGTATCTTCAGAGGAATGATCTTCATCGACAACCATAGCTCAGTAAGAATGACAATTCCAAATTTACTTAGACTACTCGTGTATCCTTTTGGAGGAGGGCAGGGCTGGAAGCACAGAGAGTCTGGTGAATTGCTGAGAGTAAAAAGAACAGGAGAAAAATAGAAATAACCAAGATAGCTAGAAAAAACTGTCTTAAAGTTGAATAAGATGTAGTTAAAAGATAAACTTCCCAAAGACTTTTGATTATGTCTAAAGACCCATCATGAGAAATATAAATTTAATAAGCTAAAATCAGATTCCGTAAGAAAATATTTTTCACTTATGATTGTTTCTATTTAAGGAAATTCTTTCGTCTTACAACAACACATTAAAAATGAAAACATAATGTTTTTTAATATATCCGTGAAATCTCAAGAATACATGTTATCAATTTCTAAGAAATCTAAGAATCTTTGTTTCCAAAACACTGAATTTTAAAATTATTCTTAATGTTTCCATCTGGTTCTCCATTGTTTTCCAACTTTATATGAAGAGTGACTTTTATTTTTACTGCCAGAAATACACAATTAATTGAAGATTTTTTTAAAAGACTTAATTAAAAAAAATAATTTCCATTTTCCTAACAGAAAAGTACTGGTTAAAAATAAAACACCAAACACCTCTAAAACCTGCAGGAGGTTTTCTTAAAGATTAAATACGAAAAATTTCAATTATGCTATGGCTTATGTCTATTTCTGCACCAAGATAAATGTCACCTTTACCTTGGTGTTTTCTTCGTTTTGATGAAGGCTCATCTCCCTCAGAGTTCATGATGTAACTAGAGAGATGAATCAAAGAAGTCTGGCTCAGGCTGTCAGGCCTCCAGTTCCAGTACTGAAACGGAGCTCTAGACTCAAACAAACAAGGTGGTCTCCAATTTAGTGAGAAATGCCTACTACTGAAGTATGGGTAAGGAGCGCGAGAATAATGTCCAGGCCACCTCATACAACTAGAAATATGTCTGTTCCAGCAACACTTTTGCAGATTCTCCCACGGTGTAGTCCAGTCTCTGCCCAGACTCTTCTGGTGGTAGGGTAACATGGGGTATCTAAAAGAAATAAATACACTCCTTGAGGCACCACTTTTTGTTCAGCTATATAGCACACAGAATCTAAATCTGTTTCCTCAAGGGAAGGTAATGCCTAATATTTAAAATCGGACTTCTCAACCTGAAGGATTTCACTGCGTGTGGCAATACCTCAAAATGCTCCCTAAACAACTATGAATGGTATTCTAGACACTGAACAGAGAATCCACCAGCCTCCCCAAATACCAGATAAACTTCTAAAAGTCCACACAATTCAGCTGAGAGATAAACCAATCACCAAACTGTATGGAGTAGCTTTCTAGCATCTAATAAAACCTAATGGACAAATAAAACCCACAGCACACGTAATACTTAAACATAGAACACAGAAGCTGACTATAATAAGAGTGAATCTCTCTAACCTGGGTTTGGAGTAAAAATATGTTTCTGAACAACCTTTTTATACCAAGGTTTTATTTTCCAAACATCTTTATAGCTAAGAAAACAAAAGCCTATCACTATTTCACGAAACTACCTACCTCTTCCTGCTAATCAGTACATAATTTATTTTTCCATGCTACTTTTTTCTCTTTTAAGCTCACTCCTCCTTGAGGGAAATGAAAAAGAATTACTTACTAGAAATTCACCAACACTCCAAACCCAATAGCACCAATTATCTGATACCAATTATATGATAGGCTCTATCATGAAAAATGTCTCCGAAATAGTGTTATCATTATTTTGAATAGATATATTGCCCTCAGGCTCTCTTATAAAACAATGCAACTCAAGCACTAAAACACTATTCTGGCAAATAGCTACAATCCTGAGAAAGACTCCTCCTGTCCTCCAGAATTCATTAAAGCTATATTTCCAAGTCAGTGTCAATAACGTCCACTTTCATCACCAAGGGAATTTTGTTTATATCGTATTTACTGTTACTTGACTTTTTATATTTGTTTCACCAGCATTTACATTTTTATATAAATTTATTGAGCAGTTTACTCTTTCTCAAATTGCTCTCTAAACTCAACATAATTGTAAACTTTTAAAGGCATGACATGGGTAAGTCTATCCTGTTTTGTGACAAGTCTGAAAGCCATTGAGATTTGGAGAAAAGCCATACACTTTCCATCCCAATAAGCTACCGTATTCTAATATAATATTTGTACTACAAAACTTATTCGCTGTATTTGTAGTTACTTATACAGACTTTTTATTTTCTCTTAAATTGATGGGCTCCTTTGGGGCCAGAGCACCCTAATTCCTTTTAATCTGGGTCTCTTCCCAAGTGCCTAGCACAGTGCGTGGCACACAGCTGGTACTCAGGAAACGCTGCCTACGAACAGTAAAGTCCCCAAACTACAGGAGTCAAAACCTGATCCCCGAAACTGATGTAAAAACTAAGACGGTGCTGTATTTCCCACGTGTGATAATACACCAGTCAGTTTCATATGGTACACCATTAAATAATACCTAAGCATTTACTTTAAAGTGTATTAGAAAAAAAAAAATCAGTGTATCAAAGCCAGCAACTCGTGGATACTACTTAGAAAGGCGCTAATGTGGGCAGCACCTCTTGAAGTGCTTTTTATTCAAAGATAAGTCAATTTCACAAGTAAATTATCCGGTAGTATCGATGTGGAACGAGAATTTGGTAATCATAGTAAAAGGTTGGGATCCCAGGGGAGGGGAAGGGAAGTTTGCGAGGCATCCAGACACCAAAAGAGCGGCCCCTGGGCGTGTGCACCAGGCGCGCGCCTCCCGCGGGGTCAGGCCGCCCCGAACCCGCGGCGAACGGCGGCCTCGCCAGCTGACCCGCAGCTCCCCGCCCGGGGCTCTGCGGGGCTGGGGGAGGAGGCCGGGCACCCGGAGGCTCGGGCTGGGTTACGGGAAGTGGGCCGGGGCTCCGAGGCCAGCCCGGCCCGGGGAAGCACGAGCCCGGCCCTCGGCCGACGCGTTCGGCGCTTCGGGCCCGCGCGCCGGGTTTACCTATCCCTCAGGGTCTCCAGAGGTCTGTCCCGGCGGCATCGCGGCCCGGACCCTCTTCCGCTTCCAACCCCGACACCCCAGCCCGCCCCGCCCCGGTTCCCCCGGGCCGCCCGCTCCCGCCCCCGGGCCGCCCGCCCCTCCCTCTTCCCTCCCGCCACCCAGCCCTACTGACCGGCCTCTCCCCACCACACAGCGGCCGTAGCCCCTCCTCACACAGCGCCACGCTTCCATCTTTCCACTCCGCGGCTCGCGGTCACGACGTCCACCTCTACGGCCGATTTGGCGGCGTCAAGCACCAGGGGCTCCCCATCACTAGACGCGGGGCCTCGCGGCCCGACTGCAAAGCATGCCGGGAAGCTCGATCTTGCCCGCGGCCAAGTCCCCATCTTGCGCTGCAAAAGTCGCCGAATTGTCTCGGCGCCAAATTGTGTTCAGGAAGCATGCGCAGAGCCTGTGAAGCCGGCGCAGCCATTTCTGAGTAGGGCGAAACAGCCGACTTGGGTGTTCAAGAGACAGGAAATTCACTGAGAGCTGAAAACAGCTTGATTAAAGATGATGGGAGGGTTCACTGCAGTTGGGTTTCCCAGGTGGCGCTAATAGTAAAGAAACACACCCCACCCCTGCCAATGCAGGAGACTGAAGAGACGTCGGTTAGATCCCCGGGTGGGGAAGATCCCCTGGAGGAGGGCATGGCAACCCACTCCAGTATTCTTGCCTGGAGAATCCCTGGGACAGAACCTGGCGGGCTGCAGTCAATAGGGTCTCACAGAGTCGAACACGACTGAAGCGACTTAGCAAGCAAGCACTGCAGTTACTGTTAAAAAGGGAGGGGGGAGTGTTATTTGTATCCGCTCAAGGTAGGGAAAAACTTCTCTGGGTTCCCACAGAATTGTGGTACCAGAGATTTTTTCAAGGAAGTTTTCGGGACCACGTCTGCAGAGCTCACTTTTAAATGCCCACCTCTGTTCAGTGCAGATTGCGGGTGCAATGCCCTGCTTTTGCTCCTGGCTCTTCAGGAGTGGCAGTTGGGCTTTTTGTTGGTCTCTTTTTTGTTTTTGATAATCAGCTCCAACTGTGCTGTGCTTAGCCACTTAGCGGTGTGGGACTCTGCGACCCCATGGACTGTAGCCCTCCAGGTTCCTCCGTCCATACTAGAGTGGGTTGCTGTGCCGCCCTCCGCCAAGGAATCTTCCCCACCCAGGGCTTGAACCCAGGTCTCCCGCATTGCGGGCAGATTCTTTACCGGCTGAGTCACCAGGGAAGCCCATGAATACTGGAGTGGGTAGCCTATCCCTTCTGCAAGGAATCTTTCCAACCCAGGAAGGGAACCAGAGTCTGCCACATTGCGGGCGGATTCTTTATCAGCTGAGCTACCAGGGATGCCCTTTCCCCAACTGTGCATGCACAAAATTGTTCTTAGTCCTTTCTAGTTTCTTTGTATTTTAGTGCTCAAGGAGATGTTTACCAGGTGCAAGCATTGCAGCAAAAGGTCTTAGGTCTCAGGTCCCAGACTGTCTAAAAGTTACTGCGGACACTGAATTAAGGACTACTAAACCTAACAGAAGCAGAAGATATTAAGAAGAGGTGGCAAGAATATACAGAAGAACTGTACAAAAAAGATCTTCAAGACCAAAATAATCACAATGGTGCGATCACTCACCTAGAGCCAGACATCCTGGAATGTGAAGTCAAGTGGGCCTTAGAAAGCATCACTAGGAACAAAGCTAGTGGAGGTGATGGAATTCCAGTTGAGCTATTTCAAATCCTGAAAGATGATGCTGTGAAAGTGCTGCACTCAATATGCCAGCAAGTTTGGAAAAGTCAGCAGTGGCCACAGGACTAGAAAAGGTCAGTTTTCATTCCAATCCCAAAGAAAGGCAATGCCAAACAGTGCTCAAACTACCGCACAACTGCACTCATCTTATAGGCTAGTAAAGTAATGCTCAAAATTCTCCAAGCCAGGCTTCTGCAATACGTGAACCATGAACTTCCAGGTGTTCAATCAAGCTGGTTTTAGAAAAGGCAGAGGAACCAGAGATCAAATTGCCAACATCCGCTGGATCATCGAAAAAGCAAGAGAGTTTTAGAAAAACATCTATTTCTGCTTTATTGACTATGCCAAAGCCTTTGACTGTGTGGATGACAATAAACTGTGGAAAATTCTGAAAGAGATGGGAATACCAGAGCACCTAACCTGCCTTTTGAGAAACCTGTATGCAGGTCAGGAAGCAACAGTTAGAACTGGACATGGAACAATAGACTGGTTCCAAATAGGAAAAGGAGTGCTTCAAGGCTGTATATTTTCATCCTGCTTATTTAACTTCTATGCAGAGTACATCATGAGAAACGCTGGGCTAGAAGAAACACAAGCTGGAATCAAGATTGCTGGGAGAAATATCAATAACCTCAGATATGCAGATGACACCACCCTTATGGCAGAAAGTGATAGGAACTAAAAAGCCTCTTGATGAAAGTGAAAGAGGAGAGTGAAAAAGTTGGCTTAAAGCTCAACATTCAGAAAATGAAGATGATGGCATCCGGTCCCATCACTTCATGGGAAATAGATGGGAAACAGTGGAAACAGTGTCAGACTTTATTTTTTCAGGCTCCAGGGTCACTGCAGATGGTGACTGCAGCCATGAAATTCAAAGACGCTTACTCCTTGGAAGGAAAGTTATGACCAACCTAGATAGCATATTCAAAAGCAGAGACATTACTTTGCCAACAAAGGTCCGTCTAGTCAAGGCTATGGTTTTTCCAGTAGTCATGTATGGATGTGAGAGTCGGACTGTGAAGAAAGCTGAGTGCCAAAGAATTGAGGCTTTTGAACTGTGGTATTGGAGAAGACTCTTGAGAGTCCCTTGGACTGCAAGGAGATCCAACCAATCCCTTCTAAAGGAGATCAGCCCTGGGTGTTCTTTGGAAGGAATGATGCTAAAGCTGAAATTCCAGTGCTTTAGCCACCTCATGCGAAGAGGTGACTCATTGGAAAAGACTCTGATGCTGGGAGGGATTGGGGGCGGGAGGAAAAGGGGAGGACAGAGGATAAGATGGCTGGATGGCATCACAGACTCGATGGACATGAGTTTGAGAACTCCGGGAGATGGTGATGGACAGGGAGGCCTGGTGTGCTGCAATTCATGGGGTCGCAAAGATTTGGACACAACTGAGCGACTGAACTGAACTGAAACCATTGTTCCTAAGGGAAATACAGAGTTAGGCTCCCCGGAAACGCTGATCACAACATGTTAGTCACTAACTAACCTTGTTTTATTTATTTATTTACTTGTTTTATTTACTAACCTTGTTTTATTTCCTTGTTTTATTTATGTTTGTTTAAAGACACTTTATTTATTATATATTTTTGATTCAGTAACATTGAATTCATGACCAACAGCGCTGTAATTCACACCAAAGTGAAGCATAAAAACACATGTGTTTTCTCCATAAGGCACATCACAGACTCTAGGAACAACAGACAGCATTTCAGCACTACCTCTGGAGGCCATTTAAACAGCAAAATAACTTAAAAAAAAAAAAGCACAAGAGGTTTTTTTAGCACTTGGCACTAAATAGGCTGTGAAGAGGTGAATATGCTTTTGAATATGCTATCTAGGTTGGTCATAACTTTTCTTCCAAGGAGTAAGCATCTTTTAATTTCATGGCTACAATCACCATCTGCAGTGATTTTGGAGCCCCCAAAAATAAAGTCTGACACTGTTTCCACTGTTTCCCCATCTATTTCCCATGGAGTGATGGGACCGGATGCCATGATCTTCATTTTCTGAATGTTTCTTTATAGTGTGAGAGCTGAAAAAGAAGGCAGCACTTTGCTTTCTTAGACCTTACCTGGGAACATTCATGCTGGGAAACCAAATTTTTCACTGCTCTGTACATGTCCATGAATGAGGACAAAAGCACTGCAAATATTGATTTTGGAGGCACAGATCTATTTTAGCCAGCAGGCAAATTCACAAATACATAATCCATGAATAATGATGATCAAATACATTTCCATTTTATACTGTCTTACTTACATAGTCCATGAATAATGATGATCAAATACATTTCCATTTTATACTGTCCTACTGTAGTCTCAGTTTGGCACTTTATTAAATTTATTGACTGATAGTTTCTTGTATGTCTTATCTCCATAATGAGGTTGTAAGTACCTTGTGGAGCAAGGACTATGACTCATTATTTTCAAAATATACCCTACCTGGTGCTATGATCATTACACAATAGATTGTGGATAGTATTTTTTTGAATGAATGGTTATTCAGTTCAGTTCAGTTCAGTCGCTCAGTCGTGTCCGACTCTTTGTGACCCCATGAATCGCAGCACGCCAGGCCTCCCTGTCCATCACCAACTCCTGAAGTTCACTCAGACTCACGTCCATCGAGTCCGTGATGCCATCCAGCCATCTCATCCTCTGTTGTCCCCTTCTCCTCCTGCCCCCAATCCCTCCCAGCATCAAAGTCTTTTCCAATGAGTCAGCCCTTCGCATGAGGTGGCCAAAGTACTGGAGTTTCAGCTTTAGCATCATTCCTTCCAAAGAAATCCCGGGGTTGATCTTCTTCAGAATGGACTGGTTGGATCTCCTTGCAGTCCAAGGGACTCTCAAGAGTCTTCTCCAATACCACAGTTCAAAAGCATCAATTCTTCGGGGCTCAGCCTTCTTCACAGTCCAACTCTCACATCCATACATGACTACTGGAAAAACCATAGCCTTGACTAGACGGACCTTAGTTGGCAAAGTAATGTCTCTGCTTTTGAATATGCTATCTAGGTTGGTCATAACTTTCCTTCCAAGAAGTAAGCGTCTTTTAATTTCATGGCTACAATCACCATCTGCAGTGATTTTGGAGCCCAAAATAATAAAGTCTGACACTGTTTCCACTGTTTCCCCATCTATTTCCCATGGAGTGATGGGACTGGATGCCACGATCTTCGTTTTCTGAATGTTGAGCTTTAAGCCAACTTTTTCACTTACTGGACCAGAAATAAAGGCTTATGAATTAACAGAACCTTTTCTCTTGAATACACTCTATAACCTCTGGTTTGTGATTTGTAAGGAGGAATGTAGCACTTTAAGCAACATCCCTGGGGACTGCTCTGGAAATATTCTTTGACAGGAAAATAAATCAGCCAGTGTTGTTGTTGTTTAGCCTCTCATTTGCTTCCCACTCTTTTGACCCCATGGACTGTAGTCCACCAGGTTCCCCAGTCCATGGGATTTCCCAGGCAAGACTACTGGAGTAGGTTGCCATTTCCTTCTCCAGGGGATCTTTCCAGTCCAGGGATCAAACCCGAGTCTCCTGCATTGGCAAGTGAGCCAGTAGGTCTCACAAGAAAAGAAAAGAAGCAACAGAGATTAATGAATATCCTTTCAATGGAGCTGGAATTTGGAGGATTATCTGATCCTAAAAGATAGTCATGTTTACCTTGGATTAAACTATTTTAGAATTTCGTAGATATTAACTTGTAGAGAACTGATGGTAATGCAAATAATTGTTGCCTGTGAACATGTGAACAAATTCTATCCAATGGAGGGAAAACTCCTCTGTAGATAAACCAGTTTTGCATCCATTTGTACACTCAATATCCCTGTTCTGTAAAATGTTTATATTTATATTCTCTTTGAACAAATTGTAACATATCTTTGGTTCCCTTATTAATAAGTTAAATAAAATCGCTTTATATTGAGACTAGCTGGGACTTGGGACCATTTGCTGCAGTGCTTGTACCTGGGCAAACAAAACACAAAGAAACACTAAGGGACTAAAAATAACTGTGTTCATGGGTACTTGGGACAAATTATGAACAAAAGACACAAGAAGACCAAAACCCCCAGCAAAAGAAGTGTGCTGGGAGCAACAGCAAGGTACTGTGCACACACTCTGCATAGAGCACTACCAAGCGGGTGGACAGACCAACGAAACCACCCCTCTGGCCCAGCCTCTGAACCCATCCCTGTGCTGTGCTTAGTCGCCCAGTCCTCTCCAAGTCTTTGCAACCCCATGGACTGCAGCCCACCAGGCTCCTCTGTCCTTGGGGATTCTCCAAGCAGGAATACTGGAGTGGGTTGCCATGCCCTCCTCCAGGGGCTCTTCCCAATCCAGGGATCCAACCCAGGTCTCTCGCATCACAGGCAAATTCTTTACCATTTGAGCCACCAGGGAAGCCCATCCCTACTCTTATCCTATGTAAGGAACCAACTCACCCTACCTCGAGGAGTGAGGAAGGGAAACTGTTGCTTGTTTTTGCTCCCTCCTGCAGCAGCAAGAGTCCCAATAAACCCTTGCTTGAATTTCTTGTGTGACTTTTTATCAATTTCTATTGATTAGGGAGGCCAAGAACCCTGGCAGGTAACAATATGATTTCATATTGTGTGTGTGTGAATTATCCTTTAAAATGTCTGGTGTTCCCACTGAGATGCCCAATGAATTCATCTGATGAGGAGATGAACTTCACCATCAGAGGAATACACTTCATGGATACCTAAATCCAGGAATTTCTTTTCTTGTTCCCGAAGGTGAATCTGAAACATTATCGAATTCTTTAGGTCCTCTGTTTTCCTCCCAGAAATATTCTCCTCCATCAGTTAGAGTTTTTACGTTATCAATAAGTTATTCCCCTCTTGTGGCAGCAAGATCAAGAATTTGGTTGTACGGTGGGCTCTGTAAAAGAATTAATGATTTATAGAGATCAATTTTCTGTTGAGTGAGAGACAGAGAATGTGGTTTCTTAGTTTGGTTTTTCTTTTTGTCTATTTTGAGCTCAAGAATTCTGCGTCTGGGCTTCCTTGATGGTCCAGTGGTTGAGAATCCACCTGCCAGTGCAAGGGACGCAGGAGGAAGATTCAGTCCCTGATTTAGAAAGGGCCCACATGCTGAGGGGCAACTAAATCCGTGCACAACTACTGAGCCCGTGCTCTGAAGCCTGTGAGCCACAGCTACTGAAGCCCAAGCGCCCAGAGCCTGCGCTCCCGAACAAGAGAAGCCTTTGCGACGAGAAGCTAATGCACCACAGCTATAGTGTAGCCCCCATTCTCTGCAACTAGAGAAAGGCCAAGTGCAGCAATGAAGACCCAGCACACCCAAAAGTAAATAAATGTAGAGGAGCTGGAAGGCTTTAAGCATATACTGAGAATGTATTTGCTCCACTCATGACGAAGGTTGGAAGCTGGGACGAGCATAACAAAGGGTTATGAGCGTTCACCGAGTGCCCATGGCTGGGAACGGATAATGAAGGGTTATATGCCCGGCCTTGAGGCGTTTGAAGGCTTCCTTCTGACCACCTGTTTCTGGGAGCAAGGACTGTTGTTTCGTGATAAGACTCCTGTCAGAGTTTCGCCAAAGCTATGTTATGGCTTGGGCGGTGGGAACTGTATTTTATGCTTGAATGCTTTGATGTTTTGTTGAAAAAGGCTACATGCAAGTCTGCTTTATGCTCTGCTCCCTGAGACCATATATCTGCAAACAGATAGATAATAAAATTTGTCAGTCCACTAGAGGCTGTCCCTGAGTGTCCTTTTCAGTGTGTGGTTCTCCGAGCCTCACAAATAAATATATCTTAAAAAAAATTTCTCTCTCTACTGGGTATAATAGCTCTTTGATATCTAAACTAGTGAGGTTTTACATTTCACACTTCTGTGTTTACTCTTGACCCATAGCTGAAATTGTAGAATTTAAGCCATAAACGCTCCATATGCCTGTGTGTCCATGGGTCTGTTATTTCTAAAGACCTTTATTTCGCATTATGTGAAAGTGAGATGTTTTACATCTGGATGGTACTAATATAAAATTATAAAGCTTATTAAAGAGCTCTGTTCTGAATTGTTTGTAAAGATAAAGAGGTATATGAATTTCACTTCCCCAAATTATCTGAAAACAAAGAAATAGACATATGTGGGATTTTTTTTTTTTTTTTGGCTGCATTGAGAGGCTTGCAGAATCTTAGTTCCCCCAACTGGAACCTGGGACCCTTTGCTGCAATGCTGCAAAACTTGGACTTGGACACATGCCTCCTACAGTAACAAAATACAAAAAACTATGTGGGACTAAAAATAACCGTGTGCATGCCCAGCTGGGGCTAATTCTAGACCAAAAGATACAAAGACAAACAAACAAAAAAGCCCAACTGCCATTTCTGAAGAGCCAAACAGTGTCAGACTTTATTTTGGGGGGCTCCAAAATCACTGCAGATGGTGATTGCAGCCATGAAATTAAAAGATGTTTACTCTTTGGAAGGAAGGTTATGACCAACCTAGATAGCATATTGAAAAGCAGAGACATTGCTTTGCCAACAAAGATCCATCTAGTCAAGGCTATGGTTTTTCCAGTGGTCATGTACGGATGTTAGAGTTGGACTATGAAGAAAGCTGAGCACAGAAGAATTGATGCTTTTGAACTGTGGTGTTGGAGAAGACTCTTGAGAGTCCCTTGGACTACAAGGAGATCCAACCAGTCCATTCTGAAGATCAGCCCTGGGATTTCTTTGGAAGGAGTGATGCTGAAGCTGAAACTCCAGTACTTTGGCCACCTCATGTGAAGAGTTGACTCACTGGAAAAGACCCTGATGCTGGGAGGGATTGGGGGCAGGAGGAGAAGGGGACAACAGAGGATGAGATGGCTGGATGGCATCACTGACTCGATGGACGTGAGTTTGAGTGAACTCCAGGAGTTGGTGATGGACAGGGAGGCCTGGCGTGCTGCGATTCATGGGGTCGCAAAGAGTCGGATACGACTGAGCCACTGAACTGAACTAAACTGAATGGTAATAAGAAATGGGTAGGATGAGACACTGATTGATATCTCAAGATACCATCTCATCATAATTGTATAGATAGCCAGGGGCTGAGGCAGTGAAGAATGGTGAGGGATACCTCAACATTCAAGTTAAGAACCTGCCTGCCAATGAAGGAGATGTAAGTGACACGGGTTTGATCCCTGAGTTGGGAAGATCCCCTAAAAGAGGGCATGGCAATCTACTCAGGTTTCTTGTCTGGAGAATCCCATGGACAGAGGAGCCTGGCAGGCTACAGTCCACAGGGTCGAAAAGAGTCAGACAGGACTGAAGCGTCTTAGCACGTGGTACATGGCACTAAAGGGAAACCAAATATTTCAGACAAGCATATGGAGATTCATCTGGTACTAAGGGGACTGCTTAAAAGCTCAGGAACTTGAATCAGTTGGGCAGAGGAGTGAGGAGATAATATGGCAATAAAGTGTGAGTTAAATGTCTCCCAGAGGCTCTGATATTTTAAAGAAAAGTGCTTCAGAGCCCACATTTCTACAGTATGAGGACTCTCAAGAATTCTGTGCCCACTGGAAAGAACAATTCTTTAAAGACAGATGGGTGAGGTTTTGCTTGTTCGTTTAGTTGTTTTTCTGTATGGAGTTTATTTATTTATTTATTTTTGTCCATGCGTAGCACCCCTTGTGGGATCTTAGTTCCCTGACCAGAGATTGAACCTGCATCCCTCCACAGTGAAAGCATAGAGTCCATTTGGCCAGGGGATTCCCTGGATGGGTGAGTTTTTGAGTTTCTGTGTTTAATCTTGATCTATGGAAGTTGTTCTGCTGCCAGAAACTAAAGGAGGTAAGACTGCCCCTCTCTTCCACGGAACTGCCAGGGCTGGTTATGGAGCAAGGAGGAGGGAGGGCGGAGAGGTGCAGTGGCATGAAGTCAGAGACTGACTCTCCTCCTGAAAAAGTCACTAGTGGAGGCACTTAGCAGTGTGACACACGTACAGAGAAATTCACTGGGGAATTAAGGGTTTTCCAACTAGAAATAGAGATGAATAGAGCCGTGGAAATGTGGTCAGAGATAAAAGACTGAAAAGTATGAATTTTGTAATGCCGTTTGCAGCAGCATGAATCAACCTAGAGACTGTCATACTCAGTGAAGTAAGTCAGACGGAGGAAGAAATACCATGCGATATTGCTTATGTGTGGACTCTTAAAAACCGGTACAAATGAACTTGTTCACAAACCAGAAATAGAGTCGCAGATGTAAAGCAAGTTTATAGTTACCAGGAGGGAAGAAGGAAGAGGGATAAATTGGAAGATTGGGATTGATACATGTACATTTCTATATATAAAACAGACAACTAATAAGGACCTACTCTACAGTATAGGAAACTCCACTCAGTACTCCGTAATGACCTGTATGAGAAAAAATATGAAAAAGAGTGGACATATATACGTATATTTGCATAACTGGTTGACTTTGTGCACAGCAGAAACTAACACATTGTAAACTAACTATACTCCAATAAAATTTTTTTAAAAATATTAATTTTGAACAATAGCAAAAGACCTAGAATTATCTGAAGATTATTTTCGAATCCCTGAGCAGAGGCTTGACAATTTTGGCTGCTTAGTCTGAAATGTACAGACTGGATCAGTATACAAGCAAGATCGTATGGATTATGATAGAAGAAAAATCTAGAATAGACTGGAAGAGAAACATTACATGTCTGGAGAAGGTCTTCATGAGTTTCCAGAGGACAGGAGGAATCTGAAATTAATACCATATTGGTCAGGGGGTGCAAACTTTCAGTTATAAAATGAAAAAGTTCTGAGACCTGAAGTACACAGCATAGTGACTATAGTTAATGAAAATGAGTACCTGAAATTTGCTAAGTATTTTCACCATATGCACACAAAATGGTAATTAAGTGAAGAGATGGATAGTATATGTTAATTACCTTGTGATAGTCATTTCAAAATGTTTATATACACCAAAACATGTTTTATACCTTAATATATACAGTTTTTATTTGTCAATCATACCTTAGTAATAGGGGGCATTGAGGAAGAAGTTAATGACATACCAAGAACAGAGAATTTGTAATTTGTTAAGTTATAATTTAAATAATTTTTCCAGATATTATTATTGTTGTATCTCTACACCAGTTGAATTCCAATGACATTTGCAGTTAAGATTCATTCACTCTTTCATTTATTCATTTATCCCAATACCCAGGTTAAGAAATAATGTATTAAAAAATGTAGTTGAAGCCTCTTGGCAGTTCATCCACAACTCCTTCATCTCACCAGATGTAACTCCTGTCCTGATTTTCATGCTTTTCATTCCCATATATGCTGTTATATCTTTCTATATATGAAAGTATTCCAAACGTTATATAATGTTTTATAAAACATATTAAAACTATATATAAATGGCATACTCTGTATCATTATGCAACTTGCTTTTTAATCTCAACATAATATTTTAAGGTTTACCCATATTTATACCTCTTTCTGATTCATTTATTCTTTAATACTATACAGTATTCTAAATACAAGTCACAGTTTATTTTTCTTTCATTCTACTGGTACACATTTATGTTGCTTACCATTTTTGCTATCATGACTAATACTACAATTACTAATAAATGTTCTTGTACGTCTCCCTGTTCACATCTATGAGGTTTCTTTATGTGTTCCCGGAGTAGAATTGTTCCGATGATAGGAAACACAAAATTGTTCCATCTTTACTACATATTGCCAAAATGCTGTCTAGAGTGGTTGAACTTTCCTTTGGGATGTATAAAAATTTCCATTGCTCCAAACACTAATTTCACTTGAATTCCTCACAAAATTTCTAATAATAACTTTGTCATCTCTATCATTTTCATGATTAAGACAAGAACTTTAGCAGACTTTAATTTTTCGTTAAACATTGCTGCCCGTATTTCTTGGAGAAGGAAATGACAACCAACCCCAGTATTCTGGAGGTTACATACCATGGGGTTGCAAAGAGTCGGACAAGACTGAGCGGCTTCACTTCACTTCATACTTCTTGAATTTTTGTGCCCTCAACATTAGCTTTTTAATAGTACATTCACTAACATATTGATAACAACTTCTTTGCTCTTTGTTGTTGAAAACAAAATTCAGCTGAGGAAATTTGAAGATATGATTGGCTTTGTTCAATGATTCATGAATCAGGCAGCATCCTATCAAACAGAGAGAAGCCCCAAAGAGCTGTATAAAATCGAAGGCTTTTAAAGAGGCAGAAAGGGGTGAGATAAAGTATTTTCTAGAAAACAATGAGTTGTTTCAGGGAAGGTCACCTTCCTTTGGTGGACAAGTGTCCTATTGAGTAGACTACCTTGCTAGTGCTGACCAGGTAAGTTCAGATTGACTAGTTTAAAATTACATTCCTGGGAGAGGCTGAAACTGCAATTAGGTTAGGAATTAAGTCTTAATTTGGAGATACAGGGTTTAGCAAAGTGAGCCCATCTGGGGTTTGTTGTTTCTTATTTAAAACATTGTTTCTCCTTTTTGCAAATATCTGTTGGTGATAAAATCTTTTCTTTTTAGTGTCACTGATAAATATCTTCATTCTGGTTTCTCTGTGAGTGATACTTTAGGGTTTGATATAGTTATCAACACTGAGCTGTGTCTTATTTGCCTCCATTTCCCTCCATGGAATCCCAGACCAGAATTAGATCTTGTATTGCTGGCTTCAGGCTTGTCGAGTTATGTTGTTAAGAAACACTGCACACCCATGGCTGATTCATGTCAATGTATGGCAAAAACCACTACAATGTTTGTCAAATAATTAGCCTCCAATTAAAATAAATAAATAATATATAAATGAAAGAAACACTGCAGGTCCAGCCTGTGAGCTAGTGGACTAGGTCCTGGATATGAAACTGGAACCTTTCTCCACTTGGGACATGGCTCTGGAAGCAGCCATTGCTGCCCTTTTCAACCTTTTTGTCATAGGTCTAGAAGCCCCCAGTTTCTGCAGTGAGACTGAATCCATCTCTTTCCTTTCATGGGAGGACTTCAAGTCCATGTTAATGAGCAGGAGCAAAATTCTTAGATGGAGGATCCAGCAGGCCTCAACTTTGGCGTTTTCGAGCCTCAGAGAGGTTTAAATTGGTTCTGAGCATGGTAGTTTACGTGTTTGTTTGTTTTTTGGTTTGATTTTGAGTGTTAATTTCTTTTTATATTTTATCTCTCGTTGCTATGTGTTGGAGCAGAGGGTATTTCAATGTAAGAACTTACAAATTATCTTAGCTGGAAGTCCAAATATGTTGTACTATGTAATATCCAGAAGCAATTTCTTTATAAGTTCAAAATATATGCCTCAAGAGTCATGAGGACATTGAGATTCGGTGTAGCACAGGAAATGGGAAGACTTGGGAGCGGCAAATAGACCTGCAATTTAACAGCCACGACACTTCCAGATGTGATATGGGGCAAACGTATCACCTCTTTGGTTACAGTTAGCTCATCTCTAAAAGGTGATAATGCTACTTGTGAAATATTGTGATGATTAAATAAAGTGATAGCTGTGAAGTATCTGTTATGAGACATAGGCAGAAATGTTTATTTTGCATCAACTTTGTGTGCAAAACAAACGTGAACATAAACTTGATTAAATAAACTACATATACTAAGTAGACAAGACACACATAACACAGCTTTATGCAGACATTTTGGGAAACAGTACAAAATAATTAAACACAGAAAATTAAAATGTTATAAAATCAAATATAAAGTAATATAGTATAGATTTAATACATGAGGTATCCACCAATAATCTCAGGTTTCTTAGTCAAGGATAGATGTGCTAATATATTAAATAATCTATTTGAATTGTTGATTGATATAAATGTCTATTCTTCAAGAAACCTTGTATCTTTTGTTAACAAAACCCCCTATTTCCTGAAGTTGCATAGTCATATACATATGTACAAAACATTTGTATATGAGTATGGGTTATAAAAATTATTTTTGCCCTTTTGCACTTACAAAGCAGGATTTGGCAATATGTAGATTGCAATAAAAAGCTAAAAAATAAAGATGAAAATTCAAACTTGAAGTGTCTCTCAACTCCCACACATGTTCTTATACTTCAGTCTCAACTCCAATTTTTGGAAAATGTTTCTGTATAGCCTACCAACTCTCCCAATAAAAATATCTCAGGTTGTCATGGGGACATAATTCTCTCCCCTGCAGAATTTTGTTGTCTGGTGCAGTGGTTCCCTAACTCTTTATGGTTATGAAATCTTACCTTTACTTTTTTCATGCTCTTTCTTATTTTTCCAGCGTAAATTGCACTTGAGCCTGGTGCTGCTGCTGCTGCTAAGTCGCTTCAGTCGTGTCTGACTCTGTGCGACCCCAGAGACGGCAGCCCATCAGGCTCCCCCATCCCTGGGATTCTCCAGGTAAGAACACTGGAGTGGGTTGCCATTTCCTTCTCCAATGCATGAAAGTGAAAAGTGAAAGTGAAGTTGCTCAGTCATGTCTGACCCTCCGTGACCCCATGGACTGCAGCCCACCAGGCTCCTCCGTCCATGGGAGTTTCCAGGCAAGAGTACTGGAGTGGGGTGCCATTGAGCCTGCTAGAGTGGTTGCAAATTAAAGGTTTGATTTGGAGCAGGACAGAGTCGATGAATGGTCTCACAGTAGCAGGGCTTCTCTGATAGCTCACTTGCTAAAGAATTCGCCTGCAATGCAGGAGACCCCAGTTTGATTCCTGGGTCAGGAAGATCCACTGGAGAAGAGATAGGCTACCCACTCCAGTATTCTTGGACTTCCCTGCGTCTCAGCTGGTAAAGAATCCACTTGCAATGCAGGAGACCTGGGTTCAGTCTCTGGGTGGGGAAGATCCCCTGAAGAAGGGAAAGGCTATCCACTCCAGTATTCTGGCCTAGGGAGTTCCATGTCCATGGGGTCACAAAGAGTTGGACACGACTGAGTGACTTTCACTTCACTTCACTCACAATAGCCAATAGTTAGTAAATTGGTCTGGAAAGTTGATGGAAGTCTTCATGAGTATATATGTTCTGCAGTGTTTCTTGATGAACACTTTATAGCATTCAGCCCTTGCTAGAATCTCTTGTTTCTTTCCTAACCTGTAAATGGACTGATTAAATTAAGAACTCTCTGAAACAAAGCAGTTACAGAAGACAGATGATTACCCCTCTGTTTCCCATAAGACTATGGGAGTAAAATCTCTGAGAGGGGAATGAAATAGGAGGGAAGGGAGCAGGGCCACAACCTTTAAAAGAATGACACAGTCATAGGACATGACACAAACTGATTAGAACCAGCTAGGTCCAAAATGGCAGGAGATTTGACTTCCAGTAGACCTTGAGCCTCATTAATTGTAGTACATTAGCATGTTAAGTGACACACCCATGAACTCCAGAACAGTTCTGAGACCAACCATAAAAGGTCATAAACTGAACAGTGGCCAAATTCCTGGAAATCTCTGCCCTTTCCCCCAAATAATTGGAATAATCCTCCCATTCATTAGCCTATGAAACTACCCAGCCCATAAAAACTAACCCTACCAGATTTCAGGGCTTCTCACCTTCTGAGATGGCCCATACTCTGTGTGTAGAGGGTGTTTCTCCCTAAATAACGCCACTTTTTCCTATCACTTTGTCTTCAAATTCTTTTGCCATGAAGCAAGAACCTTAATTCACTGGGAACATCTTTTTTTTTTTTTTTTTAATTTTAAAATCTTTAATTCTTACATGTGTTCCCAAACATGAACCCCCCCTCCCACCTCCCTCCTCATAACATCTCTGTGGGTCATCCCCATGCACCAGCCCCAAGCATGCTGTATCCTGCGTCAGGCATAGACTGGCGATTCAATTCTTACATGATAGTATACATGTTAGAATGCCATTCTCCCAAATCATCCCACTCTCTCCCTCTCCCTCTGAGTCCAAAAGTCCGTTATACACAGCTGTGTCTTTTTTCCTGTCACTGGGAACATCTTAATGTTCAGGCTTTTACAGCAGAGGTGCAATGATAGAGATTTGGCAGTCAGGACATAAAATTTAGATTAGCTCTTCTCTGCTCTCTGCCTCCAAAGCCTTTCTTATTCCTATCTCAGTCCCAGAATGGGAACTTTGCAGATTTGTGGGTCTCAACAGTGCAGACACTTGCAGATATCACAGAATAGAGCTCAGCTCTGACAAATGTCTTGCTGCCTGGGCTGGTCTGTCTTCAGGCTCCTGTGGTTATCTTTCTGGGAAGCTATGAAAAAGTAAACTGTGGAAAATTCTGAAAGAGATGGAAATACCAGAGCACCTGACCTGACTCTTGAGAAACCTGTATGCAGGTCAGGAAGCAACAGTTAGAGCTGGACATGAAGCAACAGAGTGGTTCCAAATAGGAAAAGGAGTATGTCAAGGCTGTATATTGTCACCCTGCTTATTTAGCTTATATGCAGAGTACATCATGAGAAACGCTGGGCTGGAAGAAGCACAAGCTGGAATCAAGATTGCTGGGAGAAATATCAATAACCTCAGATATGCAGATGACACCATCCTTATGGCAGAAAGTGAAGAGGAACTAAAAGGCCTGTTGATGAAAGTGAAAGAGGAGAGTGAAAAAGTTGGCTTAAAGCTCAACATTCAGAAAACGAAGATGATGGCATCTGGTCCCATCACTTCATGGGAAATAGACGGGGAAACAGTGGAAACAGTGTCAGACTTAATTTTTTTGGGCTCCAAAATCACTGCAGATGGTGATTGCAGCCATGAAATTAAAAGACGCTTACTCTTTGGAAGGAAGGTTATGACCAACCTAGATAGCATATTCAAAAGCAGAGACATTACTTTGCCGACTAAGGTCCATCTAGTCAAGGCTATGGTTTTTCCAGTAGTTATGTATGGATGTGAGAGTTGGACTGTGAAGAAGGCTGAGCACTGAATAATAGATGCTTTTGAACTGTGGTGTTGGAGAAGACTCTTGAGAGTCCCTTGGACTTCAAGGAGGTCCAACCAGATCATCGTAAAGAGACCAGTCCTTGGTGTTCATTGGAAGGACTAAAGCTGAAACTTCAATACTTTGGCCACCTCACGCGAAGAGTTGACTCATTGGAAAAGACTCTGATGCTGGGAGGGATTGGGGGCAGGAGGAGAAGGAGACGACCGAGGATGAGATGGCTGGATGGCATCACCGACTCGATGGGCATGAGTTTGAGTGAACTTCGGGAGTTGGTGATGGACAAGGAGGCCTGGCATGCTGCGATTCATGGGGTCACAAAGAGTCAGACACGACTGAGCGACTGAACTGAACTGAACTGAACTGATGAAAGAGTAAGGGCAGATATCAGCAGAGGTTCTTTAGATACAGAGGAGAATGATGGTAAAGCAGAGGAGAGCATGAGGAAGCTGTCTGTAAGACAGAGTAAAAATGCTCTTCATGGTTGTCTATTTCCCACTTGAGGACAGGAACTGTGTCTTTTGTTTGTCTAGATAATGTGATATTTTATAGTATTTTGCCAAGTATTTTGACTTTGCCATGCCAAAACTAAGCATTTAGTTGAAAGCAGTATGTGTCTTTCATGAAGGCTAACATCAAGGTGTAAAGTAACATATCACTTTATTCTCTTTAATTAATCTTTAATTCATAAACAGTTATCTAAACCTGGGAAGTTTAGGATCCTAGAGGTCAAAAAAATTTAAGCAAATCTTTGAATTATTATAATATTTTAAAATATCAAATAGAAATTGAAGAAAAGTCTGTAACAAGGTAGTAAAGGTTTGCCAAAACCACAGTTTCTTGCTTTTGACTGATATATGAGCTTAATATGAGTATATTTTTTATTTTATTCTGGTCAGAAGCTCAGATCAGTAGTTAAAAGTCAGTTATTTTGGGCAAAAAGATAAATAGTTATAACAGTATATTTAACTGGATTGGCAGGAAAAAAGTCTTTAGAACCTTGGAGTTAATGTAGTTAGCAAATAGCTCTTCCCTTCTAGCCACTGCAACAGTTACCTGGGGTATGAATACAAAGCAAAAACAGCCCCTGCCTTTAAAGAGTTCACAGCATAATGGGATAAAAACATCTCAGCCCTAAATTAGCCCACATAACATATCGCTACCCTGTGCCAGATGCATAGCACAGATGAAGAATAGAGAGGTGATAGCAAAGACAAAATACCTACTATTCCTTGAAAGAGAAGGTTGGTTTGTGAAAGACGACTTCGTTAGTCCTTGAGTGAGCTGATTTCTGCAGGCTGGTTGGAGGTGGTGGGAATTTCTAAAGAAACAGATGATCTGAAGATCTGGAGGTGTGATATTGCAAATGATTTGATTGAAACCCAGATAAATGAAATGAGGTGAGCAAGGACCAGACATAGTGGATCCTAAAAATCTATGACAGAGAAATCATGACAATAAGACCCAGTGAAGAATTTACAGACGAGTGACATAATGCCATAGCTTTTAAAATGGATGGTTTTAATGGGAATATGAAAGGTGGATTGGAAGTGTCTAGGGAGACCAGGGGACTTTTATTTTCTTAAAAATTTAAAAAGCTTACTGATTGGGGGAATTCCCTCGAGGTCCATTGGTTAAGACTTCGCCTTCCACTGCAGGAGGCTCAGGTTCAGTCCGTGGGGGAACTAAGATCCCATATGCTGCAGAGCACAGCCAAAAATAGATAAATGAAGAAGTAAGCTTATTGATTGGGGCATAACATATACACAGTAAAGTAAACAAATCATAAATGTTTAGTGTGATAAATGTTTTCATATACACATACTTGTGTATGCATTTTCAGTTGTGTCTGACTCTTTGTGACCCAAATGGCCTGTAGCCCGCCATGCTCCTCGGTCCATGGGATTTTCCTGTCAAGAATACTAGACTATTCCTCCTGGGGATCTTCCTGACCCAGGGATTGAACTTGCAGGTTGAACTTCCGTCTCCTGCATCTCCTGCATTGGCAGGTGGATTCTTTACCACTGCACCACTGGCGGGGTTTGGGGCGGGGGTGCCTTATGCAGCTACTAACCAGATCATGGCCCTTCCCAGCATCCCAGAGGAATTTCTCATGTGCTCACCATCCCCATCCTCCGTGGAGAGCCACCGTCCTGACTTCCATCACTACAGATTGGCTTTGTTTTTGAACTTGGAATCATAGAGTATTTACTGATTTCTGGCAGCTAGGCTGACCATTATGTGCATTAACATCAGATTCATTTCTTTTGACCCATGCCCCACGAGCAGGAGTTAATTAGAAAAAAAATTTAGTATACGGTGTTAGGTAGGGATCCAAATTCATTCTTTTGCATGTGGATATCTAGTTTTTCCAGCATTACTTGTTGAAAAGACTGTCTGCTACTCCTCCCCACCCTCTTCCATCCTCCTCAGCCATTGAATAATCTTAAGATCCTTGTTGACAATCACTTGACTATAAATATATCAAGTTATTTCTGAACTCTCGATCCATGCCATTTATTTATATGTTTATCCTTATACCACTACCACTGCCTTGATTACTGTAGCTTTGTGGTAAAATTTGAAATCGGGAAGATTTCAATTCCAACTTTCTTTTTTCAAGATTATTTTGGCCTTTCAGAGTCCCTTGCATTTCCAAATGAATTTTAGGATCAGCTTGACCATTTCTGAAGAAGGAAAAAAAAAAAAGTTGGAATTTTAATAGGGATTCATTGGATCAGTAGATAAATTTGGGGAGTATTGCCATATTAACCATATTTTAAGTCATGAATGGGTATGACTTTCTATTTACTTATGTATGCTTTAATTTCTCTCAACAATGTTTTTAGAGTTTTCAGTGTACAAGTCATGTTTCTTTTATAAATTTATTCCCGAATATTTTATTATTTTTGATGGTATTGTAAATGGAATTATTTTCTTAATTTTAATTTCAGACTGTTCTTTGCTAATGTATAGAAATAAAATTGACTTTTGTGTGGTGATCTTATTCCTACAGTTAAATGGAAATTGTTTATTATTAGTTCTAATAGTTTTATTGCGTGTATGTGTGTTTAGAATTTTCTATGTATGAGATCATGTCACCTGCAAATGAAGAGTTTTATTCCTGCCTTTCTCTTCTGTATGCTTTTTACTTCCTTTTCTTGTCTAGTTGCCTTGTCTAGTACTTCTGTACAATGCTTAATAGAAGTGGAAAGAGTGTTCATTTTTGTCTTCTTGCTAATCTCAGGGAGAAAACTTTTAGTCTTTCACCATGAGTATGATGTTAATTGTGAGTTTTTCCTCAGTGCCCTTTATCAGGTTGAGGAAATTCCTTTTTATTCTTTCTTTGCTTTGTGTTTACCATGAAAGGGTGTTTGATATTGTCAAATGCTTTCTTTTTTTGGTATTTATTGATATTATCCAGTGTTTCCCCCCTTTATTTCATTCAGTTCAGCTCAGTTCAGTCACTCAGTCGTGTCCAACTCTTTGCGACCCCATGAATCGCAGCATGCCAGGCCTCCCTGTCCATCACCAACTCCCAGAGTTCACTCAAACTCATGCCCATCGAGTCAGTGATGCCATCCAGCCATCTCATCCTCTGTCATCCCCTTCTCCTCCTGCCCCCAATCCTTCCCAGCATCAGGGTCTTTTCCAGTGAGTCAACTCTTCGCATGAGGTGGCCAAAGTATTGGAGTTTCAGCTTCAACATCAGTCCTTTCAATGAACACTCAAGACTGGTCTCCTTTAGGATGGTCTGGTTGGACTTCGTAGTCCAAGGGACTCTCAAGAGTCTTCTCCAACACCACAGTTCAAAAGCATCAATTCTTCTGTGCTCAGCTTTCTTCACAGTCCAACTCTCACATCCATACATGACCATTGGAAAAACTATAGCCTTGACAGACCTTTGTTGGCAAAGTAGTATCTCTGCTGTTTAATGTGCTATCTAGGTTGGTTACAACCTTCCTTCCAAGGAGTAAGCGTCTTTTAATTTCATGGCTGCAATCATCATCTGCAGTGACCCTGGAGCCCCCCAAAATAAAGTCTGACACTGTTTTCACTGTTTGATGGGACCAGATGCCATCATCTTCGTTTTCTGAATGTTGAGCTTTAAGCCAGCCTTTTCACTCTCCTCTTTCACTTTCAACAGGCTTTTTAGTTCCTCTTCACTTTCTGGCTTTATTTCATTGATATGGTATATTATACTGATTTATTTTCATATTTTGAACCAACTTTGTATTTTTGGGATAAATCCTATGTGGTCATGTTATTTAACTTTTTAAATATACTCTGGAATTCTATTTGCTAATATTTAGTTGAAGATTTGTTGTTGTTGTTGTTTGTGTTTATTTTTGGCTGCAATGGTTCTTTGCTGCTCTGAGTAGGCTTTCTCTGGTTGTAGCAATCCAGGGCTGCTCTTCATTGTAATGTGAGTGCCTCTCATTTCAGTGGCTTCTCCTGTTGCAGAGCATGGGCTCTAGGCACTCAGGCCTCACTAGTTCTGGCACTTGGGCTTAGTTGCTCCACGGCATGTGGGATCTTCCCAGACCAGGAATTGAACCCATTTCCCCTGCATTGGAAGGTAGATTCTTAACTGCTGGACCCCCAGAAAAGCCCCCTAGTTGAATATGTTTACATATATTCATAGGGGATCTTTGCAATTTTCTTTTTTTGGGACGGCTCCATCTGCCTTTGGTATTCAGGTAATACTGGCTTCATAAAATGAGTTATTGTTTTCTTGTTTCCTATTTTTTTGGGACGAGTTTGAAAAAGATTCATGTTAATTTTTCTTTAAATATTTGGTAGAATTCACCAGTGAAGCCATCTGATCCTGGGCTTTTTATTTGTTCAAGTTTTGAAATGACTGATTCAGTATTTTCACTCATTATGGGTCGATTAACATTTCCTCTTTCTTCCTGAACCAGTTTGGTTAAGCAGTTTAGACATTTTTTGCTTGTTGTGTGTGTGTGTGTTTAGCTCTTTGAACATAGCTTCCTCATGAACTTGGTTTTCAGTGCCCTTTCCACTCCCCTCTCTTGATATTGCTCAGTATCAGGAGAAAAAATCAGAAGAGATGAGAACATGAATGGTTTCCTTTACTCTTTTCTCTTCCTGGCTAATTCCTGTCTCTCTTTCAAAATTCACCATAGTTTCCCCAGTATCAGAAAACTTTAGCTAGTCTTCCAAACAGAATTAGCTGTGTTCTGTAGCACTCCATATATGCACCTGTGATAGTATTTATTTTAATAACAATATACTTTAAATGTTCTTTGCTTTTTCTTCCTAAATGGTTCTTGAGATCAGGGACTTTGTAACTCCAATGCCTAGTTAGTATGATGACTGGCATATAATAGGTGGTGAGTTCAGGTTGAATAAACAAATGATAGATTTAGGAATACATAGTGTTAGTCGCTCAGTCGTGTCCAACTCTTTGCGATCCCACCGACTGTAGCCTGCCAGGCTCCTCTGTCCATGGGATTCTCCAGGCAAGAATACTGGAGTGGACTGCCATTCCCTTCTTCAGAGGATCTTCCTGACCCAGGGATCGAACCCAGGTCTGCTGCGTTGCAGGCAGATTCTTTACCATTTGAATTACAGGGAAGACCTTGCATACATAGGCTGAGAAGAAGGAGCCAGTGACAAGGAAGAGGTTGAAGGTACAGAAAGTAGAGTTGGGATGTCACTGATGGAACAAGGTCTTTAGGTCTGCCAACGAGGATGGATATCAGTGCATAGGAAGAGTGATTAGTCCTGGAAAATGAGGCAGGGATATGTGTAGGTCTCAGATTGAAACAGAATTATGTAAAGATGAAGGGATTGGTACTAAGCACTTCTCCCCCTCTGTAAATAAGGAGGGGCCAACAGGTAAAAAGGCAAGGTGAAGAGGAACAGAGTGTTGAGAACGGCAACCATTTGGAATGAATGTTGTGGGGAATGAGAAAATCTTGATGAAGGAAGATAGAGGAATCAAGCTATGGATAGGGACAAATTTAAATAGAAACTCTGTCTTCGTAGTAGACACAGGTTCCAGCTTTAGAGTATGAATCGGTGAATTTTAAAATTGAAATAGGTTGTGTCAAATAAAAAACATGCGCAGTGTGAGAAGGAGTTTCAATTTTATTCAGGGGCCGCGTTGAGAACAATAGCCCAAGAGATAGCCTCTCAGATAGCTGAGAAACTGCTCCAAACAGGTAAGGGAGGAGACAGGTTTTATTTGATTCTTTTTTTTTTGCTGGGAAAAACATGAAGTAGTGAAACATTACTGCTGATTACAGAAAAGCCATCACAGTTAATGATTTTAGTGCTTTTCCATTTGTGGAAGATATAAGAGTCTATTGTGGTGATCCGAGGATGAAAGAGCAGATAAAACCAAGGAGGGTCTTGGAATGCAGGAACAAAACAACCAGACCTGTATCGTCCTTCCCTCCCCCATGTTGCAACTATTAACGGAACAGTATAACCTGTCCCCACCTCCTATCCCATAGGGAGAAGGTATTTGCCCTGTTCTTTCCCCACCTAGTATATGTGCCTAATCCAATCAGCAAATGACCTGCAAGACCCCTATCCCACTCCTGTACCCTGGGTATAAAATGGACTAAGGACACCCATTCAACATTGGTTCTCCCTTGAGCAGGCCCACTGTTCTAACAGCATCTCCCACTCTAATAAACTTTATTTCCCTCTCATTCGGTCCCATGTCTGGAAATTCTTTTCCAACCCGTGCCCGGACCACAACATTTTTGGTGGCCCGTACGGGGACCTTGGGGTCTCTTTGTCTACCTCCTAGCCTCTTCTTTTTCATAGGGGCCCTCTGTGAACAGGCAAGTGCTGTGGAAGCAACTGAGGGACTCTGGCCAGGGTTACCCTCTAGTGTGTTCCAAAGGCCCCACTGCTCACTGCACCCCAGTAGCTGCCGCCCGAATGGGTGAGGGTCTGTTCTTTGTCTCCTTTCCAACTGAGGACTAGGCCAACCGCTATTGCGCAGGCACGGGTCAGGCACTTAAAAGCCACTGGGGCTCCTGCCATGTTGATAAGGGGGACACAGAACAGATTGGGCCACAAGGGCATCCACCCCCAGCAGGACAATTTCCATGCACCAAGTCAGGTACACCGTGGCTGAAGCAAAACAGAGACCATCGTCCCCTGGCCACCATCTCTCCGATAGGATTGAAGGCAGATTCCTCAGCCTTCTTCCCTGCCACTTCTTTCTCTTTTGGTCCGGATTGACTTATAGGAGCCTAGATGTTGCTTTCATGGTTCTCAGTCAGAATCCAGACTTGAGGGACTCAGGCTGCATGTGTCTTTCTGTTGCCTCCCTATCTCTTGCCCCCTCTGTCTCTCTCCATCAGATTTCCTAGACAACCCCTATTCGACCTTTCATATCCACATGACCTCTAGGAAAGGATTCTGAGGTTCCTTTTTGTCCAGGTCTTTCTCCTATATTCAAAAGCCTGAAGAATCAAAAACTCTCCTAACATTTTAAAGAATCCCCTTCTAACTACACTTATCTCTCAGGTGGCTGCTGCTAAGTCGCTTCAGTCGTGTCTGAGTCTGTGTGACCCAATAGACGGCAGCCCACCAGGCTCCAAGAACACTGGAGTGGGTTGCTATTTCCTTCTCCAATGCATGAAAGGGAAAAGTGAAAATGAAGTCTCTCAGCCTTGTCCGACTCTTAGCGACCCCATGGACTGCAGCCTACCAGGCTCCTCTGTCCATGGGATTTTCCAGGCAAGAGTACTGGAGTGGGGTACTATTGCCTTCTCCTCTCAGGTGGAGAGGGAACCAAATTTCCCCAATCCTGAACATCCTAAAGAATTCTCTTCTAACTACTCCTGTTTCTCAGGGTAGGGAAGGACCACAATTCCCCACTCCTGCAAATTCCCTTAGCCCTTCAGGGACTAAGGGACAAGGATCTCACTTCCCACCAAAGGGACAATACAAGATTTTCATCAGCTGATCTGTCTTTGATATCAGAGTCAATTTGAGCACTAGTTGGTCTATATCTTAGCTATAAAACTATGACCACAAAAAGGAAAGATGACTTTTTGACACAGGATGGCCATGATTTTCTTTAGACTCTGGAGAAAACTGGTTAAAATGAATTTTTTTTTCTTGGAAACTACAAAACCAGTTCTTTTTGCATATGTAGTTAAAAACAACTAGCTTGTTAAAAGCCCTGCCTAGGGAAAAACTTGAGGTTAATCCTTTCATGTTCTCAAAATACACAGCCCGATTTGCCTGAGACCTCAGCCTCGGGAAAATTGGAACTTCAAGCAAAGGAAAAAGGCGGGCGGGTCAAAGAAACATTTTAAATCTCAAGAAGCAAACTATGAGATCTCTGTATGGATTTATGTATGTCTCAGTGTGTGTCCTTTTTTTTTTTTAATATTGCTGAAGCTATAAATGAGTTCTAATTTAAAAGGAAAGTTATGACCAACCTAGATAGCATATTCAAAAGCAGAAACATTACTTTGCCAACAAAGGTCCATCTAGTCAAGGCTCTGGTTTTTCCAGTGGTCATGTATGGATGTGAGAGTTGGACTGTGAAGAAGGCAGAGCACCAAAGAATTGATGCTTTTGAACTGTGGTATTGGAGAAGACTCTTGAGAGTCCCTTGGACTTCAGGGAGATCCAACCAGTCCATTCTGAAGGAGATCAGCCCTGGGATTTCTTTGGAAGGACTGATGCTAAAGTTGAAACTCCAATACTTCGGCCATCTCATGCGAAGAGTTGACTCATTGGAAAAGACCCTGATGCTGGGAGGGATTGGGGGCAGGAGGAGAAGGGGACGACAGAGGATGAGATGGCTGGATGGCATCACTGGCTCAATGGACATGAGTCTGAGTGAACTCTGGGAGTTGGTGATGGACAGGGAGGCCTGGCGTGCTGCGATTCATGGGGTTGCAAAGAGTCGGACACGACTGAGCAACTGAACTGAACTGAACTGAAAGAACAGTACAGCTGCTGCTGCTGCTAAGTCACTTCAGTCGTGTCCGACTCTGTGTGACCCCATAGATGGCAGCCCACCAGGCTCCCCCATCCCTGGGATTCTCCAAGCAAGAACACTGGAGTGGGCTGCCATTTCCTTCTCCAATGTATGAAAGTGAAAAGTGAAAGTGAAGTCGCTCAGTGGTGTCCAACTTTTGGCGACCCCATGGACTGTAGCCTACCAGGCTCCTCCGTCCATAGGATTTTCCAGGCAAGAGTACTGGAGTGGGGTGCCATTGAAGAGAAATTAACCTAAATGAATTTCATATTCACATAAACTGGGAAATAATCAATATTAAATATCCAGTATTAATGTTTGTTTGCTAATCTAATATAGACATGTTTAAGAGTCATTAATATTAAGCATATTTTCATTGTGCCTGGGTTAATTATAAGTTAAACATTGTTATATTGTTATTTCTGTTACAAGTTTGTCAGCAAGGAAAGTACCTCAAGTGAAGAAACTTCCAAAAAAAGGTAAATGAGATAGGAGCTTTTAGATAAACGATTAAGAATCATTATACTTTAGAAATGTCTCTCTAAAACAGTCCCTCTAGATTTTGGTAACCCTGAATTTCTAGGGTTGTGCTAAACTAAGTGACTGATTTACTGAATAGCTAGATCATTTCCAAATAAAATAAGATTCTGAAACATTCATTGCTGCTGCTACTGCTAAGTCGCTTCAGTCGTGTCCAACTCTGTGCTGCCCCAGAGACGGCAGCCCACCAGGCACCCCCGTCCCTGGGACTCTCCAGGCAAGAACATTGGAGTGGGTTGCCATTTCCTTCTCCAATGTATGATAGTGAAAAGTGAAAGAGAAGTCGCTCAGTCCTGTCCGACTTCTAGTGACCCCATGGAGTGCAGCCTACCAGGCTCCTCCGTCCATGGGATTTTCCAGGCAAAAGTATTGGAGTGGGTTGCCATTGCCTTCTTCACTAACTTCCTCTTACAGAGAAACTAGAGATTTTGGACTATTAATGAATAATATTTGATGCCATCCTGAGATGTTCTCTAGAATTTTTTTAGAAATTGTCACTGGTATTTATGTTCACCAATCTGTAGAATGCTAATATAAAGGTCAGTTCTTGGTTGCTTAAGGAAAGTACGATGTGTGTTTTCAGTAAAGAAGGCATGAGGAATGAAATTACATTTTATGAAGGGAAAACGAAGTAAGTCTGACTTACAAGTGGCTGTTTCAGGATGGGAGAACAAAGTAACGGGTACAGAAAGTGTTAAGAAGGTTTGATGGAAAGTGCACTCATGGGAAGAGTTTTGTGCATAAATACAAGATTTCTTGATTTCTTGAACTGCCTTTCATAATGGATTTTAAGTTTCTTTACCTCTGAAGTGATCTGTTCTATGTTTACCTCTGAAATCTTGTTACTTTGGCTAAGTGAATATATTATTTCACAGTGACTTATATGATCCTATCTGACTGACTTATGACCTTACTAATAACTGCTAAGTATAGGTATATTGTTTTCTATGTCACTTGTTTCAGAAGATTGTTTCTTATATCACCAAATGTGTGACTGACCTGTGATAAAATGCTGATATGCAGTTCCATATGAGATCAGTGATTGTAATAATGTAACTCTAGATATGGGAAGAAGCAATAAGAGGGAATATTTTCTTGGACCAAGAGGCTAATCAGACAGGCATGGTCCAGAGACTTTTGCTGCTCGCAAGCCCTGGTCCAATAACAGCACACTGAATGGCCTGTCAATGGAATCTTCATTAGACCTGGGAATGAACCTTCCCAGCACTGTGGGACACAATGGCCATGAAATGCCCCCAAAGCATGGTCAATTATGAGGGGACCCTGCTGACTGGAAATTGGCACTTGCCAGCTGCCTCTGCAAGGATTACATCATGACCACTGCAAGCTGCTGACCTTCAACATCCCCTGAAAGGAGTTCAGGGTGGAGATCAGAAATAAGGCACTCTGTGCTTGGGAAAAACCCACAAGAACTGGCCTTCAGATAGTCACATGTTTTCAGGTTAAGATTTTATGAGCCCAAATTCTTGCATCTTCTCATACCTAGAGAAACGCTAATGTCACAAACCAATGTCTAGTCCTGATTCTTTTGGCTAGCTCCTCAGCAGCTTTTCTCCTTCTGTTAATCTCTGGGCCAAGTACCTTTTACTTTCTCGTTGTTTCTTCTAGAATACAACAAATCTCCAAGTGGTAGTATGACGAGAATGTTCCCTGGTCAACACCCAGACGATGCTGAAACAAGCTGCCTTATCACTCCATGGACTTTCATCTCCCTTTGTAAATGCACCCTGACAGAGGGCAGGCAAAAGGAACCCAGAGCTCCACTATGCCCCTGTACAGCCTGAAGAAGCCAGAGCGGTCATGGCCCCTTTTCCCTTGAGCCTGGGTTCCCAAATACCTAAGAAGTGAAATGGGTAGGTAGTTAGACATGAGCAGGGTATCAAAAGAGGCCAAAGAACTGGCCCTAAAAATAGGAGGAATGTGGTGACCCAAGGAAGAAAGAGCAGATAAAACCAAGGAGGGTCTTGGAATGCAGGAACAGAAAAACCAGACTCTTATCGTCCTTTCCTCCCCCATGGAACAGTATATATTATATACTATATACTGTGTATATCATATGGGTTTCCCTGGCAGCTCAGACGGTAAAGAGTCTGCCCGCAATGCGGGAGACCCGGATTCGATCCCTGGGTCAGGAAAATCCCCTGGAGAAGGAAATGTCAACCCACTCCAGTATTCTTGCCTGGGAAATCCCATGGATGGAGGAAACTGGTAGGCTACAGTCCATGGGGTCGCAAAGAGTCATACACGACTGAGTGACTTCACTTTGTGTATATTATATATACAGTATTAATGGAACAGTATAACCTGTCTCCCCTCCTATCCCATAGGGAGAAGGTATTTGCTCTACTCTTTCCCCACCCAGTATACGTGCCTCATCCAATCAGCAAATGACTGCAAGACCCGTATCTCATTACTTGTATCCTGGGTATAAAAGTGGACTAAGGACCCCCATTCAACGTAGGTTCTCCCTTGAGCAGGCCCGCTATTCTAACAGCATCTCCCACTCTAATAAACTTTACTTTCCCTCTCACTCTGTCTCATGCCTGGAAACTCCTTTCCAACCCACGCCTGGACCACGACATCTATGAAATTTTCCCTTAGATATGCAACTACCCGAGGGTTAGTATACTCAAAGCAGGGAATGCGTGTTAATTTCCCCTAGTTTGAATTCCCCTCAGGGTGTACTGTCAGTGAGCACAGTGCAGTGGGTTGAAGCTTAATCCTTACAAACCTCTTCAGACAGGCAACTTTTTTTTTTTTTTTTTTTTTTTTAAATTTGGGAGGCTTGCTGTGGCTCAGCTGGTAATGAATCTGCCTGCAATGCAGGAGACCTGGGTTCGATCCCTGGGTTGGGAAGATTCCTTTGGCGAAAGGAAAGGCTACCCACTCCAGTACTCTGGCATGGAGAATTCCATGCACTGTACAGTCCTTGAGGTCGCAGAATCAGGACACTGAGCGACTTTCACTTTGTGGCCTCCCTGGTGGCTCAGATGGTAAAGCGTCTGCCTGCAATGTGGGAGACCTGGGTTGGGAAGATCACCTGGAGAAGGAAATGGCTACCTACTCCAGTGCTCTTGCCTGGAAAATCCCATGGACAGAAGAACCTGTTAGGTTACAGTCCATGGGGTCGCGTAGAGTCGGACACGACTGAGCGACTTCACTTTCACTTTGTGGTGGTATAAACACAGGTGCACAGATGGACGGGGTTTGTCTTGAAATAAGAGTTCAGGGGTTGTGGGTATTTAAACCAATGGGCCGCCAATAGGAAGAAAAGAAGATACTAGGCTGGGGTATCTCTCTGTCTCGCCGCGGGCGGTGCCATTGCCTGATCCTCGTTCACTTGCCAGGCTCAGGCTGGCGATGGGGGTCCGGGTCTAAAGTGGAGTCTCCGTCCCAGGATTGGAGCCCGGGTCTGACCCGGAAGCTTTCCCGCGACCCCGGAAGCAGAGCCCAGCGGCGGAGGCGCCGCCGATGAGCCACCGCCCCCTCGCCGCCTGGCTGCTGCTTCAGAGAACCGCGGCGGCGCCGGGTTGCACTGATGATCCCCGGCAGGCGGCGGCGGCAGAGGCGGCGGGAGGATGACCTCTCCCCGCGAGCGGGGTGCCGATCTGGCCCGATTCTACACTGTCACCGAGCCCCAGCGACACCCGAGGGGCTACACGGTGTATAAGGTCACCGCCCGGGTGAGTGCAGTTGCCGGACGGGGGTCGGAGTCTGACCAGGGACGAGAGACCGGCGTGGACCCTGGTGTGGGGATGCCGGATGCCAGGTTGCGCCTAGTGCCGGGACAGGCGCCCGAGGTGGGGACTTCAAAAAGGATGAGGTGGGGGCAGAGCGTGCGAAGTCCCTGATCGGGCTGGAAATGGTCTCAACAGTGTCCCCTTTCCAGGGTGGGGCAGGCGTTGATGATTTTTAATAGATGACTCAGCCCCATCCCACTTGGACTTTCTCTTCCGAGGCTGAAATATGCAGAAGTGGTTTTGCTTGTCTCCTAGGGATAATGCAGGTTTAAAAAAAAATGTTAAATTGATGTACTATTTGACTTATATAATAGAGGGTATTTCTTCCCTTCCTTCTGGGTTGCACAGAGGCAGATAAACCCTTGGGAAATATGTCAGTGGTAGGGCCACCATCCTAGGACCTCTGTAACTGGTTGTGTCTTTTCGCCTGTGAATTTTTCGTGGTTTTCCATAGAAGACATGAGAAATTCTGCTGAGGGTGTCTTGTGTGAGTTGTCTTGAGAGCACATTTGAAAGTTGTGAGGCTCCTTTACATCGACTAATTGATACAGTTTTTAGTACCCACTTTGTTCATGTTTGATAGCTCTTACTTTGAGTTTTAGAGTTTGCATCTTCCTCCTTGAAATAAGAGTAATAAAATTAAATATTAATATTAAATACAAATTAGTATTAAAATTACATATATTTAATGTATTATATGTAGTATGAATGTATGTGTGTATTAGGCATATGTACACATCACCCAGTTAAATCCTAATTTTAATGGAGAGGAAACTATGGTTCAAGAAAGTGTTGTAGCTGGCCCAGCTTCACATTGTAAGGAAGTAGCACCTCTGGGGTATGAGTTCTATTGTGTTTAATTCTAAGTTGTAAAAAACAATGTTTAAGAATTACCTTCATCATTAATTGTTAAAAAAGAGAGGTACAGATAGTAGTAATATTAGAATATACATTTGGGGGATGTAGTACTCTTGGGGGATAGATCAGGAAGTGGGCCTTGACAAGAACCTTAGAGGTTAAATAGATTCAGATCCGCAGAGTTTGGGGCATGGGAATGGCATGTGCTTTTTGGAGTTGGTGCACAATTCAAACAAGTGTAAGAGGATAGGATGGACAAATTTGTGTAAATGTAGTAAGACCAGGCCTGGTTATTGCAGAGGGTTGTACCAAGAATACAGAGAAAATTGTTACTCTCTGTTTGCAAGTAAGGTTGTTATATAGGTGGAGTGTTAGTTTCAGCTTAAGAAAAAATTTCAAGATTAAAGGTGCTCTTACTATAGCCCCCTTGAAAGCTTCTTTTGGCCCTTCAGAAACCTAGACTTGGTTTCCTAACATAGTTTGTGAAATTAGAACAATTTTCAACATACTTAATGCCCTAGCTCTAATGTTCCCTTCAGAGCACCCTGTTCATCTCCTATTATAACACTTATCACAGTTATAATATATTGTATTAATCTGTTTGCTTGTCTCTGTCTCTCAGATTTAGAGCAGGTCACTATCATTGGTGTTAATTTCCTTTTATATCTCCCAAGGCATTGTGGGGCACAGAGTGCCTAAAAATTATTGTTTTCCTCTGTGTTTTAGGTAGCACATTTACTAAATGTTTAGTTTCAGGTACTATGAGCTCTGAGGGTGACAAGGCAGCATAAAGTGTGGTCCTTCTTTTCAAGGATACTCCTAGTAGAAGATGGTTTACTGTACTTGAAGTCTAGTGCAAGGTAGAAAGTGTTAAATGCTATAAGAGACTACAGAAAAGAGCTATGGGGTTTCAGAATACAGAGTTTCTGGCTCAAGGGATCAGGGAACATGTACCAATTAAGATAGGTGGTGAGAGATGGGAAGAATCTAGATGGGTGGGATAAGTGGAAAGGGCACTGCAAAGAGAAGGAATATGTGAGTGTGTGTAGAACTTGAAGAAGAAACTGAATATGATTATTACTTGTAGTCTTACTTTACAAAAGGAATGGTTAATCTATTTGAGATCTTAAATATCTTTTTTCAAGCTGTAAACTAACATATGACAACATCAATTAGAAGATAAAGTAGCACATTGCCTGTTCTAACCAGATATGTGTAATATGCATATTAGTTATCGCTGTGGTTATTTAACTGGAAATTGCTTACACTTGTCTTTTTTTCTCCTTGTAAATATTTGTGTCCTCATTTATTGCTTATGGTACAGATTTTGTTTTCTAATTTTAAAGATTGAGGATTAATAAAGAGATATACTTTAAAAAGCTTCATAGTATAAAATACAAGTAAATTATTTGTTATTTTTTGAGACTTAATGAGAAAAACATTTTACCTCAGGAGAATTAATCAGGTAAGTAGTGCTCCCCTGACAGAACTTTGTGAGATAAAAATGTCCTCTTTATGTTTCCAATTACTGACTGACATATTTTTAAGGAACAGTCTCTATATTCTTGATTCTTGCAAGGTTCTTTATGTAAGAATAGAATTAGAATCATTGGAATTGCCATTGTTAAGTATTGGTTGGCATAAGAGCTGTTTCATGTTCTTAAATCTCCTTTATCCTTTCTTTTCCCCCCAGTTCTTTGGAAGCTGGCAGGCTTAGATAACCTTATGGCCAGTTACAAGCTTGCTACTGGATTTCCTAGTTAAATCCTATGTTGCTTGTTGATTTTCATCTTGAATAAGTACTTCTGTTCAGCATTTGAAAATTCTTTTGTAGATTTCCATTGATTGTTTAGTTAAAGGAGACGCAGATGTAAAAGAACCATTCACATAGTGTTTTTGGTTGTTTCATCATGCTAAAGTTTACAGAATTGTATAAGGTAATATAGATTTCTTAACAGTATTAAGTAAATAGTAATTCTTGCCTGTATTCTTTCATGAATATGAAAAGAAAATCTTGTTTCTATTATTAAAAGACAATGCTGCCTTATGACTTTCTTTCTATTGAGGCATAATTTATATGGAGTAAGATTCACCAATTTTAAGTGTACAGTTTGACGAGTTTTGACATGTATCTGTAACTGTGTAACCACCACCGCCACAGTCATCACTGCCTCATGCTCCTTTGCAGGCAGTCCCCTCTCCCCACCCCCGTCCCTAGGCAGCTGCTGGTCAGCTTTCTGTTGTACTGTGCTGTTTTGTGGAGGAGGGATTTGGCTTCTTTAACTCAGCAGGTTTATTTGAGATTCATCTATATTGTGTATTTTTATTCTCCTTTATTGCTGACCAGTATTCCCTTGCGGGCTTCTCTGGTGGCTCAATGGTAAAGAATTCAGCTGCAGTGCAGGAGAGCAGGGATTTGATCCCTGGGTCAGGAAGATTCTTTAGAGGAGGGCCTGGTAACCCACTTCAGTATTCTTGCCTGGAGAATCCCATGGGCAGAGGGGCCTGGCGGGTCACAGAGTTGGACCTGACTGAAGCGACTGAGCAAGCATGCACATTCCCTTGTATGGTTATCCTATAGTTAATCCTTCCGCGTTTGGGTTGATGGACATTTGGATTGTTTCCAGTTTTTGGCTCTTTTAAATACAGCTACTACGGACATTTATATACAAGTCTCAATGAATGTGGGCTTTTGTTTCTCTTGATAGCACACAGCCTTATTATACCTTTACAAGTAAGTAAGTAAGTGAAGTCGCTCAGTCATGTCCAACTCTTTGCGACCCTGTGGACTGTAGCCTGCCAGGCTTCTCCGTCCATGGGATTCTCCAGGCAAGAGCACTGGAGTGGGTTACCATTTCCTACCTTTATACTCAGCTGAAATCTGATAGTCTTAATCCTCTTTCTTTCTCAAAATTGTTTTGGCTATTCTAGATTGTTTGCATTTTTAGAAAAACTTTGGAATCAGCTTATTAAACTGCAAACATGCCTACTCAGATTTTGATTGGAGTTACACTGAGAATGTGGGGCTGTCCTGGTGGCTGGTGGCTCAGTTGTAGAGAATTCATTTGCAATGCAAGAGCCAAAGGCTATACAGGTTTGATCCCTGGGTCAGTAAGAGCCCCTGGAGGAGGGCTGAGCAACTGACTCCAGTATTCTTGCCTAGAGAATCCCTTGGACCAAGGAGCTTGGAGGGCTACAGTCCCTAAGGTCCCAAAGAGTTGGACACAACTGAAGTGACTGAGCATGCAGGCACGCATGTTGAGAGTGTATATCAGTTTTAGAATTGATGTCTTTAAGTAAGATTGAATCTTCTAATCCATGAACACAAATTTTCCATTTATTTAGCTCTTTAATTTGAGCAATATTTTCCAGTTTTTAGTGTGCAGGTCTTGCACATAATTTGGGTTTGTTTTCAAACTATCAGAATACATAAGTCTATTTGACATAGCTAACGTTTGTTGAGTATTAATAGCACATACTTCTGCGGTGCTTAGTGTGAGTCAAGCTCTATTCTAAGCACGTTATATAAATTAGCACATTTTTCATAGCAGTGCGTGAGTAGGTGCCATCATTATTCTCACATTAGGAGAATTCCTCACGTGAGGAAATTGAAGCACCTAAATGTTAAATAACTTGCCTAGGCTCACCCAGCAAACAAGTGGTAGAGTTTAGATTTGAACCCTGGTAGTCTATCTGTCAGAGTGCTTTTAATCCTAGTGCTGTGCTGAGTTCCTAAACACACTTTATCAGAGGCTGTGGGTATACTGTAGTTTACTAAAGTGATATTTACTAAAGCAAATATTAATAGAAGTACTTACTCAGCTTGACTTGAATCTGAAAATTGCCTCTTCCAAAGCTTCAAATTCAAGCACTATTTGTATTGCTTGGAGGGAAAGTGAAAGTGAAGTTGCTCAGTCGTGTCTGCCGATTCTTCTGTCCATGGGATTCTCCAGGCAAGAATACTGGAGTGGGTTGCCATTTCCTTCTCCAGGGATACTGGAGTGGGTTGCCATTTCCTTCTCCAGGGAATCTTCCCGACCCAGGGATCGAGCCCAGGCCTCCCGCATTGCAGGCAGACGCTTTAACCTCTGAGCCACCAGGGAAGCTTTGGAGGGAACCTGCTTTCAATTCCTGACCACATTGTCGTATGGGCTGCTTGTGCTTGGAAGGATAATTATCTGTAGTTTCCTAAGTATGCTGGTACACTGAGGTTTTCCTGTGTGTGTGCACATGTGTGCATGCTCTGCTGTATCTGACTCTCTGCGATCCCGTGGGCTGTAGCCAACCAGGCTCCTCTGTCCATGGGATTTTCCAGGCAAGAATACTGGAGGGGGTTGCCATTTCCTCCTCCAGATCTTCCCCACCCAGGGATCGAACACGCATCTGCGTCTCCTGTGATTCCTGCATTGGCAGGCGAATTCTTTACCACTGGGAAGCATGCTTCCTTGCTTCTCTGTTAGATGTGGTTTTCTCAGTCTGGAATGCGCTTCCATTTTTTCTTGGCAATCGCTGTAAGTCTCAGGTGACCTCTCCTGGCTTGTTTCTACAGGAAGCCTTTCTTAAATGGAGAACTCTGTGTATTGTATTCAGTTCAGTTCAGTCGCACAGTGGTGTCCGACTTTGCGACCCCATGAATCACAGCACGCCAGGCCTCCCTGTCCATCACCATCTCCCGGAGTTCACTCAGACTTACGTCCATCAAGTCCGTGATGCCATCCAGCCATCTCATCCTCTGTCGTCCCCTTCTCCTCGTGCCCCCAATCTCTCCCAGCATCAGAGTCTTTTCCAATTAGTCAGCTCTTCGCGTGAGGTGTCCAAAGTACTGGAGTTTCAGCTTTAGCATCATTCCTTCCAAAGAAATCCCAGGGTTGATCTCCTTCAGAATGGACTGGTTGGATCTCCTTGCAGTCCAAGGGACTCTCAAGAGACTTCTCCAACACCACAGTTCAAAAGCCTCAATTCTTCGGTGCTCAGCCTTCTTCACAGTCCAACTCTCACATCCATACATGACCGCAGGAAAAACCGTAGCCTTGACTAGGCGGACCTTAGTCGGCAAAGTAATGTCTCTGCTTTTGAATATGCTGTCTAGGTTGGTCATAACTTGTCTTCCAAGGAGTAAGCGTCTTTTAATTTCATGGCTGCAGTCACCATCTGCAGTGATTTTGGAGCCCCAAAAAATAAAGTCTAACACTGTTTCCACTGTTTCCCCATCTATATCCCATGAAGTGATGGGACCAGATGCCATGATCTTCGTTTTCTGAATGTCGAGCTTTAAGCCAACTGTTTCACTCTCCTCTTTCACTTTCATCAAGAGGCTTTTTAGTTCTTCTTCACTTTCTGCCATAAGGGTGGTGTCATCCGCATATCTGAGGTTATTGATATTTCTCCCGGCAATCTTGATTCCAGCTTGTGCTTCTTCCAGTCCAGCGTTTCTCATGATGTACTCTGCATAGAAGTTAAATTAGCAGGGTGACAATATACAGCCTTGACATACTCCTTTTCCTATTTGGAACCAGTCTGTTGTTCCATGTCCACTTCTAACTGTTGCTTCCTGACCTGCATACAGATTTCTCAAGAGGCAGGTTAGGTGGTCTGGTATTCTCATGTCTTTCAGAATTTTCTATAGTTTATTGTGATCCGCACAATCAAAGGCTTTGGCATAGTCAATAAAGCAGAAATAGATGTTTTTCTGGAACTCTCTTGCTTTTTCCATGGTCCAGCAGATGTTGGCAATTTGATCTCTGGCTCCTCTGCCTTTTCTAAAACCAGCTTGAACATCAGGAAGTTCATGGTTCACGTATTGCTGAAGCCTGACTTGGAGAATTTTGAGCATTACTTTACTAGCATGTGAGATGAGTGCAATTGTGAGGTGGTTTGAGCATTCTTTGGCATTGCCTTTCTTTGGGATTGGAATGAAAACTGACCTTTTCCAGTCCTGTGGCCACTGCTGACTTTTCCAAACTTGCTGGCATATTGAGTGCAGCACTTTCACAGCATCATCTTTCAGGGTTTGAAACAGCTCAACTGGAATTCCATCACCTCCACTAGCTTTGTTCCTAGTGATGCTTTCTAAGGCCCACTTGACTTCACATTCCAAGATGTCTGGCCCTAGATTAGTGATCACATCATCATGATTATCTGGGTCATGAAGATCTTTTTTGTACAGTTCTTCCGTGTATTCTTGCCACCTCTTCTTAATATCTTCTGCTTCTGTTAGGTCCAGACCATTTCTGTCCTTTATCGAGCCCATCTTTGCATGAAATGTTCCCTTGGTATCTCTAGTTTTCTTGAAGAGATCTCTAGTCTTTCCCATTCTGTTGTTTTCCTCAATTTCTTTGCATTGATCGCTGAAGAAGGCTTTCTTATCTCTTGTTGCTATTCTTTGGAACTCTGCTTTCAGATGCTTATATCTTTCCTTTTCTCCTTTGCTTTTCGCCTGTCTTCTTTTCATAGCTATTTGTAAGGCCTCCCCAGACAGCCATTTTGCTTTTTTGCATTTCTTTTCCATGGGGATGGTCTTGATCCCTGTCTCCTGTACAATGTCACAAACCTCATTCCATAGTTCATCAGGCACTCTATCCATCAGATCTAGGCCCTTAAATCTATTTCTCACTTCTACTGTATAATCATAAGGGATTTGATTTAGGTCATACCTGAATGGTCTAGTGGTTTTCCCTACTTTCTTCAATTTAAGTGTGAATTTGGCAATAAGGAGTTCATGATCTGAGCCACAGTCAGCTCCTGGTCTTGTTTTTGCTGACTGTATAGAGCTTCTCCATCTTTGGCTGCAAAGAATATAATCAATCTGATTTCGGTGTTGACCTTCTGGTGATGTCCATGTGTAGAGTCTTCTCTTGTGTTGTTGGAAGAGGGTGTTTGCTATGACCAGTGCGTTCTCTTAGCAAAACTCTATTAGCCTTTGCTCTGCTTCATTCCACATTCCAAGGCCAAATTTTGCCTGTTACTCCAGGTGTTTCTTGACTTCCTACTTTTGCATTCCAGTCCCCTATAATGAAAAGGACATCTTTTTTGGGTGTTAGTTCTAAAAGGTCTTGTAGGTCTTCATAAAACCGTTCAACTTCAGCTTCTTCAGCGTTACTGGTTGGGGCATAGACTTGGATAACTGTGATATTGAATGGTTTGCCTTGGAGACGAACAGAGATCATTGTGTCGTTTTTGAGATTGCATCCAAGTACTGCATTTTGGACTCTTTTGTTGACCATGATGGCTACTGCATTTCTTCTGAGGGATTCCTGCCCGCAGTAGTAGATGTAACGGTCATCTGAGTTAAATTCACCCATTCCAGTCCATTTTAGTTCGCTGATTCCTAGAATGTCAACATTCACCCTTGCCATCTCCTGTTTGACCACTTCCAATTTGCCTTGATTCATGGACCTAACATTCCAGGTTCCTATGCAATATTGCTCTTTACAGCATCGGACCTTGCTTCTATCACCAGTCACATCCGCAACTGGGTATTATTTTTGCTTTGGCTCCATCCCTTCATTCTTTCTGGAGTTATTTCTCCACTGATCTCCAGTAGCATATTGGGCAGCTACTGACCTGGGGATTTCCTCTTTTGGTATCCTATCATTTTTCCTTTTCCTGCTGTTCATGGGGTTCTCAAGGCAAGAATACTCAAGTGGCTTGCCATTCCCTTCTCCAGTGGACCACATTCTGTATTCTGTATTGTATTAGGTTGGTGCAAAAGCAATTATGGTTTGCATGGTTGAACTTTGCTGTTTGATATTGGAATACATTCTTAGATAAATGTGGTTATGTTAGGCATCATTTTAATGCCCTTTTCTTGCTTTATGTTTTCTTGTTAATGACTTAGTGAAAGTGAAGTTAGTCGCTCAGTCGTGTTTAGTTCTTTGGGACCCCATGGTCTATAGACCACCAGGCTCCTCTGTCTGTGATATTTTCCAGGCAAGATTACTGGAGTGGATTGCCATTCCTTTCTCCAGGGGAGCTTTCTGACCCAGGGATCCAACCCAGGTCTTCTGCATTGCAGGCAAATTCTTTATTGTCTGAGCTATCTGTTTATATTTATTTTAGACTAGGGAAATGATGTTAGACAAAAAGCGCATTCTAATGATTTTCTCATTTGAGTTCAAAGTGGGTAGTAAAGCAGCGGAGACAACTCACAACATCAACAACGCATTTGGCCTAGGAACTGCTAATGAACATACAGTGCAGTGGTGATTCAGGAAATTTTGCAAAGGAGATGAGAGCTTTGGAGATGAGGAGCATAGTGCCCAGCCATCAGACGTTGACAATGACCAACTGACCGCAATCATCGAAGCTGATCCTCTATGACTACACAAGAAGTTGCTGAAGAACTCAGTGTTGACTATTCTATGGTTGTTTGGCATTTTAAGCAAATTGCAAAGGTGAAAATAAGTGGGTGCCTCATGAGCTGACCAAAAATTTTAAAAAATAGTCATTTTGAAGTATTGTCTTTGCTTATTCTATGAAATAACAATGAACCATTTCTCAATTGGATTGTGACGTGCAACAAAAAGTGGATTTTATATGACAGCCAGTGATGACCAGCTCAGTGGTTGGACTGGGGAGAAGCTCCAAAGCACTTCCCAAAGCCAAACTTGCACCAGGAAAAGGGTCATAGTCACTGACTGGTGGTCTGCTGCCATTCTGATCCACTACAGCTTTCTGAATCCCAGCCAAACCATTACATCTGAGTATGCTCAGCAAATTGATGAGATGTACCAAAAACTGCAGCGCCTGCAAACGGCATTAATCAACAGGATGAGCCCAATTCTTCTGCACGACAGTGACCAACTGCATGTCACAAACCAACACTTCGAAAGTTGAATGATTTGGGCTGCGAAGGTTTGCTTCATCCTCCATATTCACCTGACCTCTTGCCAAAAGACTACCACTTCAAACATCTTGACAACTTTTTACAGGGAAAACGCTTTCACAACCAGTAGGAGGCAGAAAATGCTTTCCAAGAGTTCATCGAATCTCGAAGCACAGATTTTTATGCTAAGGAGATAAACTTATTTCTCATTGGCAGAAATATGTTGATTACAATGGTTCCTATTTTAATTAACAAAGATGTGTTTGAGCCTGGTTACAATGATTTAAGGTTCACCATCGGAAACCACAATTACTTTTTCACCCACCTATTATATCCCTCCATTAAAGCCTTTACCTTATTGTACTTGTTTGCTTCCTCTGAGGGCAAACTGTCTTCTAACCTGTTTTTGGTGCCTAACACAGCCTGGATATAGTAGGGACTTGAGAGAAGGCTGGAAAGAGGCAGTGTTTTCCTTTCTGTTATCTTTAAAATTAACATACAGTATAATTGATATTTTGTTGTGTAATTTTATGAATCTTTACACATGAATGGATTCACATATCCTCTGTCATAATCAGGAAGCAGAACAGTTCCCGTCAGCCTCACAATCTCCCTCTGCGTTCCCTGGTTTACACTCTTCTCCCACCTCTTAGTCCCTAGCAGCTCCTATTCTGCTCTCTCCCTCCATACTTTTGTCCTTTTGAGGGCATTTTATAAAGAGAATCAGAGTAATTAACCTGTTGAGATCACCTTTTGCCTAGTTTTTCCAGTGGGTTTGTTTTCCTATTGTTGACTTTTGATAGTTCTCTTTTGAATGTAAGTTTTTTGTCAGATATGTAGTTTGCAAGTGTTTCCTCCCAGTATGTAGCATATCTTTTCATTCTCTTAACAGTGTCTTTCACAAAGTAAAAATTTTTAATTTTGGTGAAGTCTAGGTTATCATATTTTTCTTTTATGGAGGAAAAATAGGCTTTTTGTGCTGTATCTAATAAGAACTCTGTTGACATCAGGTTTTAAAAAATGTAAACAATTCCTGTTTTCATCTTGTTTATTGACAACTTATATGCTCAGATATTAACATTTTAATATTAAAGATTTTTATATTAATTCTTTTTTTGGCCTCACCCCAGGGTTTGCATTGGAGAAGGAAATGGCAACCCACTCCAGTGTTCTTGCCTGGAGAATCCCAGGGATAGCGGAGCCTGGTGGGCTGCCGTCTATGGGGTTGCACAGAGTTGGACACGACTGAAGCGACTTAGCAGCAGCAGCAGCAGCAGCAGTTCCCCAACTAGAGATTGAACCTGTGCCCCCTGGGTTCAAAATGTGGAGTCCTAGCCACTAGACTTCCAGAAAATCAGTACATTAACTTTATAATTAAGAATTTTTACTTTCTTTGAATTTTGATTGGAAAATAGTTGTTTCCCTGGTGTCACAGTGGTAAAGAATCCACCTGCCAATGCAGGAGATCGAACCCAGGTTCTGTCCCTGGATTGGGAAGATCCCCTGTAGAAGATAATGGCAACTCACTCCAGTATTCTTGTCTGGGAAATCCCATGGACAGAGGAGTCTGGTGGACTATAGTCCATGGGATAGCAAAAGAGTTGGGTACAACTTCACAACTGAAGAACACCAATAGTATAATAATCGATAGAATTTAAAGTGAGAAAAGCAACTTTAGCAAAACATTTATTGAGTATACCAAGGTAACTTGCTGCTATAACTTTTATTTTTGCTGCAAAGATTTTTTTTTTTGGATGTGGACCAATTTTTAGTGTTTATTGAGTCTGTTACATTTTTGCTTCTGTTTTATGTTTTGGTGTTTTGTCTGTGAAGCATGTGGTATCTTAGCTCCCAGGACCAGAGATCACACTTGCATCCGCTGCATTGGAAGGCAAAGTCTTAACCACTGGACTGCCAAGGAAGTCCCTGTGTTAACTAACATTACGGATTTTTATTTTCCTTGAACTTTGATTGGAAGATAGTTTACCTTAGAGTAGTGCTATAATAATTGGGAGAATTTGAAGTGAGAAAAGTAACTTTAGCAAGCGTTTATTGAGTATGCAAAAGTAACTTGCTGTTAGTTTCTTTATTCTCCTATAGATTTGGGGATTTTAATAATGTAGAAAATATTTCTTACTTTCAACATATTACTATCATAAGCAATTACTAGAAAGTTGAATGTCTAAAATTTTCCCCACTGACTTATCTGTCTTAATGGGAGTTCTCTCTCTTCAGAGTACTAAAAAAAATATTGTAAAATATGCAATTATGGTTTGTGCAGGTGCTGTCTCTTGGGTCCTGACTACCTGGCTGGCAAGTGATTAACCAACCCAGGTATCCTTGCCAACCAGTGACACCTGCAGCTCTGTGGGGAAAAGAGGGGGAGGAGCTGAGATGCAGGTGATGGAGGGGCAGGGGGAGGGGGGTTGAGTTTGGTAAGGGGATGCTTGTCTCTGTGAGCTGGGGTCGCTGTTCCTCTTGCCAGAGTGTGTGTGTGTATGAAAAGCAGTTTAAAGATGTCAGTATGTTTACATGAAGGTGGATTTTATGAAAGTCAAATGTCTGAAAGTCAGGATTCCATGCATTACACAGATGGATGTTCCATTTGGTTTGCCTAATCACCACAATGGGAAATGTTCAGTATAGTGTAGCCTTACATTTCTGTATACCTTATTTTTTCTCTTCTACGTTTGGAAAGTCATATCTTTGAGAAATAAAATGTGTGGGGCATGTCTCTGTTTTTCATTGAGTTTGATTGTGTCATGACAGTTTTTTAAAAAATATGTTACTTTTGTTAATATTTTATCCTCTTACCTCTGCTTCTGCCCCGAACTAGCAGCTGAATACTGATAGTGAAGTGGCCGTCAGAAGACCTGATTATTATAAATTGCTCATAAAAGTAGCTTTTTAAAATTTATGTTTAAATTTGTGATATAAATCATGATTATATGATTATAAATCATTATGATTTCTGTTTGTTTCTGAAGGGACTTATTTTGTGATCATTTTTGGTAGGAACTATAACGGTTAGATTGAATAAATTTTGTAGTTTTGTTTTCCAGTAGCCATCTCTTAATCTTATGAAGATGACAGTTCTTTTGTGTATTCGAGTTAAGAGATTGATTTCAAATCATTATCATAATTAGAAAAGAGTGCTTTTGACTTTGACTATTAAGGAAACTAGTCACTAAGTTGTGTCTGACTCTTGTGACCCATGGACTGTAGCCCGAAAGGCTCCTCTGGCCCTAGGATTTTTGGCAAGAATACTGGAGTGGGATGCCATTTCCTTCTCCAGGGAATCTTCCCAACCCAGAGTTAGAACTGGGGTCTTCTTCACTTCAAGCAGATTCTTTACCAGCTGAGCTACCAGGAAGGCTCCTTAAGGAAACTAGGTAATAACTTGGTAAGAAGTAGATAAAAGAAGTTAGCACTGGGAAGAATTTAGAGGACCTAAATGCAGAGTACATCATGAGAAACGATGGGCTGGAAGAAGCACAAGCTGGAATCAAGATTGTCAGGAGAAATATCAGTAACCTTAGATATGCAGATGACACCACCCTTATGGCAGAAAGTGAAGAGGAACTAAAAAGCCTCTTGATGAAAGTGAAAGAGGAGAGTGAAAAGGTTGGCTTAAAGCTCAACATTCGGAAAACGAAGATCATGGCATCTGGTCCCATCACTTCATGGGAAATAGATGGGGAAAGAGTGGAAACAGTGTCAGCCTTTATTTTGGGGGGCTCCAGGGTCACTGCAGATGGTGACTGCAGCCATGAAATTCAAAGACGCTTACTCCTTGGAAGGAAAGTTATGACCAACCTAGATAGCATATTGAAAAGCGGAAACATTACTTTGCCATCAAAGGTCTGTCTAGTCAAGGCTATGGTTTTTCCAGTGGCCATGTGTGGATGTGAGAGTTGGACTGTGAAGAAAGCTGAGCGCCAAAGAATTGATGTTTTTGAACTGTGGTGTTGGAGAAGACTCTTGAGAGTCCCTTGGACTGCAACGAGATCCAACCAGTCCATCCTAAGGGCCATCAGTCCTGGGTGTTCATTGGAAGGACTGATGCTGAAGCTGAAACTCCAATACTTTGGCCACCTCATTCTAAGAGTTGACTCATTGGAAAAGACCCTGATGCTGGGAGGGATTGGGGGCAGGAGGAGAAGGGGACGACAGAGGATGAGATGGTTGGATGGCATCATGGCTTCGATGGACATGAGTTTGAGCAAGCTCCGGGAGTTGGTGATGGACAGGGAAGCCTGGCGTGCTGCAGTCCATGGGGTTGCAAAGAGTTGGACATGACTGAACAATTGAACTGAACTGGCATTAGGGCTGTTACTTGGAATTTTAATCTCTAGGAGGGCCAATTTAGTTATGTCCTGGAAAGAGCACTTTGTTTAGAACCAGAGGGTTGTGAGACCTGGTCCTGTGTATTACTGATGAATCTGATTAGTGCTAATATGTTCCCCTGGGCCTTGGTTATCTCATCTTAGCAGGCAAGATTGTTGTGTTGATTGACTGTAATAAAATATTTAATTTCTTAGCATAGTAAGAGATAGTTAACATTTACTGTGAGCCCGTTTCCCTAAATTCAGAACTTGCTGTTGGCATTAATTGAGGCAAATGGACGACAAATGTTGCAGTAGCATTTCCCAGTTGTGTTCCAAATTTTATCAGTAATAGGTGTTGCATTAATAGTTGGGTGGATAAATGACCTTGGGAAATACTATTTGTTTTTCTTTCAGAAATTTACTAGGCAAAATAATGTTGAGAGGCCTTGAGGCCTTGAGAAAGTCTGCTGTAAAAAAAAAAATTTTTTTTTAAATGAAAGTAAACTGAATTGATCATTAAGCCCTTTAAAATAGGTGATTTAAAGAATATCTGTATTCCATGCAGTGCAGTTTATCAAGCATTGCTTTAGATAATAATTTTCAAGATGACTTGGTGATAGAATTCTCTATAGCAAAAGGCTCTTCATGATATGTATAGTACTTACTGAGCTGGCGATAGTCTATGCTTGCCATGGAAATTTATGAACTTTAAATGAAAAGAATCACTGCTTTAAATTCTAACTTTTGCGGAATTGTATAACAAAATATTGAAATTCACCCAGAAAAAAAAAAAAAAAACTGAATGCTAGCAACCCACATCAGGGTGAATTTACAGTATTTTTAAGAATATTATTTCGTTATTTATATTTGGCCACGCTGGGTCTTTATTGCTGTAAGCAGGCTTTCTCTAGCTGTGGTGAGTGGGGCTACTCTGTAGCAGTGCACAGGTTTCTTGTTGAGATGGCTTCTCTTTGTTTTGGAGTGCAAGCTCTAGGCATGAGGGCTTTCATAGTTGCAGCATGCCAGCTCAGTAGTTGAGGCTCTTGGGCTCTAGAGCACTCGGCTCAGTATTGTGGTGAGTGGGCTTAGTTGCTCCCTGGTATGTGGAATCTTCTGGGATCAGGGATTGGACCCATGTCCCTGGCATTGGCAGGCGGATTCTTATCACTGTACCACCAGGGAAGTCCCTGAGTTTACAGTATTTTTGTTTTGGAATTGACTACTTATTAAGATAATTGCTAACACAATGTTAAAAGTTATAGAAATCTGAATCTGAGGGTTCAATTTTGTTCATTTTCAGTATGATCATATTTTTTTCCTCAGAGTTCTGATATTTTTATTTATTTATTTTTGTCAGTTTTGTAGTCCTGCTGAAGAGAATTACATAGTTAGAAAGAGTTACCGTTAAAGGACATTTGGGCTCAACTCATGTTATTCCATGAGGGGGCTTCCCTGATAGCTCAGCCAATAAAGAATCTTCCTGTAGTGCAGGAGACCTGGGTTCGATTTCTGGGTTGGGAAGATTCTCTGGAGAAGGGAACGTCAACCCACTCCAGTATTCTCGCCTGGAGAATCCCATGGACAGAGACACTGGCAGGCTACAGTCCATGGGGTCTCAAGAGTCGGACACGACTGAGCGACTAAACCACCACCACCATGTTATCCCAGCCCATTGTGTTTTTTGGTTTTCATTTCAGAGGACAGATAATTAACTCATTTAAGTGAGTTTGCACACATGGGAATACTGAATCCTTATAGTGGGGTACCAAGTGGTTGAACTTGGTAATGTATTTAGCAAGTGATTATATTTTTCTAATGTTATAAAGAATCAGATCCAGTGTATTCACTGCTATGCTACTCTACCTATCAACAGAGTAGGCACTGATATTTGTTGAATGAATAAGAGTAAATAAAACCTAGTGGTGAAGGGCGATGTGGAGTTAAGTAAAGTTATTGCAGAAAATACTGCAGGTAAATGGAGGGACGCAGGAGAGCAGGACTCATGCCTGATGATCAGAGGGTGGAGCTGATGTCATAATAATAGAAATAAAGTGCACAGTGAGTGTAATGCTTGTGAGTCATCCCCAAGCCCACGCCCCCACCCCCGTCTGTAGAAAAATTGTCTTTAACAAAACTGGTCCTTGGTGCCAAAAAGGTTGGGGACCTTTGCAATAGACTACGGTGGAAAGAGTACTGAATCAAGAATCAGAAAATCCGAGTTCTAATTGCAAATCTGAAGGTGAATAGCCATGGGACCTTATACAAGTTTCTGGACCTTGTTTCCTTGTGGGGTAAAAGGGGGACTCATAATAACCTCTTCCTCATAATTCATAGGTTGTTGAGGGAATAAAATGAAAGATTGATATAAAATGCTGTGCAAATGTAAATGTACGAAGTCAAGTTTTTTTTTCCCCCTCCCACTTGCCTAGTACAGTGCCTTGAACAGTATTAACACAGATTCAGACTTTCTCTCTTAATACTGAAAAGTAGGCTAAGAAGCAGAGTTAGGATTGATTCTTGGAGTGCTTACAGAGTGTTGAGGGTAGGAGGAAGGAAAACCTACAAAAGAGAAGCAAAAGAACCAGCGAGGAAAAAGAATTAAGCAAGTATAGCCCTCTACTTTCCGGACATGCTTTTCACTAAGCTTTTTTTTATGCTGTTTGGGAAGAGGATAGAATGCTCAGGAAGTAACTTTTGACCTAATTTTCTCAACTCTGCCTCTTCATATGAGAAGTGTGTGAGGATGAGGAGAAGTTCTTTTTGAGAGCTTAAAATTAAAGATCTCCACTTAGTTTGAGTAAATTTTGCTTTTCTATAATAACTATGAATGACTTGCCATGAAAACATTGAAGGTGCAGCCATTCTTAACCTGTTGCTTAGCAACTACTGTGTGCCACCAGACTGTAAGCTCTGGGAGGTGTGAAGGCAGGCACTTTCTTTTGCTTGCCATCATAGCCATATAGCAGAAATCCATGAGCCAACAAAGAGTGTGGATGAGGAGTCATAATCAGGTTGGTTCTTTCTTTCTTTTTTAAAAATTTTTATTTATTTATTTGGCTGCCCCAGGTCTTAGTTGATACATGTGGGTCTTTTAGTTGCAGCATGTGGGATCTAGTTTCCTTGACCAGGGATTCAACTTGGGCCCCTTGCATTGGGTGTGAGGAGTCTTAGCCACTGGGCCACAAGGGAAGTCCCAGATTGGTGATTTCTTTCCTTTTTTAAACCAACTTTTAAAAACCTCATTTTTGGCTGTGCTGGGTCTTGGTTGCTGCGTGACCTTTCTCTAGTTGTAGAGAGTAGGGTCTGCTGTGCAGGTGCGGTGCACAGGCTGCTCACTGCGGCGGCTGCTCCTGTGAGCGTGGGGTCTAGAGCGTGGGCTTCGTAGTTGTGGCGCACGGGCTGAGTTGCTCTGGGGCACTTGGGGCCTTCTCGGGTCAGGGACTGAACCCGTGTCTCTGGCACTGGCAGGCGGATTCTTCACCACTGAGCTACCAGGGAAGCCCCAGATCGGTTATTTCTGACGAAATTGTTTTTACATTGTGGTTGTTGTTAGGGAATGGCTAATGTAGTTTTGATGATGCAGTACAGACATATTTGATTTCCAGGAACAGCTTACCTGAGGAAAATCTTAAATGTGATACTTCTACTACATACACCAAGCAGGAAGATCATTTCTTTTGTCCCAGAAGGATCATCTGCATGTGTTAAAGTGTTGTTTAGAATAAAGTATTATTTATTATTTATAAAGTATTATTAATAAAGAAACAATAAAGTATTGTTTAGAATAAATCTTATTGCCAGTGATCACATGTTGATTTATTTTTGGTGGGTGGATATTAGAGGACTAATTATCTAACTTCTCTTTAGCACATTTTATAAAAAGATGTTCTTATATTTTTAGGAGGCAAATTTATATTTATAGGAGGCAAAATTAAATCATTTAATTATGTGAAACACCATGCTTTTGGAAAGGTGGACATTTTTTAGGGGGTGGAATTTGAAAGTAATAGTTAAAATCCAGTTTTTGAATACTACATTGTTGTTAGTTACCTGTTCTAACCTCTTACTGTAAATCTGTGTTGTTTAGAAAGGCAATGGCACCCCACTCCAGTACTCTTGCCTGGAAAATCCCATGGATGGAGGAGCCTGGAAGGCTGCAGTCCATGGGGTCGCTGAGGGTTGGACACACTGAATGACTTCACTTTCACTTTTCACTTTTCATGCATTGGAGAAGGAAATGGCAACTCACTCCAGAGTTCTTGCCTGGAGAATCCCAGGGACGGGGGAGCCTGGTGGGCTGCCGTCTATGAGGTCGCAGAGAGTCGGACACGACTGAAGTGACTTAGCAATAACATTAGCCATATGTGGCTACTTTTATTTTAATTTAAATTAATTTAAATGAAATAAAATTAAAAGTTTCATTCTTCAGTTGCCGTAGCCATATTTCCATTGCTTAGGAGCCACATGTGCATGTGGCCAGGGGCTACTGCGTTGAACAGTGGCAATAGGGGATATTTCCTTCCATCATCAGAGAAAGTACTGTTGGACAGCATTGTTCTCAATTAATGAAAATGGCTAAGAGATTTCACCAAATTTTATGTCCTGAAAGTTGGAGAGTAGAGTGGCAAGAAATTGGAAACCTTTTCTTTCGGAATTGTTGTGTGGGATCTTTCAAGGTACTTAAGTTCTCTAGTAAGAGAAAGATAACTTTTAGATCATGGAGTTCTTGTGTCTCCATATTCGCTGTCTGCTACAGCCAGGCCAGACAGAGTATTATCCTCATTCTATAGAGCCCTCAAGCCTGTGAGTGGAGGAACTGTAATTTGAACCCAAGTTTATGTGGCTTCAGTATACTTTTTGTTTTTGTTTTGGACCTTAGGAGTAGTGTAGTGTTGAATTGATCATAATCTCCAGTTATCGTATTGTCACCTGGCATCAAAGACTTTTCTTCCTCTCATCCGCAGGCACGGTTTTAATATGTTTGATGTATTTTTTGGTTTGTTTCTGCGGAATACATATTGTAGCATCAAGTTTATGACTTTTATATTTGCATAGAGGGTATTATGTATCTAATATGAGATTTTTCCCACTCTGCAATGCATTTGATGATTTAAGCACCCAGCCTGCTTTTTGTACACTTTGTGAGGAATTCTTTGTACATGGTGTTAGACTTTTTGGCTTTTATCATTAGAGAAGTCTGAAAGAATCCAACCCCCACCGTCCCTGCTCAGACAATAATGATAGGATTATTTGTCAGTGAGTGATGTGTATACTTTTTTTTTTAAAACAGGTTACTTTTGTTTTCTTTTTCACCATTAGGAGGTCAGTGATTACTTCTAACAGATATTGGTGTATCTGAGCATTGTGGCTGGTTGTTTTTTTTTTTTTAAATGTGAAATCTTTATTAAGCTAATTGTAGATTTATATATGGGTGTAAGAAATAATACAGGAAAAATGAAAAATAAAAAAGAAGAAATAATACAGAGCTGTCCCTTTGTATACTTTGTTGAGGTGCAGCTGCCTTTTTATGCTTCTGATTTGTATGTAGCCTGGAAAGGGGGGTACATAAGCTGTTAGAATTGTCAAGTAAGAGTAAAAGGATGAGGCATTCTCGTGTGAATGTAATAGTACACGAACATTAGCATGTGGACTTTATTTTAGTTGCCTTTTTGTTTTAATTTTTTAGTATGTGTTTCAAATAGTGAAGTTATTTAACTGAGTTCTGTGAAAATGATATAATATGATATTTCATTCAGCAAATTGAATTTTTCATACAAATGCTGTTGAAAGTAATCATGCAAGTGTAAAATAGTTAGTTTTGATAATGATTAGATATTTCTGTGTTTTCTTTGTTTTAGGTTGTTTCACGAAGAAATCCAGAGGATGTCCAGGAGGTAACATGTTTATCCATATGAAAATTTTATTTTATGCATTTTGACAAAAATTTAATTAAATGCTTCATTGAGGAAGCAGTTATTTGTATGTCAGTCTTTGTATCTTGTTTGGAAATTGTTTTCAATTCACTGAACAGTAACTGAAGTATCTTATTTCAGACCTATTAGGTCAATGTTAAGTTTCAGTAGGTGTTAAGTTATATAAATAAAAATTTCAGGAATTGTAGTGCCATTTAATAATGTGATAACTTTTCTGGTAATTGCCACTCATAAGATTTCAGTACTAGTTAAGGGCCCCTATTGATTTGCAAATTATGATGCCTGTATGGTAAAAAGAAATAAAAAAGAGTATTTGGTAACGTATTAATTTTAAAGAGCATAATAAATTATGGGTTTCTCTGTACTTCCATTTGTTTTTATTGGCATAGAAATGCTTTACAGTGTGTGTTAGTCTCTGCTGCACAACAAAGTGAAGCAGCTATACGTGTACATACATCCATTCCCTCCCGAACCTCCTTCTCTACTTCCATTTTTATATGGAGTTGGCGTGTTGACATCCTGGAAAATTGCTTCTTTTTAGAATTTTGTATTTAGTTCTTTTGCAGACTAATTCCTTCTTTTTAAAATAATATCAGCTTGTTATAGTTTTACTTAGAACCGTAGAATTCTCTATTTGTAATTACTTTGTCCTTGTTATATACCTTTAGGAATCCTAACTGAGGAGTTAACGTCTTTTAACATTTTTACGCTTACTTTCATTTTGGTCCTTGCTTATTTGTAGTAGGACTAGAAGGATATATATAGTCTATATATATATATTTTTTCTTCCTATTAAAGTGTTTAAAACAGATGTTGTTACATCTTTATTCTGCAAGATTTTTTTTCCTAATTGCATTTTAATGTCTTCGAGTGGGCTATGTATTATCTATTTAACCACAAGCCCCACTTACTGCGTACCAAACATACCTGTCTTGATTCATAGATTTAAATTGATTGGTTCTGGTTGGTTTGAACATGTTTCGATAATATTTTAACTTTTATGTATTACTGTTTCTTGCTATATCTAATCTGGTAATTGTTTTTGTCCTATTGTTAAAGAGTTAAAAAAAAAAAGTTGGATAAAAGACACATTTTAAAAAGAGTCCACACTGTTTTCCTTAGGGGTTTTAACCTCACTCCCTGCCCCTCTGATAGCCAGAAAGAAAATATTGTTATTTTGGAAGAAAAGGCTAAGTCTATATTTATATATGTCTATATCCTTTCAAAATGGCATTGAAAATAACTTGTACCTTTGATTAAGAGAATACTCTTATTTAAGTCAGTTCATTTAGTATGAACTATTCCTTAGAATTCTATTAATTCTGTTGAATTAATTGTCAATACCAAAAAAAAAAAATAGTCAATACCAGGCTTTTCTGCTTCTGAATACTTATATCTGTTAGAATTGAAAATGGGTTGTTTCCTTTGAATACAGTGTCTGATTGCTGTGCTATAGTTTGTAGCTTGATGTTCCCCTTTTCCAGGGAGAATCCTGAGCCAACCTATCCATGAACATACTCTCTGCCATTTCCTTAATCCTTTTTTGGGGAAAACTCTTTTATAATAACAACTGTTGGTGAACCATTCATCAGAAACTCTTGTAAGTGTGCTTTAGTTAGATGGTTGCATGGTCCTTTGTTAAAAATGGTATAAAATCTTAAAAAGAATGTCTTCTGTCTAGCTGACTTCTTGAAGGATAGAATAACCTTGAAGTTATAACAACATTTTTTAGCTTCCCATGTATTATTTCATTTAAACATTGAAATTCTTACATAGGAAAGGAATTTACTACGTAGAATTTGTTTCCATTTCCTTTCTTCTCACCTTCTTTGTCTGTTAACTGATTCACTTAGAATTTACTTATGCTTCATCAGAGCTGTTGAAGATCAGTAGATGTACTGTTTGTCTAATCAAATATAGGACAGATAATATGCTATCCTTAAAAGACTGGGGAGATTTAGCTCTTTTTCTCACTTACACACACGCACCTTGGCACATGCTAAAAGATAGTTATGTTTTGTTCCTAAGTAGGCCAGAATACTTGCATAGAGTCAATAATTTAAAATTATCCAGGATGCTTTTCCTTTTTATCTTTTAAACATTCCCTCCAAGTTTTCATTTATTAAGAGCAGCACGGGTCACTCTGGAGCGGGACAGCAACAGTTAACGTGACCTTTGTTCAGCAGGTTCTCTAGAGCACGCAACTATAGGACGCAAAGAATGAGGTAGAGATGTGTCCTTCACTCCCCACCTTTAAAATAGAAGTAGCCTGTAGCTCTGTGTCTCTCTATTTCACTGGGGAAATCTGGGAAAGGAGAACCAAAATAGAACTTTCTGTATATCGTATCCGAAGTCTCTCACTGTTAAGTCATTTCATAAATAAAACAGTTTTAGAAAAACTATTTGAGCACATTCAGAAATGTGTCAGGGGAAAGAAAAGGCTCTTTAAAAGGGGAGGAAACAAAATTCATAAGCAGGTAGTATGGTGGTGACATTGCAGAAAAGTTGGACCCAGCAAGTTTTAAATATTATATGAGAGTAAAAAGGAGAAAGTTAATTGAGTGGTTTTGTAAAAGATCTAAAGTTTTTTTGGTATTGTTAAGAGAAATTATCTGTATAGAAAGCGTTCATTTTATGTAAAAAATATCTAAGGAAATGTTTTTAATGAAAATTAAGCTTTTCTTTGTAGTCTGTTATGATTGTCACTGAATTTTTAATTGAGGAATATTTAATCGAGAAATTTTATGCAGAAGTAACTTTAATGAATAGGATATTTCTACAGAGTTGATTCAATAGAGTAATAAGTTATTATAACTTTTTTTTCCTAATAGGAAAGAATTGATTATTAGAGAAAATGTTTTTCTGCATGTATCTTTTGACTACTTTGTATAGTCCAGTTACAGACATTGATACTTGCTGATATAGTGGAGGTGTGCTTTTGTTCACTTTTCCACTTTGAAGATTTTTAGAAATGCCCAAGCTTAAAAGGAGTAAGAAGAAAGGGAGGCAGTGGCTTGTGACATTTGGAGATGCTTTGGTTTCCTGCCTTTTTTGAGGGCTTTTATTTGCTCTTGGGTATTTCACTTCTGTAGTGTTGAGAATATGTGAGTGAGTATGTGAATGAATAAATTAGGACATAATGAAGAAACACAGATTTCCTAATTTTTGCTCTGAAAGACTATCTGCTGGTTTATATGCCATGTCATTATTATCACTATTGTGATTAAATTATTAACTTTTGCCCCGTAAGTTGCCCTGATTTTATTTGACAGTGACCCTAACTGGAATACAAATTTTATCTACAGATTTGTTTCCATGAGCTGTGGTCTTTTGAATAGCTCTCATGTCTAATTTATAATAGTTTTAAGGATTGTACTTCCCTTAGGTAAGATTATTGTCAGAAGCCCAGCACTCGTTTGCCCTTAAGCCCTTGGCAGATGTGGTACCACCATAATTTGATCTATTTAAAAAATATGAAATAGCACTATGTTCCCATGACCAGAATTATGTTAATGTATCAAGATTAGAAATTGCAGGGAAGTAAAATATGAAAATTAGAAAATCACTTGTAATCTCAGTGTCCTGAGGCCTTTCACTTTTCAAGTGTTGTTTGACTCTCTCGCCTTCCCCCTACTCTGTCTTCTGCTGGAACTGTGGATGCTCTACTGTCTGCATTTGTCTTGTTCATTTCCATTTCATATGAAACCTCTTCTTCCAGGTGTCCTGTCTCCTGGCACCGCTGAGCTTCTTCAATACGGACTGTGTCCTTGGTTTCCTCTTCTTTTACTTCTGGCTGACCCCCATCATTCAGCCGTTTAGACTCCTCATCTTGTAACAAATGCTGAGAAATCTTTTCTGAGTTATTTCCACCTCTCTTCTCCCCAGTTACTACACCTTATTTTTAGCTCTTGCTCCTGACCTGTCTATTGGATATCTTCAATTAGACTTAGCCTCACATGCACCTAAATAAAATATATCTAAAACTGAGCTTCATTCTTATCTCATCACAGCTTTTTCTCCTTGGCTGTTCACCTTTGGGAATATAGCACCACCATTTATCCAGTTGTAAAAGCCAAAATTTTAGTAATTATATTTGGCCCTTTCCCTGTCCTTTTAAAACACTTCATTCCTGACCACTTTTCTCTCCCTCTCTTTTTGTTTTTTTCTGGCCATTGCTTCCTTCAGTGTGCTCACCTGAGTCGACGCTGTGTGGGTGCTCCTTCCACAACACCCTTTCAGCACAATCATGCCGTCTTGTGATATAGTTACTGTGTTGGCTTATTCTTCCTAATTTGACAGAAAACTTTTAAAGGAGGGACTGTGTTTCTTATTTCTTCGTCCTTTGTGCCAACACAGTGCCTAGCATAAAGTATGCTCATGAAAATATTTGCTTTGTTGACTATTATTGTTGTTGAGTAAATGAATAAAAAGGGCTTCCCAGGTGGCTCAGTGGTAAAGAATCTGCCTGCCAGCCAGTGCAGGAGACGCAGGAGATGTGGGTTTGATCCCTGGGTCGGGAAGATCCCTCGGAGGAGGAAATGGTAACCCACTCCGTATTCTTGCCTGAAAAACTCCATGGGCCGAGGAGCCTGGCAGGCTACAGTCCATGGGGTCACAAAGAGCCAGACACAACTGAGTGACTGAGCACAGACACGTGCAGATGACTAAAAGGAAAGCTCAGCGGCAAGCAATTTGTTTAAATTAACTCATGTTGTCTGACTAGTCTCCTAGGATTAAAAGCAAGTCTCTTATATGAAAAGCAGCACATTTAGTAATCATAATAGAATTTTTGATAGCATGACAGAATTTTGCAAAGAATTTCTTATATGACATTTAGTAATCATAATGGAATTTTTGATAGCATGACAGAATTTTGCAAATAATTTCTTATATGCAGTGAGTGGATTTTTTGACAGGTCTCTTAAATCACACTTGGTTACCTGTTTGGCCTAATGTTTGCTTATTAGTATTACACTATTGAGTTTGTTAGAAGTTAGATAATTAGATTTTTCAGAAGTAAAGGCCCCAATGTACTAGGTAATGGAATTTAAAACTCAGTTTTACCCTATGAGACTGAGGTCTGGATCAGTGTTAAGACCGTGTGTTAAATTCTTTTTCTTTATTGTTTTTTTTTTTTTTTCTTTTGATTTAATCGAAATAAGTTTAGACAATAATTTAAACTAATGAAGGTAGCTTACTTTTATGTGTTATATAATCTAAATGATTGATATTTTGTTTTTTGAAATATCCTAATTTTAGTGGTGTTCTGATCAGGATTTACCTTGCTTCCAGAAATCTTATTACTGTCTTAACTGAGATTTTATGAAATGCAAAAGTTTAGGTTAATTACTTGCTACAAAGCTATTTCTTCTTCAGTATTTTTCAGATTATTTATCCTTCAAGGCAAATGCTGAGTATGTTCTTTATGTTTAAATTTGTTTAAATTATTTTGTGTTTGTAAACATGCTGTTTTTGAGATGAATATATTTTGATATCTAACTCATTTCCAGGGCAATTGTAATTAATGTTTGAAGAGGTTAAGTGACATTTTGTGTAGTGTAGACCTTTTTTGTACTAGGTTGAATATTTTTCTAATATGAAGAAAACAGTGCTTTCTTAAAATGAAATTTAAAAACCAAAACAGTTGGAGGGAGAATTGCTGCTTTATATTTTTAAAGCAAATATTATTAGTTGATTTCAGACAGGTAACTGCATTGGTTAGAACAATTTTGTTTGCCTTTGCATGACAGTTTTGAGCACTTTAATGAAAATTTTTTTTCTTGTTCAGATATGTGAACCTAAATGGTTTGACTGTGAGATACATTTAATTTTCTTCTCTCTTTAGATAATCGTATGGAAGAGATATAGTGACTTTAAGAAATTGCACAAAGAACTATGGCAAATTCACAAAAACTTATTTCGACATTCAGAATTGTTTCCTCCATTTGCTAAAGGAATAGTGTTTGGTAAGTGATTATTTTGAAATTGTGATTTTGAAAAGTGATGACTAGCTAATTATATATATACACTGAACACTAAAACACTGTACCATGAAGTCAGAAGCCCCATATTAAGATAATTGCTATTATGCCTCAAGCTCTTGAAGTTGTTTTCTCATGGTTTTTTTTTTTTAAATATAGGAGATTCATGTTTTATTTCTTCAGTGCTATATTTACAGTTGAACATAAATTAAAGGCCTACTTGCACACCAAAAGCAAGTGTCTTAGGTGGTTCAGTCAAAGAGGTGAGACCACTGACTGATGCACATGAGAAACATCCACGCCTTGACCCAGGTTTTGGGATTTTGCCAGTATTGAGTTCCTCAGTAATTTCTTCAGTATCCTTAGGTGTCAGATTCTCGTAGTAGCTGTCGTTTATTTGAACCATTGGTGAGTTTACACAGCCTTCTAAACATTCCACATCTGTAAGAGTGAAAAGTTGTTCAGGTGTAGCCTCCCCAACCTTTATTCCAGGTTTTTTTCTGAATGGCCTCCAGTGTGCTGTCCAAGTTTCAAAGCATGCAAGGCATAGTAGTGCAGGCTTGAATATGATACTTAACAACTGGTCCCATCACTTCATGGGAAATAGATGGGGAAACAGTGGAAACAGTGTCAGACTTTATTTTTTGGGGCTGCAGAATCACTGCAGATGGTGATTGCAGCCATGAAATTAAAAAAACTTTTCTTCTTTCCTTGGAAGAAAAGTTATGACCAACCTAGATAGCATATTGAAAAGCAGAGACATTACTTTGCTGACTAAGGTCCGTCTAGTCAAGGCTATGGTTTTTCCTGTGGTCATGTATGGATGTGAGAGTTGGACTGTGAAGAAGGCTGAGCACCGAAGAATTGATGCTTTTGAACTGTGGTGTTGGAGAAGGCTCTTGAGAGTCCCTTGGACTGTAAGGAGATCCAACCAGTCCATTCTGAAGGAGATCAACCCTGGGATTTCTTTGGAGGGAATGATGCTGAAACTGAAACTCCAATACTTTGGCCACCTCAAGCGAAGAGTTGACTCATTGGAAAAGACTCTGTTGCTGGGAGGGATTGAGGGCAGGAGGAGAAGGGGACGACTGAGGATGAGATGGCTGGATGGCATCACTGACTCGATGGACGTGAGTCTGAGTGAACTCCGGGAGATGGTGATGAACAGGGAGGCCTGGCGTGCTGCGATTCATGGGGTTGCAAAGAGTCGGACACAACTGAGGGACTGAACTGAACTGAACAACTGGCTTTGGATTGTACATTATATAAAAAATTGCTGCTTCATATACTTTCATTGAAGATAATTGCAGAACTTCCTGTAACCTTTTTCATGTAGAGAGGGGCAGCCAGCCACTCTGTCTGGGCTAAATCCAGGAGTGGAAGCACAGCTACTGCCTTATGCTCTGCTGGGTAGTTTTTTTTTTTTTTTTTTTTAATAGTTGCTTCTGTCCTCTTAGAATTTTCTGGTATGAAATCAAATGGAGTGTCTGGGTTATTCTCAAGAGTATCTCTGTGCACAAATAAGGCTCCTCCAGCTCCATTTTGCACAGCTGTCTCATGCAGATTCCTTATACATCTTCCCCTCTGGGTGGTGAGGCTAGCTTTGCAGGCTCAAATGCCACAGAGAGGAACATGGCAGGCTAGACGTCAGTCCTTTTGGGTCACTTGTTTTTTCATGTTCTTGCTGTGGTTTTGTTAACTCAGAGTGCATTTACTCCTCCCTTTCATGAAAAAATCAGCACCAGAACAACTCAAACTCTAACCAGTCAAGCAAATAGAAAAACCCTGTAGGAACATAAGGGTGACATTAACTTATTCTTGCATAGCTGTCCCTCAGTGTCTCTGGGGGACTAGTTCCAGGACCCCCTGTGGGTACCAGAGTCTGTGGATGCTTAAGTTCCTTGTCAGGTGTAGTGCAGTCGATCTTCGGTATCTGCAGGTTCCTCATCTATAGATTCAACAAACTGGATCAGCACCTCATATAAGTAAAATCATACAGTATTTGTCCTTTTGTGGCTGGCTTATTTCACTTAGCATCATTGCTCAAGATTTATCCACGTGGTAGCATGTATCAGAATTTCCTTCTTATGTCTGAACGTAGTCCCTCGGGTGTGTGTACACCGTTTTATTTTTTCATTCATCAGTGGACACTTGGATTGCTTTTACCTTTTGGCTATTAAAAATAATGCTGCTGTATTGGACTTCACTGGCAGTCCAGGGTTAATACTGCGTTCCGGTCCAGGTTACAGGTTTGATCCCTGGTCAGGGAGCTGGGATCCCACCTGCCTTGCAGCCGAAAGACCAAAGCATAAAAGAAAAACAGTATGGTAAAATCTAGAACAGAAACATGATACATAATAAAGAGGAAACTAAGAAAGACATCACAAAACCACCAAACTAAAGTGGTAGAAACAAGAAAAAAAAAAAAATGAAGCAACCAGAAAATGATAAACAAATGGCAGTACTGTCTTCAAATGTCAGTAATCACCCCAGATGTAAATAGACTGAATTCACTCAAAAGAAACAGAATGACCAGATGGATTAAAAACTGTTTGTTGCCTTTAGGATACTCAGCTCAGCTCTAAAGACAAATAAAGGCTCAATGTGAAGGGATGGAAGATGATACTCCAAGCAAATGTCAGCCAAAAGAAAGCATGTGTTCATTTCAGTTCAGTCGATCGATCAGTCGTGTCCGACTCTTTGCGACCCCATGAATCGTAGCACACCAGGCCTCTCTGTCATCACCAACTCCCGGCATCCACCCAAACCCATGTCCATTGAGTCAGTGATGCCATCCAACCATCTCATCCTCTGTCGTCTCCTTCTTCTCCTGCCCTGTCTTTCCCAGCATCAGGGTCTTTTCCAGTGAGTCAACTCTTCGCATGAGGTGGCCAAAGTATTGGAGTTTCAGCTTCAACATCAGTCCTTCCAGTGAACACCCAGGACTGATCTCCTTTAGGATGGACTGGTTGGATCTCGTTGCAGTCCAAGGGACTCTCAAGAGTCTTCTCCAACACCACAGTTCAAAAGCATCAATTATTCTGTGCTCAGCTTTCTTCACAGTCCAACTTTCACATCCATACATGACTACTGGGAAAACCATAGCCTTGACTAGAAGGACCTTTGTTGACAAAGTAATATCTCTGCTTTTTAATATGCTGTCTAGGTTGGTCATAACTTTCCTTCTAAGGAGTAAGTGTCTTTTAATTTCTTGGCTACAGTCACCATCTGCAGAAAAATAGGCTTAAAGCCAAAAAAATTACAAGAGACGAAAATGAATGTTATATGATGATAAGGGGACTGTCCATTCAGAAGACATGGCTCATTAATATGCATATATACATCTGACATAGCACCAAAATATATAAAACAATTATTAACTGTCCTAAAGGAAGAGATTGACAGCAACACAATAATACTAGGGGACTTGAACATCCCACTTACATCAGTGGATAGATCTAGACAGAAAGTGAACAAGGAAACATTGACCTTAAATGAAATATTAGACCATTCTTACAGATATATATAGAATATTCCATTCAAAAGCAATGGGGAAAAAAAAAAAAAAAAGCAATGGAATCACATTTTTCTCAAGGGTACATGAATTGTTTTCAAGGATAGACTGTATGTTGGGACACAAGTCTCTTTAAGAAAATTGGGCAGGGACTTCCCTGGTGGTCCAGTGGTTAAGAATCTGCCTTCTAATGCAGGGGATGTGAGTTCAGTCCCTGGCTGGTGAACTAAGAGCCCATATGCCGTGGGACAACTGACCCTGGCACCACACGCAGAGCGCCTGCATGTTGCAACTACTGCATTGCAATGGAAAGATCCTATATGCTGCAACCAAGACGTGATACAGCCAAATAAATAAATTAAAAAAAAAAGAGAAGATCAAACTATAAGAAGAAAGCTGGAAAATATCGTAAGTATGTGGAGACTGAACAACTATTCGTCAAAAGAAAAATAAAAAATGCATGAAGACAAATGAAAATGGAAATAGGACACACCAAAATGTATGGGATGCCGCAAAAACACAATTCTAAGACAGAAGTTTACAGCAGCACAGGCCTTCCTTAAGTAACGAGAAAATCTCTCGTAATCTAACCTTAAACTAAAGAAACTAGAAGAAGAGAACAAGTGAAGTATATCGTCAGTTGAATGAAGGACATAAGAAAAGTCACAGTGAAAGTAAATAAAGATTTAAAAGACAGTAGAAAAGTTCGGTGAAACTAAGAGCTGGCTCTTTGAAAAGGTAAACAAAATTGGCAAACCTTATGCTAGCCTCACTAAGAGAGAAGGCTCAGATGAGATCAGAAATGAAAAGAAGTGAAGTTGCAATGAATACTACAGAAATGCAAAGGATTATGAGAGACTGCTATGAATGAATATACTACCAACTTGGACTGTCTATAAGAATTGGATAAATGATTCTAAGAATCATTCAACCTTTCATGTCTGAAACATGAAGAAGTATAAAGTCTGAATAGACTGATCACTGGTAAAGAGATTGAAACTAAAAAAAAAAAAAAAGCAACCTCCCCAAAACATAACGTCTAGGACCACGTGGCTTCAGCGGTGAATTCTATGAATCTTTCAAAGATTTAATACCTGTTCTTCTGAAGCCCTTCCAAAAAATCGAGGCTGGAGTGCTTCTTAACACGTTTTATGAGGCCATCATTACTTTAATACCAAAACCAGGTAAAGATAACATGCAAAAAAGAAAATTACAGGCCAATATCTCTATTTTTTGCAATAGATGCAGAAGTCTTCAACAAAATATTAAGCAAATTGAATACAATGCACTAAAAGGATCATAATGATGAAGTGGCATTCATTCCAGGGATACGAGGATGGCTCCGTATCTGCAAGTCTATTAATATTCTACACCACATTAATAAAATGGAAGATAAAATCATGCGATCATTTCAGTAGATGCAGAAGAAGCATTTGACAGATTTTAACATCTGTTTGTGATAAACTTTGAATAAAATTATTATAGAAGGAACGTACCTAAACATGATAAAGGCCATATATGACAAATTGATAGTTAACAGCATACTGAATGGTGAAAACCTGAAAGTTGTCCTTTTATCAGTGAGATCAAGATGCCCACTCTTGTTTAACATAGTATTGGAAGTCCTAGCTAGAGCTTTTAAGCAAGAAAAAGAAAAGACCTCTAAATTGGAAAGGAAGAAGTAAGACTGTCACTATTTGCAGGTGACATGATTTTATATATAGAAACCCCTATAAACATTTCACCAAAAATCCATTAGAAATAATAAACGAATGTAGTAAAGTTGCAGGATATGAAATCAAAATACAAAACTGTTGCATTTTTATACCCTAATAAGAACTAGCAGAAAGAGAAAACAATCCCATTTATATTCACAGCAAAAAGAATAAGATACTCTGGAATAAACTTAACCATGGAGGTGGAGACTTGTACACTGAAAACTGTAAAACATTGTTGAAGGAAATTGAAGAAAACAGAAAGTAATGGAAAGATAGCCCGTGTTCATGGATTGGAAGAATTAACATTGTTAAAATGCCTATATTACCTAAGGCTATCCACAGAGTCAATCCTTGTCAACAATCCCAACAACAGATTTCATAGAAATTGAACAAAAAAGTCATAAAATTTGTATGGAATCACAAAAGATCCGGAATAGCTGAAGTAATCCTGAGGAAAATGACCAAACCTGGAGGTGTCACACTCGCTAATTTCAAATTACACTGGAGAGCACCCCTGGAGGAGGAAACGGCAGCCCACTCCAGGATTCTTGCCTGGAAAATCCCATGGACAAAGGAGCCTGGCGGGCTCCAGTCCATGGGGTCACAGAGAGTCAGACACAACTGAAGTGACTTAGCATGCATGCACAAAGCTGTCCTAATCAAAATAGCATGTTATTGGCAGAAAACAGACACACAGATCAATGGAACAGAATTGAGAGCCCAGAAATAAACCCACACATACATATGGATAACTAAGAACATACCATGGAGAAAGGAAAGTCTTTCCATTAGTGCTGGGAAAAGTGAACAACTGTGTGCAAAAGAATAAACTGGCACACTGTCTTATACCATACACAAAAAATTAACTCAAAATGTACAAAAGATGTGAATGTCACATCTGAAACTGTGAAATCCCTAGAAGAAAACAGACTGTACACTCTTTGATATTAGTCTTGGCAGTAATTTTTTTAGATATGTCTCCTCAGGCAAAGGAAATAAAAGCAGAGATAAATGGGATGACATCAAACTAAAAAGCATCGGCACAGCAAATGAAACCATTAACAAAATGAAAAGACAACTTACTGAGTGGGAGAAGGTACTTGTAAATTATATACCTTTTAAGGGCTAATATTAAAAATATATGAAGAACTCCTCTAAGTCAACAACAAAAAAACCAAACAACCTGATTAAAAAATGGGCAGAGAATCTGAATAAATCTTTTCCCAAAGAGGACATACAGATGTCCAAAAAGCACATAAAAAATGTTCAGCATCACTGTCAAGGGAATGCAAGTCAGAGTCTCAGTCAGATATCCCCTCATGCTCATTAGAATGCTGGTTGTCAGAAGTGTTGGAGAGGATGCGAAGAGAAAGGAACCCTCATGCACTGGGAGTGGGGATGTAAATTAGTGCAGCCACTATGGAAACCAGTATGGAGATTCCTCAGAAAATTAATAGAAATACCATATGGTCCATCTGTTTCACTTCTGGGTATTCTGAAGAATATGAAAACAGTAATTTGAAAAGATGTATGCAGACCTATGTTTATTGCAACATTATTTATAATATCTAACATAAGGAAACAACCTAAATACCACTGAAGGATGGATAAAGATGTTTGTGTGTGTGTATGTGTATGTGCCGGGGTCCAGCCCCGGTGGATCCAGGGAATTTGAAGGGTGGACAGCGTTGGCGTGAGAAAAACGTATTTATTGATTGATATAAGATTAGATTAAGAAACAATAGTGTAGTAGGAAAATTAAGTGGAGGAAGAGGGCTGAATAGCTTGGATTATGCGGAAGACCAATAAAATTCCAGACAAGGAATTTGCATCATCTACGTTGGGCCACCGGCGCTCGCTTGAATATCTTAAGGGTGCCTCGCCTTAGGCTCCCTTTCGCACGAGTCTTAACAGACAGGGCAAGTAAGTAGACTTGGCGAGCCTCTGCGCCCCAGATGGAAATTCAGCCTGAAATTAAAGTAAAGAGCAGAGGGAGGGAAAGGGAGAGAAGAAGAGAGAGAGAGACACGGGGGAAACCAGTCCAGCAACTGGCTCCGTCCTCTATTGTTCAGAAGGCCTTTTATACTTTTGATAAAACATGGAGATCAATGGGTAACACAAAGTTATGCAGCGTTAGCAGTCCAGACTCTTATCAAAACCAGGCTTTTCTCTCTGCATACCTAATTGTATACACAAGTCTTAGGTAATTTACATCATCTTCTAGCCAAAAGGGCCAATTAACATTTTACAGCCTTTTTTCTGATAAGGGTTTGTCAACCAGAAGACTTATTTGTGTTGATCTTCCCAAGGTCTGGTGCCACTCTCAGAAAGCACTAAATAAAGTTACAGTCTTACACAGCAAAGATATAACAACTTACAACAAGTAGAGGGAGTACAGTGATTTACAGCAAAAGAGAAACAATTAACTCAAAAGTCTAGTGTTGCTAACATCAAAACTACTATGTATCTTTTTCTACATCCTGCTTACATTGAGTAATATCCTTCCAGGTGCCTAAAACATAAAGAATATGGAGGTCTGGCAGCAATCCTTGAGTCAACAGTGAAAACCCGTCACCAATATGATTTTTAACTCTTTAAAAAAGGCTCTGTATCTTAAGATGCTTTCAAGCTTTGTGCCTCTCGCGGTTGGGGGGCTGTAAGCAATTCACAGGCTGTAAGAAGTCTGGGGAACCTGTTAGGCAAGCTAGAGAGCTATCAGAGGGGGTTTAACTGAAACATCCTTTTCAAATGCAGAAGACTAAAGCCCTGAATTGAATTTTTTCCAGAGAATATCAGAAGAGTGGAAAAGCAGGCAGATTCTTATTTTTTGGGGGGTGGATGCTCAGGAAATTCCAGGGGGAAAACCTGAGCTCTGATTAGCCTTGCCATCAGAGCTCTTGCCGCATGACCTTGTCACGGGTGGAATTCCTTACGCTGGCTCCCGGCATATATGTGTGTGTATATATATGTATATATATATATGCAATCAAATACTACTAAGCCATAAGAAACAATGAAATCTTGCCATCTACAACAACATGAATGGACCTGGAGGATATTATGTTAAGTGAAATAAGTCAAATGGAAAAAGACAAATATTGTATGATTTCACTCATGTGAAATCTAAATGAAATGAAATGGAACAAAAACAAACAGGTAGATACAGATTGGTAGTTACCAGGGGGAAGAGTAGTGGGGATAGGGCAGAATGGTTAAAGGGGGTCAAGTGCATAGGGATGGATGGAAACTAGACTTTGGTGGTGAGCATGCTGTGGTGTGTACAAAAGTAGAATTATAATGTTATACATGAGAAACTTACTGTTATAAACCAACGTTCAAATGGTTATAAACCTCAAAAAAAACCCACCAAAAAACACTGTAATTTTCTGCTCTGTGCATCGTCTTCCCAGTTTTGCTTCTAGAGAAAACTGGCTTTTATCTTTTTTATTTTTCATTTCTTGAATGTGTATTCTGTATCAATAATAGTAAATTTATGCAGTTTTTTTTCTTTGTTTTTTGATGTAACAGCTTATGACGTGTCTATTTACTTTTTGCTGTGGTAGGTAAGATTTTGACTTACCTGTTCCCCTGTATTATTATGTAATATTTTTAGTTCTTCTGTTGACCATGTCTGTATTTCTTTGTTCCATAACTGGACAATACCATTTGTCTCTGTAAGATGAATCTAAGAGTGTATTTATCCTCTCTTTTACCTCATTAGCTCCTTTTACCACTCAGCTTTTGAAACTTGTATGCTTATTTTAACATTTCTCAAAGGTGGTAATATTTATATTCTTTTCAGTAATCGTAATTAAGATTTCGTACTTAATCTGTAGAATGATTTTCAAATCTGGAATTTTAATCAACTTCATCTGTAATATTAGTATCATTACGACTGTAAATATTGTTCATTATATCAGGTAATATTTGTATCATTATGACTGAATATTGTTCATTAAACAGGTAACAATTATATTTTGTTAAGTTTAATTGTGATGACTACTGTGACAATGTAAGTTTTTAAAAACGTTTTATTTTGTATTGTAGTTTAACAGCAGGAGGGCTCAGCCACACATACACATGTTATGACAATGTAACTTTAATGGGATCTTTTTTCCTTATACTACACCAGTAAATCAAATTCATGCTGTGCGCTAGTGTGCTAAATATTTGGACCGTACCTTTTGTGACAGACCATCTCCAAGATGGCCATATGCAATCCTTCTCTCCTGCCAGTTACAGATTTGTTTATTCCCTTCCCAGGAATCAATTGGTCTGTGTGACCAGTAGCGTAAAGAAAAGTGGCGGCGTGTCATTTCTGAGGTTAGGTTATAAAAGCTGTGGCTTCTCTCTCGGGGATATTGTCTCTCTCTCTCTCTCATTACTTGCTCTGAGGGTTACCAGCTTTCATACTGTAAGGACACACACAGCCCACGATGAGGCCCACACCGAAAGAAACAGAGGCCAACACCAACACCCAGCAGTCACGTGAAACCTGGTACAGTCGCGTGGATGAATTTAGGTGCAGATTTCTCCGGTCCCAGTAGACCTTTGAGATGACCGCAGTGCTGGCTGACAGCTTGACTGCAGCCTCATGAGAGACACTGAGCTGGAAACATCCTGCCTAGCCTCTTTGGATTCCTGACTATCAGAGGCTGTGTGAGATAGTAATGTTTGTTATTGTAGGCTACCAAGTTTTGGGATAATTTTTTACATTGCAATCAGTACTTAAATTTTTTTTTTTTTACCTGGAAGTTTGAGTGCTGTTATGACAAAACCCAAAAATGTGGAGAGTGGCTTTGGAATGAGCCATGGGCTTTGAGGAGAGTGTGAGGGCTTACACTGTCTTGAGGAAGCTGTTTATAGAAGCCTTGTGGTCTTTGATAAGACTGCAGGTGAGGGCTTGCAGGAAAACGAGGTAAATGTTACTGGAACTTAGAGGAAGGGAGTGGGTCCTTTTGACATAGTTGTAGAAAGTTTAGCAACATGGTTGTGTACAGAGGTGTGGGAAGTAGGGATGGTACCAAGGGAAGAGGGTAGTGCTGCTGGGAGATTTCCAACCAAAGTGTTTAATAAGTTTGATGTGGTTTCTTCTTGTTTCTTTTAGTGAAACGTGAGAGAGAAATTAGAGGAAGGTTTGTTTTTGTGGTGGCTTAAGACAATAGAGCTTTATTTTATTTTATTTCTTTTTAGTTTTGGAGGCCTGAAGTCTGAAATGAGTATTATTGGGCAGAAATCAAGGTGTTAGCAGAGTCTAGAGCTTCTAGGGAAGAACGCGTTCCTTGCCTCTTTCAGTTTCTGGTGACTGGGTGTGTTCCCTGACTTGTGCCATCGCTTCAGCCTTCAAGGCCCTTATCTTCAAACCTCTGTCTGCTTCAGTACTCCACTGCCTTCTCTGTGCGAAATCTCTCTCTACCCCTCTCTTATAAGACATCTGTGATGGCGTTAGTGCCCATCCTGATAATCCAGGGTAATCTCTGCCTCTCAAGGTCCTTAATCACATCTGCACACACTCTTTGAATAAAGTATCATCTACAAGTTCCAGGAATTAGGACCTAGTATCGTTGGGGCTGCCTTGAGACTATCACATATATTTGAGTTCCTCCTTTCCTCTATCTCTCCATCCCTCTCTTCCTTTCTTTTTTTCAAAACTTTAAAGACCATGAATATATTCTGCTCTTCTACAAAACTGCCCCTTAGATTTGGCATCCATAGATTCTTGCACAGACCAGTGTTTCCATCGTGGCTTCAGTTCAGTTCAGTCGCTCAGTTCTGTCCGACTCTGTGACTCCGTGGACTGCGCACACCCGGCCTCCCTGTCCATCACCAGCTCCCATCATGGCTTCATAATAATAATTTTCCAGTTCCAGCACCGGTTCTACCTTAGTGATTATCCTCCCTATCTCTTTACTTGTGTGTCTTTGTAACTGTTCTTCTGTTTACCTGAGTCTGTGTTATCTATCTGTATAGCTGCATGTTTGTGTATTGTGTCTGTTTGTGCATTTATCCATCTATCCATTATTTATTTGAACTCATATACCTAATTTCTACCCCCTCCCCCCAAAAAAAGTTCAGAATTCATTAGGCCTGCCTGGTAGCGCAGATGGTAAAGAATCTGTCTACAGTGCAGGAGATCTGGGTTCTATCCCTGGGTCGGAAAGATCCCCTGGAGAAGGGAATGCCGCAGTGTTCTTGCCTGGACAAGAATCCCATGGACAGAGGAACCTGCAAGGCTGCAGTCCATGGAGTCGCAGAGAGTCGGACATGACTGAGTGACTTTCATGTTCACTCTTTCTTTCAGGGTACCAGATGCCCAAATTGTTCTAGCTTTGACCAGTAGGGCCCCTTTACTTTGGCTTCTCTGTCCTTGAAACTTTTCACCATCAAGTGTTTTTGTGGTTGTTGTGTTTTTAAAGCACTTACTACTTTTAAGCATAACAAGACATTCAGTGCTCATCTATGAGTTTATATGCTCCAGCCTTGGAATCAGCCATCTCTTCACAGAGCCCTGGTTGCTTTTTGTGGGGAATGTTTTTAGAAACTATGTTAGTTATCAATTTTTTGCATAAAATTAGCTCCAAATTCACCTCTTTTTTCCCCCCTTATTGGACCTACTTTTCCAACTGGCATGTATAAACTTAATCCGTCGAGGTGTTGGAGGGACCCTGTGGGAGATGGACTTCTGCTCCTGCTTGCTCTGTGTTGCCAGTGGCGTGGACGTGTGTGGGCTTCCCAGTGGTTCTCACCCTCTAGCAAGTTTTGTTGCTAGTTCCTGTCTAGGGCTCCCCTCTTTCTACCTGCGGCCTGCTGATACCACAGCAGAGTTTCCTGTTTGGCTGTCCAGCCTGCAGTTCTCAGCCCAGTACCTTTGGCCCTCCTGCTGCAGAGCAAGTGGCTGGGGCAGCCCAGCTGACTCTTAGCCAGTCTGCTGCAGCCGCTGTTTCCAGGAGCCCCGAATCCAGCCCTGGGGAGCAGGCCCCCTTGCTAGGACTCCCTTCGGTTCTTTTCCTCCATCCTAGGATATTCCTTACACTTCTCTTTTATTCCTTCTTAGTAGTTAATCCTGTGCAAATAGTTAATAATTCTTTATAAGACTTTCCCTCTTCAAACTGCCGTGTGGATTCCACTTTTTGGCTGGACTCTGGCTGCCGCAGGGTCCTCTATCTGGGCAGTAGATATGCTCACTCTCTGCGCGGTAGACAGGCTCACTGCAGCCTGTTCCAAGGCTCGCTCAGCTGCTGTAGTTGGGAAACAGTGCATTTATGTGCATACATATTATACTGCATATGTTGTACATACTTCCATTCATGTGCAAATCTGCACATATAAGCCTTTGACTGTGTGGATCACAATAAACTGGAAAATTCTGAAAGAGATGGGAATACCAGACCACCTGACCTGCCTCTTGAGAAATCTGTATGCAGGTCAGGAAGCAACAGTTAGAACTGGACATGGAACAACAGACTGGTTCCAAATAGGAAAAGGAGTACGTCAAGGCTATATATTGTCACCCTGCTTATTTAACTTACATGCAGAGTACATCATGAGAAACGCTGGACTGGAAGAAACACAAGCTGGAATCAAGATTGCCGGGAGAAATATCAATAACCTCAGATATGCAGATGACACCACCCTTATGGCAGAAAGTGAAGAGGAACTAAAAAGCCTCTTGATGAAAGTGAAAGAGGAGAGTGAAAATGTTGGCTTAAAGCTCAACATTCAGAAAACGAAGATGATGGCATCTGGTCCCATCACTTCATGGGAAATAAATAGGGAAAGAGTGGAAACAGTGTCAGACTTTTATTTTTTTGGGCTCCAAAATCACTGCAGATGGTGATTGCAGCCATGAAATTAAAAGACGCTTACTCCTTGGAAGGAAGGTTATGACCAACCTAGATAGCATATTCAAAAGCAGAGACATTACTTTGCTGACTAAGGTCCGTCTAGTCAAGGCTATGGTTTTTCCTGTGGTCAAGTATGGATGTGAGAGTTGGACTGTGAAGAAGGCTGAGTGCCGAAGAATTGATGCTTTTGAACTGTGGTGTTGGAGAAGACTCTTGAGAGTCCCTTGGACTGCAAGGAGATCCAACCAGTCCATTCTGAAGGAGATCAACCCTGGAATTTCTTTGGAAGGACTGATGTTGAAGCTGAAACTCCAGTACTTTGGCCACCTCATGCGAAGAGTTGACTCATTGGAAAAGACTCTGTTGCTGGGAGGGATTGAAGGCAGGAGGAGAAGGGGACGACCGAGGATGAGATGGCTGGATGTCATCACGGACTTGATGGACTTGAATCTGAGTGAACTCCGGGAGATGGTGATGAACAGGGAGGTCTGGCGTGCTGCGATTCATGGGCTCCCAAAGAGTCGGACACGACTGAGCGACTGAACTGAACTGAACACCTGCTGCTGCTGCTAAGTCACTTCAGTCATGTCCGACTCTGTGTGACCCCATAGATGGCAGCCCACCAGGCTCCCCCGTCCCTGGGGTTCTCCAGGCAAGAACACTGGAGTGGGTTGCCATTTCTTTCTCCAGTGCATGAAAGTGAAAAGTGAAAGGGAAGTCGCTCAGTCGTGTCCGACTGTTCGCGACCTCATGGACTGCAGCCCACCAGGCTCCTCTGTCCATGGGATTTTCCAGGCAAGAGTACTGGAGTGGGGTGCCATCACCTTCTCCGATATATATATACACCTACATGTGCTTATTTCAGAGTTTTTTATGATAGCTTTTGCCAAACAAATTTTTATATGTTCAGTTTTATTCCTGAATGCTCCTCCACTAACCTCCTTGCCAAGATTTTATGGTTTTGGTCCTGATGAGAAAGGTCGTCCCATACCTACATTTGCTTTTAAGATGACTTTTATAGCTTAAAAAATTCTTTTTAATATCTGTGTGGAATTTCTGTTAGAATGGGATGTCCGATGATGCTCCATTTTAGTTTTCTTTCAGATGGTTAGATATCTGTTGTCAGATCACTTATTCAATAATTTGTATTTTTCCTAATGAAATCTTTGTTATACTTTTCATATGCATTGCCATTAATTAAGGGTTTTTTCTTTTGTGGCATTTATTTGTCTATTCTTACATTAATTCTTGTTTCTATACCATGTTGATTTTTGTATAATGGCTTTATAGAGTATGTTCTGATGCTAGCTATATTTCTTATCAGCATTGGGGAAATGCTGCCTTGCAAGGTCGTCTTGGAATTCCTGGGGCTCTTACGTTGGTTCTTCTTGGTTCCAAGAAGCCATGCCAATTATCCATTATCCATTTATTGCCTCTTAGCTTCAGGTCCGTTCCTTTTTTTTTTTTTTTTGATTGGCCTCACTGTGGGGTTTGTGGGATTTAGTTCCCCCATTTTAGTTCCACTGGACCTCCAGGGAATTCCCTTCAGGTCCTTTCATTTCCTGTTCCACATGAATAGGCTGGACTCCTTAAGCGTTTCCCTTTACAGTGAGTATTGCAGTTAAGCTCCACTTAAACATATGCTTAACTGTAGGGGACACTGGCGGGGCGCTCTGGGAGGGTCAGGTCTCCTCTCCCTCTTTGCAGTCTGCTGTGGACTGTTTTTCTTCTTGCTTTTGTTGCGCTGTTGCCAGAAGCATCTGCCTCAGCCATACACCTGGAGACCAGGCTCGTGATGAGCTTGTAGCCACAGTTAGTCCATGGCCATCTAGTTAAGCACTCCACGGTCTCCAGGCCTGTTGGAGAGTGGGCTTCACACACACTCTATCTGTGTATCTGCCCCTCAGCTGCAGCCCGCTGGCACTCTGTACCCCTCCGACAGGATACTAGAGCTCAGGCCTCATTGCCCTGTAGGCGAGCAGATTCTTGATGCTCCCCCCTTCTGCATGCCAGTCTGACAGCTTCGGCCTGCCTTCCTTACCTCAGAAAGTCATTTCCTGTGGCCTTGCTGACCCTGACAGCGTGTTCCCCAGGCCTTGCATGACCTTGCTTTATGCGTGGGCTCCCGGCACTGTGATTCTCTTGTTGCCCACCTGCCAGCCCTGTCCCTTCTGAAGTATGGAGGGGGTCTTTCCTGGTGACTGTGGACCAGTCCGTGGAACCCAGCATATGTTTCCCAATCCAGTGGCTGTAACCATACCTTTTCCAAGAGGATCTGAGATCAAACCGTGGGGAGGGCTTCCCCCTTCCAAGTTTTTTCTTCCTTAGGTACCCTGGGGTATTCACTAGGATTTTCTTTTCACTTTAGAGTTTCTATTTTTCCATTGTCATGCTTGATAATTCTTTATATTAAATTTTTCCTGTTCCAGTTGCTGTGTGATTTTGATCTCTTGACTGAACCCTGCTGTCTGTCTTTGATTTTAGAAGAATTCTGGGTGACATGACGTTATCCTGGCTCTGTTGGCTCAGAGTTCTCGTGGCACAGGGATTTCTTCATTCTGATTTGATTGCAGGATCACGGTACTCCTGAGCTTCACACCTGCTTCCTCAGGATGTTCAGTGGGTTTTCACAGCTCCTTGAGATTTGGGCGCAAGATGCAGAGAATCTTACATAGTATAGCAACATCAGTGACATTTATGCCAGAATAAAGGGGTCATTGAAAACTTCTTGTTACAATTCTTTAATTTTAATAAATGCTAAATATTAACAATTTATGATATATGCTGACATTTCAAAATATAAGTAATGGCAAGAAGTATCTTGGATGCATAATTAGAAAGATAAAAAAACAATTGAGGGAAGTGGGCAACTGGTCACTTGCCATAGAACCATTAGTTCTGATGGTTCCATCCATTCATTACATTCTTGTACTCAGCATTTGGGGATCCACGAACTCTTGTTATTGTAGGCTGTTGACCTCTGACTGCTTGCTTTTGGTCTTTGAGTCTAGACATCCCATTGGTTCTCCACATTTCTCTTGCTTTCTGTTCATAGTTACTATCCAAACTCTATGGTTCCTTCCTTTTTTTTCATGACACCTGTCCTGTTTAAGGTTGTCAAGTTGTAGCTGGTTGCATGCCATGAATGTAAGACTCTATTACTAGAGTCTTCTATGGTTAATTTCAGCTTAACCCTTAATCATCTGGGGGTTTTATGAGCACATTTAATTCAAGAAACATTTTAGAGATGGGCACTGTTGTTTACAGTGACTGGAGCCTCTGCCTTCTCAGAAATTTAGAGTCTCATAGTTGAAGCAAGTGTCGTGATCCAGAAGTGCTTTAGGATGTGGCTTTCATCCGGTCAAGTTTTTAAGTCTTCTGATTCTCTACTTTTATTATGAAGGTGTAAGTAATGTAAAAAATTGACTATTCTGAGGAGTTTTAAGAATCACACTTATAACGCCACACCAACAGTTTTTTGTTTTTGTATTCTAAAAGTAAAGAAACTTCTCTTGTATTATATCTGTCTTTTCCTCTGCCTTTCCTGAGCTGTGTTATTTAGAGACTGCTTTGTTCTTATTTACAGATGTATCTTCAGCTTGTAGCACCATGCCTAACCATATATATACTTGAAAAATACAGAAATAATGAGTTAAGGTTTAAGAGCTGGACTAGTTACAATGTTACCATTAAAAATCAGTCTCATGGCAGAAATTTAAAAGTTTGATTATAACTAGTATGGGGAAATAGATATAGGAAGAGTAGAAATTTGCATAGTTTGGGGAGGACAATTTGGAATATACCTCTTCCTGTTTTTTAGTAAATTTTACTACACATCTGTTCTCTTGTCTACAGGGAGATAATTATTGATTATTAGATATTTGGCTTCAGAATTCTCCTTTACACCCTTAAAAATTATTGAAGCTTGAAAAACTTGTTTATGTGGTTATAGCTATTAAATATATTTATCACACTAGAAGTTTAAAAATACTTTTGTACTTAGTTAAAAATGTAATGTGAGTATTTTTATGAAAAATTAGTGTAGTATTAGTTTACTTAAATGAATCTTCAATGCCTGGATTAAAAGAAAAATACCTAATCTGCTTCTGGATCCAGTCTGTGGTGAAATGTGATGAAGTATACGGAGAAGGCAATGGCACCCCGCTCCAGTACTCTTGCCTGGAAAATCCCATGGATGGAGGAGCCTGGTAGGCTGCTGTCCATGGGGTCGCCACGAGTCAGACATGACTGAGCAACTTCACTTCCACTTTTCACTTTCATGCATTGGAGAAGGAAATGGCAACCCACTCCAGTGTTCTTGCCTGGAGAATCCCAGGGACGGGGGAGCCTGGTGGGCTGCCATCTGTGGGGTCGCACAGAGTCAGACACGACTGAATCAACTTAGCAGCAGCAGCATATGAAGAAAATTTAGGGTCACACAGATGATGTTGTTGAAAAAGGGAGGAGTATTTTAACAGCTTTTCAGATGGTTGAGGGTACTCTTCTTTGATACACTGAAGCTTGATAGTGGTAAGTTTGTTCTTTTTTGTTACTGAAGTATAGCTGATTTACAGTATTATGTTAGTTTTAGGTATACAACATAGTGATTTGATATTTTTCTAGATTATACTGTATTTGAAGTTACTATAAAATGTTGGCTATATTTTTTGTGCTGTGCCTTGCCTCCTGGTATCATATTTATTTCATGCCTAGTAGTTGGTACCTCTTAATCCTCTACCACTAATTGCCCCTCCCCTCACCTTTTTCTCTGTTGGTAACCACTAGTTTGTTCTTTGTATTTTGAATCTGTTTCTGTTTTGTTATACTCATTTGTTTATTTTTTAGATTCTACAAATAAGTGAAAATATACAATGTTTGTCTTCCTCTGTCTGACTAATTTCAGTAAGCATACTACCTCCTAGGAGGTCCATCTATGTTGTTCCATATGGGAAAATTTTATTCTTTTCTATGGCTGGGTAGACAGCAGTAATTTCTTAAAGGCTTAGTTACATTATGGAATCTGACACTCAATCAATGAACCTTTGGTCCTTTGTTGTATTAAAATCCATTTGTCTGTCTTAGATTTGAATGTATCTTTTACTTATGTGTAAGCTTATGACATGCATTGATCATTTGACAAGTATTGGTTCCCTAAGTTATGCAGATTTTGCAAATATTGGCCATTTTCATTAAATAGAATCTGAAAATGTTAACTATCACCACAGATCTCTAAAGGAAATTTTTTAAAGTATTAGGAAGCTGTCAAGCTTATAGTGAATTGACAGCTTGAATTTCATCACTGAAAATGATGCCATTGGTTGTTTTCTTTGAAGTGTTAGGCTCACTTTGTTTATTTTTGAGAAAATATCTGTCAGATATCCAAGTCATAGTAGTTTATATATTTTTTACCCACAGACTTTCAAAAAGAAATGGCCTCAAGTATTGAGGTTTAATAAAGTTAGTTTTTATGCTTCATCACGGACATTCTTATGTAAAACTGGCATTAAGAATTTAATATGAGCGGCAGTAAGGAATATGACGATTACTAATCAGGGTAGTTTGGTGCCCTTGTCTTGGTTCATGCCAAGAGGTCAGCGGCTTACTGCCACCGCTTTTAGATTGCCAGTGGAGATGTTCATGTGGTGAAGAGTACAGCTGCTGTCCTGGTATCATTATGAAAATGGTTTTGACCTTATTGATTCTTTGAACGCCCTTGGGGGACCCCCAGCAGTTTGTGGACTACACTTTGAGAACACATAACATATGTCTGGACACATATATGTGTATACAGATGAGTGTCCTTGGAGCATTTTTTCCCCTTTATTTATTGGAATGTAGTTGCTTTAGTTTGGTTAGTTTCCGCTGTACAACAATGTGGGTCAGCCTTTTGTATCCATATGCCCCCTCCTTGGGTCTCCCTCCCGCTCCCGCAGCCCACCCGCTGTGGGTCATCACCGGAGCTCCCCGCTGGCTGGCTGTTTACCCGTGGTAGGTCATGTATGTCAGCGCTGCTCTCTGTTTCTCCCTCCCTCTCCTTCAACAGAAGAAAACTGAAGCTGAGTTTTCTCACTATATGATTGTATGGATGTGCCATACAAACTTAGACAATTACAGGATTCTGCAGCTATTTGTGGTACACTGATATTAAAACATGTCCAAGATTTATTTTTAAGATAAAGAAACAAATGTTGCATAGCAGTGTTTAGTCAGATCCCATCTGTATTTAAATAGACATTCATGTTTGTGTGAAGACGTACCTAATGTGTGCAGCCTGTGGTGACGTGGGTGGAGAGATATTTTTACTTTCTACCTTACACCTTTTGTATTGTGGAATTCAACTGTGCCCAAGTAGCTTGTGATCTTGTGCAAATTAAATGATCAGCTGTCACTGGGTGCAAGGGAATGGCTTCTGAATTGGTTGAGATTCTTAGCTATCATTGTCTGTTGCTAGTTGGTTATTTCCAACTTTTCTACACATCCTTATATATTAAAGAGTGAAAGTTTCTTATTAATCTTAGTAAGTAAGCAATTTATCTCTTTCAGTAACTGGTACAGTCCATTTGTAATACTTATAGTTGCAGTGAACCCTGCAGGCAGCAGCTGTGGCTGTGTGCAGGGAAGTTTTAGTTAATCATCTATCTTTTTAGCTAGTCTCACATTTTTAGTACATGAGCCTCAGCTGCAAAAGAGTCCTGTTTGTGATTTACAGAACCATCAGATCTGTAGTTACTATTTGAGTGTTTCAGGGAAAAGAACATGCCTTTTGGAATCAGATTTAGGCCCAAATCTCCTCTCCACTGTTTACTAGTGATGTGATCTTGTACAGACTAACATCTGAGCCTGTGTTGTTATTGAGGAGTTAGGGATTATAGCTTCCTGTCCTGAGGATCATATCGGTAGCGGGTGTAGCTCAGTGCTTGGTGCACACCAGCTCCGTTAGCTCTCATCTGTCGCTCGGTCTGCCCTTCCCCTAACGCACCACACTCTCCGTGTCTCCTCCGTCAGTGTTGCCCGGCTCCGCTGAGAAGCTTCCGGTTAGCCTTCCAGGGCTCTAGTTGTCTTTTCTAGGAAGTTCTCTGTTTCCTTTGGGGATAGTTGAGATGGTTGTTTTCCCCTCCTGGCTCTATGTCTCACCAGTCTGACCCTTAATTCATTTTATTTTTCTCCAATTTTTTTAACTTGCAAAATTTACAGAAAAGCCTAAAGAATAATATAGTGAACAGTTGTATACCTTTGGCTCAAGTTCACTAAAGAACATTTTGCCACATTTTCCTGTGTCTGTGTGTATCATTTTTTTCCTGAACCACTTGAGAATACGTTGTAGATTTTGTGACATTTCATCCCTGCTTCCATATTTCCCCTGTTACTCAAGAAATTTAGTGCTGATGTTATACTGTTGTCAAATATGTAGTTAATATTCAGTTTTCTCTAATTATTCTAAAATTTTTTTTTTAATCCAGGATCATATCTGTAGGTTCGTTTCTTTAGATTATTCCTTATGCATTTTTTTGTCTTTTCATGACTTTGACATTAAAAAAAATTATTATTTTGCTTTTGTTTTAAAAAATAACTATTTATTGGCTGTGCTGGGTCTTTGTTCTGACATTTTAAAAGAGTATTAGTTTGTAGGTTTCGCAATCTTGATCTTTTTTGAGATCATGAAAACCTGTTTTTTGTTTGTTTTGTTACATCTCCCCTCACACTGTGATTTCCTGTGAGGATGGGAAGAGCAGCTCCTGGCAGATGGAGGAAGGAACTGCCCGACACTCCCTGTCTGTTCGACCTCGGTGTTTCTTACTAGGGTTGGCCTGGCATTCACAGCTAGGCTGTGGTGTTTTCCTGTTGCATATAAGCAGTTTCACAGAATAGGAGCATTAGACAAGGGCGCCCTGTGTCTTTGGAGCAAGAGTAAAACAAGACCACTCTGTCATCATGCCTGAACACAGACAAAAAGATGGACATTGTCAAGTCACAAAAATGATCAAGCTGCGCTTCATCCCGGCTACCATGGTGACTGCAGAGTTTCTTTTATAAATCACAGCCTTAGCCTCTCTTCATTCTTCTTGCTTCATAGTAAAATTTATTAAAACCGTAGAATCGAAGAAGTAGATAGAATTAACAGAATCTTAGAATGGCTCCCACTTCCTGAAAGAGCAAACAAAGCCCCACTTCTTTGAATCCTTCCCCCAGCAGCCAAGAGAAACTCTAATTCTGTAAGTCCTCTCTAACACCCTCTGAGGGAAACGCCCCAGGGTTCCCCAGAGTATACATTCTTCTTAGTCGGAAGGAGTCTTAAATCTAACTTCTTTAACTAGAGGTACGTTCTTGGTGCTGTTGACTATAGGGAATTCACACCTAAGAACTCGGCCTCTCTCTGCTTTTTGCCTTGTGAATGAGTTTTTAATACAGTTAGGAATTAGCACCAAGCTTCTCTGGCTAGTTTCTTACTGGTCAAGGATAACCTTTAGTTTTGTTTAACTGGGTTTTGGTTACTGACAGTTGCATTTTTAAAAAGCTGTAAATCCTGCTTTCATGAGTTGTTCTTTATAATTTAAAAAAAAATGGAGAAGATTCAAAGACAGCTTAGAAATCAAAGAAAGTAAAAGTGAAGTCGCTCAGTTGTGTCTGACTCTGCGACTCTGTGGACTGGAGCGTACCAGGCTCCTCTGTCCATGGGATTCCCTAGGCAAGAGTACTGGAATGGGTTGCCGTTTCCTTCTCCAGGGGATCTTCCCAACCCAGAGATGGAACCCAGGTCTCCCGCATTGGAGGCGGATGCTTTAACCTCTGAGCCACCAGGGAAGCCCAGAAATCAAAGAGAGAGACTGTATTTTCAGTGCTTTTCCAGCTTTGTGAGAAGGTTTTGGTTTAATTTTCGTTCTGCCGCTTTTAATAGCAAACCATTGTGGAGTAATTTGGAGGTGGTAGAGGTGACTTAAAGATAATATATACACACTCACACACAAATAATATAGTACATAATGTGTAATACTGCATAATAAACCTCAGGAAAAATTTGTTTTACATTTTCTATCATAAGTTACCTATAATTTTTCTACTCTTCACAAGAAAATAAAATTTCCATTCCTGTAAATGGAAATTTAAAGGCTGTAAGAGAAGCATCTATTTATAATTTCTCATTGTTGTTGACTTTCAAGGGAGGTTATGATGATATTAAAAGATTAACAGTTTGAGAGTAGCCCCTAGGGCGTTGTCTCCCATTAGAATTACTGTTGAATCTTGCTACTTTTAAATTTAATTGTCAAATTAGGTGGCTTTGTTACATGTATTAGAGCCAGTAGTCATTGCATTAAAATTTATCTGCTTCTCTTTGTCTGTGCTACCAATACTGTTTCTTATTTTTGTTATTCTGAAATATCTTGGGAACAAAGAAGTGAACATGTTCTTTTATCATATTTGTTCTGATGAGAGGATTTAGTGTAATTGAACCTTTTAATGCATTAGCCTTTAATTTTGGTTGTACTCTGAAAAATGTTCTAATTCATCTCTGCTTGTCCAAGTTTAGTGGAATAGAAATGCATAGATCAATAGAAATAGAGCAAAAATGCACTTTTGACATGTTTATTCTACTTAGAAGTTGATATACTCACAACTTAAGCATTTAAATCTACTTTAATGGGGAGGTGAGGTGAGTCATTGATCACACTAGGATTAAAGCAGCCAAATTTTTATGTATTTGTTTCAACTAGTAAACTAGCGTTTTTCTAGGATGTCATCAAATATGGGGAAGTTTTTCATTTATATTTCTCAACAAATTATTAGTTCATTTGAAGATAATATCGGGTGGTCTTGTGGGTTGAAACATAATATAATGTGTGCATTTTCTGGATTTCTGTTCTAAGATTACAGACACACAATTACTACTACTAAATTTATAGGTACTGCAGTTTGCTTTTTTGTTTAAAGGATAAATATGCTGGACAATAATCATAAGCACTGATGAATACTCAAATTCTTATTTAGGCAAAAGAAGGGATAATGGACATTTTTAGCTGTCATTTTAACCTGTTTGGCCAATGTGTTTTTTCCCCCAGGATTGAATATCTTAGGATGTTTTCAGGCCAGAGAATTTGTGTTACATGTTACTGTTCTCAGAAGTTTGTTTCCAGAAAATATTACTGATAGGTAAGCTAGCAGTGTCACTTTAGACGTGTTTTTGTCATTGGAAGAATTTAATATAGTTGTTGAGTGTGAACTGGAAACTAGTAGATTCAGCATAATGGATAATATTAGTTTTGGCTTCTCATGGCATATGCTCTGGATGTAGCTGCAGACAAGGTGGCTCCAGAGTGATCAGGAATCCAAGCTCCTTCCTGCCTTGTTCTGTCTTGTTTTTGACCTCCCACATCCTAGTCCTTCCTGGAAGGGGAAAAGGAGACAGAAGAAAGAGGAGGAGGGGGAGAGTGTGTATAGGAGGGTGTGTAGCAGTTATCTCTTAAGGAGATTTCTGGTAAGCTGCAAAATAGATTTCATTCATATATTTTTGGCCAGAATTTAGTCCACATGTAACCTCAAGGCAAGCTGGAAATTGTTGTCTATTCCCCCCCCACCCCCACCCCCGGGCTTCTCAGATAGCTCAGTGGCCAAAAACGGGCCTATCAATGCTGGAGACATGGGTTTAATGTAGGAGACATGGGTTTAATCCCTGTGTCGGGAGGATCCCCTGAGAAGGAAATGGCAACCTACTCTAATATTCTTGTCTGGAAAATTCTGTGGACAGAGTTTCTAAGTTTTTATTATTTACTCATACAGTCAACAAAAATATATTGGCCCATTCTATATATTGGACAGTATAATGGTACTTGAAGATTTAAAGAAACCATGATTGGTTTATTAAGAGCTTATTATGTGCTTGATGAGGAGGGCATGGCAACCCACTTCAGTGTTCTTGCCTAGAGAAACCCATGGACTGAGGAACCTGGCGGGCTATGGTCCGTGGGGTTACAGAGTTGGACACAACTGAAGTGACTGCATGCATGCATGTGCTTGGTATGGAATTATTCATTTTGAGTACCTTGTTCATTTTCTCCATTTTGTAAATTAGGATATCATCAACCTAAATTTTATAATTACCGAGTGAGAGAGCAAGTAGTTTGAACCCAGGTCTATCTCTCAAACCATTTCTTTCAGTTGTCATTAAGTTAGGGTTAACGTTTCATTAGACTCAAGACACATTAAGCTGAGGCATTTAATTGTTCAGTTTCAAATTCTTGCCTTGGGTAGTATAACTAGGAGTCTTTCTCTCTTTTTTTTAAGGTTGACTAGCGTTTTTGTGATCATACTACCTTGCTTATTTACACTTCATAGACTTGTAAAAACCTGTTCAGTTTCTATATAACTATTTCTATTGTTTTATATATATATATATATATACCTATTTCTATTGTTACATATGTATAACCATTTCTACTGTTATATATATACACACTCATTTCTGTTGTTATATATATATAACCATTTCTATTCTATTTCTGTTTAAAAACCTGTTCACTTTCTGTTGTTAACCATTTTAAGGTGATGTCATGATTAAAATCAACAAGCTTGAACCTCAGTTATTTTCCACAAAGTCTAGTTATTATCTTAAGTTTGTCAGCTGGTAGATAGTGTAATCTTACATGTAAGTGCTGGTTTTAAAGTATGTTGGATTAGATGTGTGTGATGTTTCCTAGCTTAGAACATCTTTTTTTTTTTTTTTTGTAATTCTGTGCTCTCACAATAGAGTTGAGCATTTTGAAACAAATTTCCCTATAAACAATAGGGAGAGTAGAGATTTGGCACAAATTTAGTTAGCATACCAAAATTTAATCATTAATTGTGTTTCTGAGTGAGTGGAAAACAGATGTGATATTTTAAAAAGTTGCTAAAAAACAGATTTCCTTACTTTATCCTTATATTAAGTACTTAGTAAGCTCTTGGAAGAAGTGTGGCGGGGTAAAAGTGACCTCTTTTCTCTTTGTACTCTCGGATGTACAGTATTTAATGCTTTGACTAAAGCAACTGAGGGCTCTGTTTTAATCCGTCTATTTCTTTCCTCCCTTTCACTCATTTGCGGCTCTGTGATAACTGCTAAGAAGCTGATTTATTTCCAGTAAGTTGTGGTGCCTATAACTAAGAATCTCTTTATGCTTCTGTTTTTATTAACATTTTGCAAAGCCAGTCAAGTATGGGATGTGTTACTTTTTGATTTTGTAGTTTTTTAACCTAAATTGCAGTCAGTATGATACTTGGCGTGCGACAAATACCAACCGGTGGTCTTATCTGAGAGTAGTGCAAAGTATACTCAGATTTGAAAACATCTTATCAGCATTCAAACTGTATATGTCATTAAAAAAATTTCTATGAAACTACCTTTCGATCACCTTGTAAACCAGAGCTCACTGCGCCGTGCGGGTTCTCTGTTTTCTCACGAGCGTGCTTTGTGTAGACTGACAGCATCGCACGTGGAAATTGGCTTGAAAGCTTTTTGCTTCAAGCTGAGGTGTTTGACCCCACTGCCATGCAGATGTTCTCATAATTTCCTCTCTTCGACTCCTTTTATAAATCAAAAAGGAGTGGGGAAGGGAAAATGATATGAGTAATTGCAGTACTAAATTACTGTAGAAAACTATTTGAGTTCTTTATAATTCTCTTTTCAACTTTAGTTTCAAATTGCCGGCTTCTTAAATGACAAGGTTTTTGTATTGACAGCCTTGAGATTATGACAGCACTATTTATTGGCTAGTTACCACCTCTGCCTCCTGTTCTATGAGAAACGTTTCTTTCTTCCCTGGTGGGAGCACGAGTGATTCCAGTTATGGAGGCTAGATTTGACTTCAGAAGACTGCGTACTGATCTCAGCAAAGCGCTTTCTCATTGGGAAGCTCAGCTGTTGCAAACCAGCTTTGGTCTTTCTTTCCTTCAGTGTCGACTCTTGTTTAATTCTAGGGCGATTTGCTGAAACCGTCATTGAAGAGAGGAGACAGTGTGCTGAAGACCTGCTGCAGTTCTCTGCCAACATTCCTGCCCTCTATCACAGCAAACAGCTTGAAGAGTTTTTCAAGGTTTGCTGTTCTTTCTGGAATATCTTGTATCTTATTAAATGTTTTTATTTTCTAATTTGTAGTAAAGCAAGATTTAAGTTTTTTTTTTTCTTCCCCAAACAAAATGTCATTTACTTTTAAATTTCATTATTTAGTAAAATAACTAGAAGTTAATAGTAAATAACAGTGTCTGGCATGTCTTCTGTTTCTCTTGTGAAAATGTATACAGTTTGTGATTCACCGATTTAAGAAAATTATTGCAGAGGGCTTAGAGATTATCTAATTCATCATAATTGAAATACTTTAAAACGTTTAAATATCATGAAACTCCAGTAGTTATCTTCACTTTTTGAAGTTTCTTTCAGTAATAGACTTCTTTTGGGGACAGAAACCACTGTAAGTCCATATTAAATTTGTTCTAATTAGACTAATTTGTGTAAAGATAGAACAAAAATAGTTCATGTACAACTTAAAAGAGGTAGTCTAGTACAAACTGTATCACCAGAGATCTTTGGATATTAGTGTTTTAAGTTTCTTGACATGAGATGCCTTCATTCTGAGTTCATTATCATTTTTACTAATAATATTCTAGTTTATTATGTATTGAATTTTTGCTAGTTGTTGGTTAACATCAGTGTCTTTATTCAGTATTAATGTCTTAATTTTTCTATTACATTTAGCTTTCTAGATTAAAGCTAGATGATTGTGCCGTAATTATTTTTTCTCTTCTTTAACTAAAAATCTACTCAGTTGTATAAATGTAATTTCTTAGAACATGTAGCCAGCAAGGTATTTGAAGATCATACAAAAGAATATTATCTACAGAAGGAATTTATTTTTTATGGTCTATTTTAGTTTGCTGAAAGAAGTTGATCTTTTGAAAGACATTACAAACTTGTGATTTAGAAATAATAGTAGAAAAGTTTGTGGTAATAAGATTCTTGCTGATTGACTTTGTTGCTTAATTTTTCATTACTCTGCAAACTGGGCTGAGATGATGAATTGGCTTCTGCTTATGACTTAATGCAGATATTTAGGATAAAAGACCAAATCAAATTGATACAGTATTAGCTATTTGCTAAATATAGCTGTTTCTGTATAATCTATTCTTATAGAAAAAGACAGCATTATTAAGCAAGAAGAATATTGCTTTATAGAAATTATGAAAGGCAATCTCGCAAATTAACACATACCAAGGGCTAAAAAAAGAATATAGAGATCAGATCGTAGATTTTGAATAACTTAAATAAAAGCTGTTCATTCTGTTTCTTTTGGATCTGGGAACTCCTCATTGTAACTGTTGCTGAAAGACACTTATTTTTGGGTTGTGTGAAATGAGAAACAAAAGAAGAGGAAGAAAAAATTGGGCAGTTTAAGAAAAGTCAAGCTGGTCTTGGAAAATATCTTAGAAATATCCTAAGCAGTGTGTTTGGTGGGAGAGGTATACTGATTTAATATCATAACAGTGATGCTTAGTTTCTTAATGTAGAGATGAGTAAATATGGTCTTACAAGGTTATTTAACTCCCAAGTAAGCAACAAAGCAAAACTCACCATGTTATCTTATCTGTCTCATACAACAAAGTTTTTTTTTTCACATACGTACATATTTTAAAATTATAGTTGATTTACAAGATTATGTAAGTTTCAGGTGTACAGTATAGTGATTCACAGTTTTAAAGGCTGTACCCTGTTAATAGTTACTGTACAATATTGGCTATATTCCCTGTGCTGTGCAGTACCTCTTAAGGGGTACCTCTATTTTCCTATTCACCTTTTCCCTCTTCCCAATTGTAACCTCTAGTTTCTCTGCGAGTCTGTTTCCTTTTTTGTTTTATTCATTAGTTTCTTTTTTAGATTCCACATATAAGTGATATCAAACAGTATTTGTCTTTCTCTGATTGACTTTTTTCACCAAACATGACACCCTCTGAGCCCATGCATTGTTGTTGCAGATGGCAAAATTTCATTACTGGGGAATGTAAAATGGTAAAAATCACTTTGGAAAACAGTTTGGCAGTTTCTTAAAAACATAAACTTCTGTTGATCTGTGTGCCTGTTCTTTTACTAATGCCATACTGTCTTGATTACTGTAGCTTTATAATAAGTTTTAAAATGAAAAAGTATAAGTTATCCCACTTTATTTGTATTTTTTCTGAGTTATTACAGCAGTTTTGATTCTTTTGAATTTTCATAAAATATTTTAACATCCATGTAATGCACAAAAGTTTGTCCATGTGAGCACAAAATTCTGATGAAATTTTGATTGGAATTGTATTAAGTATACAGTTCAATTTGGGGAGAATTGTTATCTTACTAGTATAATCTGTGAACATGAAATAACTCACCATTTATTTAGGTATTCTTTAATTTATCTCAGCATTGTTTATGATTTTCCTGTATAAGGTACTTCTTTTGTCAGATTTAATACAAAATGTTTTATTCTTTTGATGCTATTATGAATGGAATTGTTCTTTCATTTAGCATTGTGCTTTAAAGGTTTATCCATGTTATAGCCAGTATCCATTAATTCTTTATTTTTAAATACTAATTATAGTTTTCCTTTGTGTGGATCCATAGATATACCACATTTTGTTTATCTCTTCATCAAGTTGATGCACATGTGGGTTGTTGTCTCCTTTGACTACTATGAATGATGCTGTTATGAATATTGGCATATAAGTTTTTGTGTGGACATTTTTTGTTTCTCTTAGGTATATACTTAGGAGTGGAATTGATATGGGAAGATTTTAAATTCTGATTCAGTTAATTTTCTTGTATAGGTCTATTCTAATTTTCTCTTTTTGCTTGATACTTGATACAGCTTGGTAACTTGTGTTTTACTAGGAGTTTTCATCTGAATCCTGTAATTTCTTCATACTGTTCACTTACAATGTTTCTAACTCCTGTAGGAATGGTAGTGATGTCCTCTCTTTTCATTCATAATTTTGGTGATTTGTGTCTATTTTTTCTTGACCCATCTAGCTAACAGTATTTTTGTTGATCGTTTCAAAGGATGGACTTGGTTTCATTGATTTTTTTTTCCCCTGTATTTTTCTATTTCATTTCACTGATCTCTGTTCTAAACTATATTTCCTTCCTTTGGCATGCTTTGGATTTAGTTTGATCTTTGTCTGATTCTTTAATTCCTTAAATTGGAAGCTTTAGTTATTGATTTGAGATGGTTTTTCTTGTCTGACATAGGCATTTACAGCTATAAATTTCCCTCTTAGCACTGTTTGAGCCTCATCTCATAAGTTTTTGCTTTATTTTCACTTTTATTCAGTTTAAAGTATTTTCTGATTCCTTTTATGATTTTTTCTGTTGATCCATTGGTTATTTGGAGGTATGTTCTTTAATTTCCAAATGTTTGTGGGTTTCTTAAAGTTTCATCTGTTACTGGAGTCTAATTTTGTTTTCTTGTGGTTGTGATCAGAAAATATGCATTGTATGATTTCAGTCCTTTTAAATTTGTTGAGACATGATTTATTTCCTAGCATGTGCTCTACCCTGGAGAATGTTACATGTTGACATATTCTGTTGTCAGAATATTATATTTATTAATACAGGTGAAGTAAATATTAATTCAAGTTAGTTGATAGTATTGTCTTCATTATGATATGCTGATTTTCTGTCTAGTTGTTCAAGCAATTGTTGAGATTGAGGTATTGAAGTCTCTAATTATTGTTGAATTTTCTATTTTTCTTTTATGTTGAGTTTTACTTTAATTTGGGCCTTTTTTGGCATGTGCATGTATGTTTAGAATTGTTCTATCTTCCTGATGAAATGATTTACTTAATGTTATGAAATGTCCCTCTTTCTAGTAATGTTTATTGTCTTGAAGTCTTTTTTGTGTGATTTTAATATAGGCAGTCTAGGTTTCTTACAGTCTGCATGTACTTTTCTTTTAAATTTTGCTTTCAATCTGTTTGTGTAATTGAATCTAAAGAGTACTCTTACATGCGCTATATATAGTTTGATCCTATTTTTTTTTAATCTAGTTTGAGAACTGCTGTTGTTGATGTGGTATTTAGTCCTTTTGTATTCAATTAATGATAAGACTGAATTTTTGTCTGTCATTTGCTATTTGTTATATGTCATACATATTTTTTGTTTTTTCATTTCTACTTTATGCCACCTTTTGTATTAAATAGGTATTGTTTATTGTACCACTTAAATTCTTTTTTTTTCCCTGTGTTTGCTTTTATTTAAAAAAAACTTATTTGTTTGGTTGCCCCAGGTCTTAGTTGTGGCATACAGGCTCAGCAGTTATGGGCGTGGGCTTAGCTGCTCTGCCTCCTGTGGGGTCTTAGCTCCCCCACCAGGTTTTGAACCCAGGTCCCCCGCATTGCAGGGCAGGTTCTTAACCACTGGCCACCAGTAAAGTCCCTTGTGTATGTGCTTTTAAAAGTTATATTCTTACTGTTTGCTCTAGGTATTAATGTATGCATTTTAATTTATGACAATTTACTTGAGAAGAATACTAAATTCTAGTCACGTAGAGCTTTCTGGTGCAAACTTGCTTTATCTACTTCTCCTTTTTTATTATAATCATCATAGATAGCATATTAAAAAGTGGAGACATTACTTTGCCAACAAAGGTCCATCTAGTCAAAGCTATGGTTTTTCCAGTAGTCATGTATGGATGTGAGAGTTGGACTATAAATAAAGCTGAGCACTGAAGAATTGATGCTTTTGAACTGTGGTGTTGGAGAAGACTCTTGAGAGTCCTTTGGACTGCAGGGAGCTCCAACCAGTCCTGCCTAAAGGAAATCAGTCCTGAATATTCATTGGAAGGACTGATGATGAAGCCAATACTTTGGCCACCTGATGCAAAGAACTGACTCATTGGAAAAGACTCCAATGCTGGGAAAGATTGAAGGCGGGAGGAGAAGGGGACGGCAGTGGATGAGATGGTTGGATGGCATCACCAACTCAATAGACGTGAGTTTGAGCAAGCTTCTGGAGTTGGTGATAGACAGGGAAGCCTGGCATACTGCAGCCCTTGGGGTCGCAAAGAGTTGGACTGAGTGACTGAACTGAACTGATACCTCATATATAAACAGAACAAAACAGTGTTACAGTGTCTTTTTAAAAAGTTAAGGGAGGAAAAAATAAGACCACATATATATGTAGTCTTTCTGTTTGCCTTGTTTCTCTTTTTTTTTTTGGTGTTCTTTATTTGTCTGGGTGGATTGGAATTACCATATGTTATTCTTTTCTTTCAGCTTGGAGGACTGTAGTTTTCTTTTGTGTGTGTAAGGCAGATTTGCTAGTAATAGAATCTCTAGTCCTTATCTGGAAATGTTTTTATCACCCCCATCTTTTTTTAAATTTTAAGAATAATTTAATATGTTAGCTTTGACATACAACTATATAATAATGTCAGTTTTAAATGTAAAGAAACAGATCCTTACAGGACCAAAGTAACCCCTGGGGCATGAGACTGGCTTTTCCTTTTTCCTTTTTTTTTTGTTTCAACAATTGTGCATACAGTGGTTTAGCATACAAGGCAGATGTGGTGAATACGAGAGCTGTAGTTTGCAATATACCACATCTAGAACTCAGAGGAGCTGAATTTGACAGAAGTGGTAGTCGTTCTAGTTAAAGAGTCAGGAAACACCCGGACAAGTTGGTCTACAGCATCAAAAGCATCCATTTAAGTGTCTTTTTTCTTAATGATCAGAGGCCCCATATTGTCTCTGGTTTCTTCATTGTGTTTTGTGTCAGATCCAACACAGAATGGGAACTGTTTTGGACGTTCAGCAGCGTCATCAGTACCCAGCTTTATCTGCCATGTCAAAAGCACGTACTACCTTGGGGTTGTCTTTCTGGATGAGAGGGTTTCCCCTAGATTTGTTGTGATGATCTTTAAAATCCTTTGTAAGCTAGATAACCAGTTGCAGCTGTCCCAGCAGCAGTGGTCACTGCAGCAGTCCATTCAGCTTGTATGCTGGACGTCATACTCACGGCACTGTCTCTTGCAAGGGTGTGCCTTTACCCATCATTTTTAAAGAGTACTCTGGCAGACTGCAGTTCATGGGATTGCAAGAGTTGGACACAACGTAGCGCTATCTTTCTCTTTCTTTTTTTGCTGGACATAGAGAATTATCAATTGACATGTTTCTTTTTTAAAAAGTTCTTTTATTTTATTTTTGACTGTGCTGGGTCTTCGTTGCTTTGCGTGGGCTTCCCTAGTTGCCGGAAGCAGGGGCCTCTCTTCATCGTGGTATGTGGGCTTCGCCTCGCGGTGGCTTTTCTTGTTGTGGACCGCAGGCCTAGGTGTGCACAGGCTTCAGGAGTTGCAGTACGTGGGCTCAGTAGTTGCGGCTCGAGGGCTCTAGAGTGCTGGCTCAGTAGTGTGGCGCACAGGCTCAAGTTGCCCTGCGGCACGTGCAGTCTTCCTGGATCAGGGATCGGACCCATGTGTCCTGGCTTGTGAGAGTTTTATGTGAGATTTAAGTCACATAACGTAAAATTCACCATTGGCAGGTGGGTTCTTATCTACTGTGCCACCAGGGAGGTCCCACAGTGTTTCTTTTAGCAGTTTGAACTCATCATTCCTCTGCCTTCTGTCCTTTATTGTGTTTTATGTGAAGTCAGCTGTTAATTATACTATGGCTCCACTGCATATGTCTTTTTCTATTACTTCTTTCAGAATTTAGCCTTTGTCTTTCAATTGTGTGACTAGGTGTTGAGCTCTTTCCGTTTATTTTATTTTGGGTTTATCTTTTTACATTTGTAGACTGATTTTTTAAAATCAAATTTGGGAAGTTTTCTGTCCTCATCTCCTCAAATACTTTTTAGCCCTTTTTTCCCCTCTCCTGTTTGGTACTACCATTATATATAAATTGGTATGTTTGATATTGTCCTGTAGCTCTCCCTGATTCTCTTTATTATAATGTTCATTTTTTCCCTATGATCTTCATATTGGATAGTTTATATTGATCTTCAAGCTCACTGACTATTTGTCTTTCTCAGCTCTATTGTTGAACTTCTCTAGTAAATTAAAAATTTTGTTACTAAACTTTTCAACTCCAGGATTTTCATCTGGTACTTTTTAAAAAAATTGAGATCAAGTCACATAACGTAAAATTCACCATTTAAGGTGTACAGTTCAGTGTTTTTTTTAGTATATTCACATGGTTAGGCAACCATTATTACTACCTAATTCCAGAACATTTTTATCACCCCATAAAGAATGCACATTAATGAAGTCTCCTCTATGTACAGTTGGGAAGGTCACCTGGAGGAGGAAATGACAACCCACTCCTGTATTTTTTCCTAGAGAATCCCATGGACAGAGGAGCCTGGAAGGCTACAGTCCATGGGGTCGCAAAAAGTCGGACACGACTGAACAACTAATACTTTTACCTTTAAAGAAACCTTAGAGGCTTCTCACGTGACTCAGTGGTAAAGAATCTGCCTGCCTATGCAGGAGATGCAGGTTCCATCCCTGCGTCAGGAAGATCCCCTGGAGGAGGAAATGGCAGCCCACTTCAGTATTCTTGCCTGGAAAATCCCGTGGACAGAGGAGCCTGGTGGGCTACAGCCCATGGGAAATCAACGAGTGGGACACGACTGAGCGGCTGAACACACAAAGAAACTTTATTCCCATTAGCGTTCACCCTTCCTACACCATTTGCCCTATCCTGTAGAAAACACTAATCTGCTTTCTGTCTTGATGGATTTGCCTATTCTGGACATGAATGGAGCCATCCGATACATGGTCTTTTGCATCTGACTTGTTTCACATAGCTTAGTGCTTTCAAGGTTCATCTGTATTATATGTAGCATGTATCAGTACTTAAATCCATTTTATGGTTGAATAATATCTATTAAGTGGATATAAATATATCACATTTTGTGTATTCACGCTTCATCACACTTTTCTGTTTCTTTGAATATCTTGTAATTTTGTTGTTGAAAACCGAAAAGTTTGGATAATATAGCAAATCTGTGTTCTGATTTGTTTCCCCTGAGGGTTCTTGCTGTAGTTTTATCAGTGTGTTTAGTAACATGTCTGTACTAAATCTGTGGAGTCTGTTTGATGTGCAGTGTGTGACTGCTACTATTTCTGCTCAACCTAATATCTTTATTGTATTTTTAAACCTGGCTTGGCGTTGGCTAACCCTGTGTAAGCATAGCTTGGGTCAGCCAGTGATTGTTCTTTGCTTGTACACTGTGTTTCATTCTATTTCTCCCTTGATGGTGATGATTCTTTGTGTGTTTTAAAGGTTCCGGCATGGTTTAAGTTGCTCTGGCTTTTGTTTTCCTCTGGGATCTCTTGCATTTCCTCTGTGCATGTGCACCCTCTCATGGTTTGCCAGGGATTTGCAGATAGCTTGATCCCTCTCTGGTTTTTCCTTCATGGATAGGTGGAGAGTTTATTAAGAATAAGAACCGTTACAGCTCTGCCATTTTCTGGATCTTCCTGCTAAATGTCTGGTCCTTTGCCAACTGCAGCTTTGTGCTGCTACTGTTTCTGTGTTCTTGCCATGTTTGGCACTGAGATTACTACTGTTGTTGATGACACTGGAGTGGACCTCTTTCTCTGCTTAAATCTGAATCATGCCAGCCTCATCTGCAAGTGAATCTGCTAGTTTTTAAGGTTTGTCTTTCCTTGTATGATTACCATGGCAACCCAGATGGGATGGAAGATGGAAACAACCCCAGGCAAGAACGCCACAAACTCCCACAGTTCTTACCTTTGGTTCTATAGTTTTTCATGAGTAGCCACTTATTCATTTGCTCTGTGTTTTTTTGTCAGTTTCCAGAGCTCTGGAATGGTTGCTTTGACTGTTTCCTCTAGCTTTGTCATTGCCTTCTCCAGGGAGAGCATTTGCTAACTTCCCACCATATTTGAATATTCTGGCACATCTGAACTCCCCTCCCCACCGCCTCCAAATTGACTCTTCATTAATCAAAACCTTTGAGATGCTGTATAAGAGTTTCTTTTTACTACATATTCAGAAACACTAAAAGGTTAATATTTTTGAACTGAAGATTTAAAATAGAATTGTGGCATATTTTCCTACTACTTAAGTTCCTCTAGAACAGTTTTTATTGTTATTGTTTCATTAAAGATTTATTTTTTATTATCTATTTTTTATTAAATTGTTTATTAAGTTAGGTAAGTAAAATTTCCATAGGATTATGAGCTAAAACATTTTTGTATTCTTTAGTATTTTGTTTTAATTTTTTTATAAGCAGACTTTATATCAGCTAGTAATAATAGCAAATAATAATTTACTGAGTACTTACATTGTTCTAAACACTTCATATGCATGAAATCTTTTAGTCCTGGGAAATCCCTGAGTTAGTTATATACATGTTATTTCTGTTTTATAGGTAGGTAACTTAAAGTCACGTACCTGATAGTGGAAGAGGTAGTTAACATTTGAAAGGCACTTTCTGTTACTTGAGATTGTAGGTCAAATCAACTTTGTCTATTAAAATGCTCAAAAATACTTTTAGATTTTCTTAGGATTTGGTTTGGATGTTGTTTAGAGTCGGATAGATACTCTTCTTTTTGGAGAAAAAGTCAATTGTAATCTGTTATTTGAATATTTGAGTACATACAATAAAGTGATAAAAATTCAAACATTTTCAGAGTTTCAGTTCACTTAAGACTCAAGGAAGTAAAATTTGATAATTTGAGAGGGACCATTTCACATTTCTCTTCCTTTAACTGGCAGGGAGACTTGATGAGGTAAAGATGTTGTTGAGAGTTGGGGGAAGGATGCTTGTTGAGTTCTGAGTGCCGAACCAGAGAGGAAATAGGGGGCTTATATTTCTCTTTGGCTTTGCTATCCTGGTAATAGGGTTGGGGGTATAGAACTGTTGGTGGAAGGTTAAAGAGCAGAAGAGCTGTCATTTTAATTGTTGGTTGGTTGGTTGCTAAGCTGTGTCCGACTGACTGTTTTGCGACCCCATGGACCATAATCCTCCAGGCTCTTCTGTCCATGGTGTCTCCCAGGCAAGAATACTGGCGAGGGTTGCCATTTCCTTCTCCAGAGGATTTTCCCCATCCAAGGATCAAACCTGGGCCTACTGCATTGCAGGCGGATTCTTACTACTGAGCCACCAGGGAAGCCCGTTAATTTAGTTCTTTAAGGGTTATAAGCCTTTAGAGCATTCAGTCCATAAAGCCACAGCACAAAATCACACTACACCACTTGCCTGACAGAGCAGTCTCTAGTTGTACACAAAGTAAGATAATCTTTTTGGCATGAATTTGGAAACTTAAATATTTAATTAAAATGGTGGTCACTCGGATAAATCAGTTTATGTTTATTAAAAATGTTTCCTTAGGGACTTTCCCCAGTGGTCCAGTGGCTAAGACCCTGAGCAGGGCGCCTGGGTTCGATCCCTGGTCAGGGAACTAAATCCCGCATGTTGCATCTAAGACCTGATACAGCCAAATACATATTAAAAAAAAATTTCCTTAATAAATTTATTTCATGTTGTGTGCATTGTATTCAAATAATTCTCAAGTATACTTTTTGGATCACTTGAGGTACTGTATGGCATGTGGTAGTTTTTAATTTGGTAAAATTAAATGACTCCCTAATGGAGTCCTTCATTTATCACTAATTAGAAAGACTAGTGACTCTAAAGAAACTGAATGACATCCCCCACTTTAGCTGGTGGGCTTTTTCTTTTTCTGCATTTTAAAAAGATGAGCACTTCTGATAGATTTCAAATAACATGCTTTTGTAAAAAGCCACGCATTATTAGAAACATAAAATTCCTGTTGAATTAAAAAAGTTTTAGAACAGTATAGGTTTACAGAAAAATTATGGAGAAAGTATAGTTTTCCCATATATTCACCTTTCTCCCTCACAGTTTCTCTTGTTGTTAGCATCTTGCCTTGGTGTGGTACATTTTTTACTTTTGATAAACCAATATAGCTATTCCTGCTGATTTTTTAAAAGCAGTTGTAATCTAGTTTAATAGATGAACATTTTTGTAATTCTTTTAAATAGTTGCGATAACTATCATTCATTCATTACTGATATTTTAAAATAGTCATCCTGACCATGAAACACAGTTATTCTAATCTTTTTAGGGTGGGATAATCAATGACGGCTCTGAATTGATCGGTCCCGTTGAAGCTTATCCGGATTCCCTCACTGATAGCTTTCCTGAGTGCAGCACAGAAGGTAAGAGATTTATATATATATATTTTTCATTTCAGTGGTTTTGATTGCTGCAGACTATAAATCATATCTACATTGCCCAAATCAGATGGATATAGGAGTTTGAGAGTACTGCACTAATTCTAAGGTACTTTTTTCTTCACATTTTAACATCATTGCTATTGAGTACATGGTATTGGGTTGATGATACATTGACAGCTTTTTTCTTTCTTAGTGATACATAAAATAATGATTTGTCCTACAATTAATGGCTTCTTAGGTTTGTTGAAATGTGGTATAGTAAGTGCTCAGAATTGGTATTGTTGAGTGCCTTTCTGAAGTTTATTTAGCTGGATCTGACTTTCAGACAATTAATTTCAAAAGGGACTTTGAAAGTTTAGTCATGTACTAGAAAGAATAAATCTAAGGCAGTTTTAGTATTTTTGATATTCATTATAGTAGCATGAGTCTAAACCAAAGCAATTTTTGTACTTTTCATCACTTTAATTCAAGAATGCGTCATCTCTTGTTTTATTCCTCTATTAAGCCATTCTTGAATTTTTAATGAAGATTTTAAAAATTTCCTTAGTTTTCTTCCAGAAAGTATTTTAGATTTAAAAGAAAGATATATGTGGGGACAGGGCTGGGGAGAGTCTTTAAAAATAGGTAAATTAGATTTGCTTGAAGTCGCTTAGGTTTGGTTTATATAAAAGAAAAATCATACACCAGAGGCTTTTTCTTGATCTGTTTCACGAGTAAGAATTTATGGTAGAGGAGAATGGTTTATGACTGACATGAGAGGTGGTCATGATCTCTCTGTAGTGATGGTCTTGTTGGAATGTGTACTGATATCATACCTTGCCACGCTAACATAGATCTGTTGCAGTCAATTCTCATCATGGTTTGGTAGGAGCAACAAGTTCCCATCCATTTTGTGGGCTGATGCACTTAAAATTTGTTTTTCTTTTGGTGAAGAAAATCCACACTGAGAAGTAATTAAAAATTTTTATTTTTCATGGTAGCTCCCATTGACTTAAAAGCACAGTCCATTAACTTACATCCAGTGTTCTGTGTAATGTATGGGGGACCTTAGGCTGGGGTCTCCTTTGGGTCCTTGGTATCTTCAACTCCATCCTGAATCAGCTAAGATCATAGAAAAACAATATTGATAGTCATTTTACTTTGCAGTCCATCAGGTGTTTTGGGGGAAAAATACATCTATTCTCCATGACTTGTTTTGATCTGAAATTCTTGCTAGGCTTTGGAAAAATCTAACCACTTCTTGGGATCCCAAGATGACTATTTTTAGAACAAGTTTCTTTGGAGGATGACTCTTTTGGGATAACCTGATCTCGCTGTTGCCTCAGAGACACCCTCCTACTTTTGAGAAACAGGGAGTCAACATTTTCTCCTTGTAAAACTGGCAGATTTGGTGATGTCCAAGAGAGGCCAAGCAGGAGACTTAGAAAAGATTTGTGGGAGAGTGTTCAGTGAGGAGTACAGTTCCTGAAAATTATGGAATCTTTTTTTTCCTCTCTTTGATTTTTGGTTCAGGAATTGAAGGGTATGTGACCTGAGGATGACTCTGTTCTTTTATATCCTTGATAAGTCTTTATTACCTAGGTAGGTGTCAGCCATGGTGAGAGAAGGGTGTCTCAGGAGCCTATTTTAGTAGAAAGTAATCAAGGATAGGAGTGGTGCAGAGATCTTTTGTCCTTTGCTTAAGTTTAGAAGAGAAGGGGAAGAGTTGTTATTAGGAAGTTTTTTCTTGGGATGGTGTTTTAAAATGTGGAAGGCTCTTCAGAATAAAAAGGTATTCATGTTAAAGGAGATATAACCTAAGGTGGGTTATAACCTTAAACTTATAGGATAGGGTGAGTTTGTAATTTATTGTCCCAACTGAGACACTTCTGAGAATGAAAGAAGATGCTATTGTACTTATTGTTCACCAAGACCAGGACTGCTCTCTGGGTGAATGGGCCACCCTCCCTACAGTAGAGGTAGGGTGTATTTGTTTCAGAGTTTATCTTTTAACATTTCAAAACGATGAGTTTTCCTTGGAAGCAATTATCATGTTAGGAATATGCTTTTCTGGGAGAAACTGGGGGCAACATTTCTGTTAAAAAACACAGAAAAAGACTTAATGGTACTTAAAAATAATACTGAAATTTTATCCTTCCAGTGCGTAAATTAGTTTTCTAACTGCATTACCACCTCTGAAACACCCTGGGCTCCATGAAGAATGGAAAACAGGGAGCTGGAAAAGCCGTTAATGTTTATGTTTTTCACCCCCTCCCTTTAAAAACCTCTTTGCATGGCTCATTGATCCTGCCCAGATACCTTGTTAACAAATACAGGTTTGAGTATCAGACATCTTACGAATTTGCTGGTATTTGAGAGGAAAAATGACTTTTAAATACCATGAGATTGCCTGGGATCCTGGGTAAGTGCAGGATTTACTTTCACACCAAAAGGCCTGCCAGTCCCAGAGACAACCGAGAGAGAGGGCCTCTCGTAGGAAGGGGGCAGGACAGCTCGCAGCCAGCCGAGCCCCGCAGGTGTGCAGGGCAAGGGAAGGTTGTCGAGGGACTGTGGCGGCACATGCTGGCGAAGCGGATTTAGAGCCAGAGCGTGAGGAGGTGCTGCACTGTGTAACAGCTCCTCTGAGTGCAGGGCTTTAAATGGTGTTTTGAAGGTGGATTCATTTTTCATACTTGTCATTTAGTTTGCCAGTGGAATGAGCCAGCGGGGCGGGTCTTAATACGTATAGTCTGCTGTGCCAGGGCCCTTCAGTTAGAGTCAGAATGACACATGGCAGGTACATCAGCTCTCAGAGAACAGATGCAGAGGCTAAGTGATCATTATTTTTATTAGTAGCATAAAATGCAATCAACAAGTCTTTACCTTGAAAGAAAGTTTTCTAAGGAAAGCATAAAGAGTTGGATTCGAGGATTCTTAAAAACTTTCAGTATTTTATATAGTATAGTGTGATAGAGGAAACCCCTTTAAGGTTTTAGAAAACCCAGCAATTTACTGATTAACTGCTTAATGTATTTTTATCTAATATGAAATTAAGAATTATAAAATTTTTCAGTAGGTTTTTAGAGGAAACGTTTTATATTTTTAAAATGAAGTGCTGGTTTGCTCTTCATCTCTTTTGTTCAGTGAAATTAAACCGTATATTTTCTCAAAGATGAAAGAAGATTTAGTTGATTGTTAACATCTTACTTCCTTTTTAAAATTCCATCTTTTTGTTGAATTAAACTTAGCCATAAAGTTCCTGTGGCATTTGTGGGGACCTGGCCAAAGTGGTGGGTGGGAATTGAGCTTCTTGGCATGTTTCTCTCGTCTGTTGGCCTTTCGGAAGGATATAGGTTGCTTTACTGCATGCTGGTCTTAATATTGGAGCCTTTGATGTTTGTGTAAGCTCATCTGGTAAACTGTGTCATTTCCTCTTCGCAGTACATTACTTGACTTCTTTTGCAGTTTTGGGAGGGACATTTTCCAGGTGTATGCAGCAAGTAAGAAAAAGTATTTAGGTGATCATAACCACAGATACAAATTGAGAGATCAGCTTCTTATATGTAGCATATCTTAAGAGTAAATATTCTTAAATGTTTCCTAAACTAGTCAAATTTACCTTTTCTTTTTCCTTTTTCTTTTTGCCTGTAAGTTGTGGAGTGGGAACTCTCTTAAGTGCTCATTGTAGCAATTGTAGACACAAGAAAGGGTCTATTAAGTAAGCTGTCTTGAATTAGCTATTTTAAAGTAAATGAGATGTACATTTTGAGAATAGAATCTGTTGCTGGTCCATGTAAGGGAACTTTTCAAAATCACTTTCAGTTCAAAATTTTTGTATTTATTTGGTGTCAGGGTAATAATTCTTTTCATTATATAGAAAAGCACAAAGATGACAAAATTAAGATTTTCACTTTAAAGTAGAATTTATAGCAAATGTCCACCAGGTGGCACCACAAGAACGCTAAATCTTGTTACTGGGCTAATTCTATGTGCTCTCTACTACTTCAGAGTGTGTTTATTCAGTTTGAAGTTCCTTTTTCTCCTGAGTGCTTATCTACTTAACTTTTATTCACTGTCCATTATTAGGTGAATTTTCTTTGTGGGGAAGTTTAAAATAAATAGAAAAAGAATAAGTTGTTATTATTAAGATAAGCAGAAATGAGAACATGTCCTTGTGTGTATGCGTGGATATAAAACAGTTGACGCTAAATTACAAAAATTGACCCTTAACAATTCTGTGACTATTGAGGATAACATTGTATATTAAGAGTTTAGGAGTCTGATGGGGCAAATAAAAATTTCACGATATGTTGTGGGAATAGATTTTAGAGTAGAAGGAACACTGGGAATGATATAGATAAATACCTTACTTTATAGGTAAAAATTGGAATTTCAGAAAAGTTAAGACAGATGCCTGAGGCAGTCAAAACCCTCCAGATATTTAATAGCAATCCCAGACCTGTATTCTGAAATGAGATTTAATTTGGTATAGAGAGCTCAGTATGAACTGCTGTGTGCTGGTCACAGATTTGATTTGCAGAGTAGATTATGGAGTACCATAAAAAGTTCATTAAGTAAACATGGAAGCCAGCTCATGGATCTTTGTTGTTCATGATAAGGTAACAGTACCAGGGTTGTAATTGTGATTGATGTGTTTTTTCTTGTGCTTATTCTTTTTTTTTAAACCAAATATGTAGTAAATATTCTGATGTTCTTTTTATAAAATTTCAAGGGTGAAGCAAGACATGTATCAAAAACATTATAAAAACGTGAAATGTCAGAGGAATGGCTCTTTTTAGTAACAGTAGCTATTATTGAGTGATGAGTTGGTGATCAAATAGAGGAATCTTAACTAACATCAACTTTTAGGTTTATGTAGTCACTTAAAATCACATTTATAATAAAGACTTGTTTCTTAATGGAGATTGATATGTATGTCTTCTACCTCAGGGTGACCTTTGTTCTGCTAGCTAGATACCTTGCTTTGTGTGTGAAGCTTGAGTCATCGCTACTAGGAAAAGTAGAAATTCCCTTTCATTGACTATGGCAATATTTGAACCTCAGGGCTCAGTGAAAGCTATCAGCTAATAATAATGAGGCCATGTATTTTAGGCATAGTCAGCCATGAGAGACCACCTGTTGTTCTAAAGGAAACTGATCTCTTTTTGCAGAAGGTCTTCAAATACAGATTTCTGATAGCTTATAGTATAAAGATTTATTCTATGGCAACTCAACCTTTTCCCCTGGCGCCTGTCTTTCAGAGATGGTGTCCTAGACAGATTACACTACACTGCCCTACTCTGAGCAGTTCAAAGCACAGAAGGTGAGGGTAGGTAGGTGAACTGGGACGCTGTACAAACCCCTCATGTCTGTAGCTGCTTTTTAACCAGTCACCTGGGGTCCTCTAATAGCCCTGAGACTTGAATCTCTGTGATATGAACCTGGAGGCTGAACACTTTCATAGAACCTTTGACTCCCCCCCACCCCCATCCTTTCCAAAAAAGGCTTAGGTTTTTGACTTGATGGTGTTGGTAAAGGATGCACCTTTTACTCTTCTGATGGCCCAGAGGGCCCCTTTAAACATGGATGGACTTCAGGTTGGTTTAACTTTTGACAAATAGCCTCTGTATTGTCAGTTGTTGCCCTGCATTATCCACAATGTTCTTCTTACTCACTTTAACTGAGAACCTCTTTCTTGCTTGCAGCTCTTTTCATCTTACTTGTTAACTTTCCGGGTTTCAGGGAGCTAGTGTCCATTATGTGTAGCTTTATAAAAAACAGACTGAATGACAAGACCGTGGTTTCAAGGAGTTGGGCAAGCACTGTATTAAGCAGATATATTAAAGATATAAGATGAATAAAATAGGTACTGAGTATTTGCGTGCCTCTCTCTGTATCTTTGTACTCAGTGTTGAGGTAGTGATGGGGAATGTTCTTCTTGAGCTGGTTGGGGAGTTCTTCAATGAAAAGAAGGAGAGTTAGCAATTGCTTCAGTATGGAAGAGAAACACATCAGGTAATACTAGGTTAGTTGCAGTGTATAGTTGAGGAACTATGCTAGTGCCTAGGTTTTTCAGAAACATTAGGGTGCATCCTAGGAGGAGATGAAAGGAAGAAAATAAGGAAGGAAGAAGTGTCAGGGTTAGTCTGCTTAATACAGATCTGTTTTTATAATCATCTCTGTCTTCTCTCAAGTTAGAAATTTCTTGGCACTGGCTGCTGGATGACTCACATAGGTCTATGGTTTATAAATCACGTCTGTATAACATATCTTGATTTACAAACAAGCCCCCAGTTTCAGCTCTTGCTGTGTCTTCTTTGATACCCTTTACATTCATAGTCTTAAGGGCTTGTCACACATACAGCAAATATGATGGGTCACCTGTACTTCCAGCACACAGAGAGAAGTACTATTAATGTTTCGTGTACTTTTCTAACCTTTCTTCCTGTTTGTGTTTTTAATTTTTTATTTTTTATGTATTTTTAATTGGAGGGTAATTGCTTTATAGTGTTGTGTTGGTTTCTGCTGTAAAACAGTGTGAGTCAGCTCTAAGTATATGTACATCCCCTCCCTCTGGAGCCTCCCTCCCACCCCTCTAGGTCATCATAAGGCCCTGAGCTGAGCTCCCTCTGCTATCACCTGCCTCCCACGAGGCTTTCTAGTTCACACATTGTAGTGTATATGTATGTCAATGCTATTCCCTCAGTCTATCCCCTCTTCTCTTTACCCCACTGTGTCTACAAGTCCATTCTCTGCATCTGTATCTCTGTTCCTGCCCTGCAAATAGGTTCATCAGTACTATTCTTCTAGATTCCATATATATGCATTAATATATGATATTTGTTTTTCTCCTTCTCACTTACTTCACAATGTATGACATGCTCTAGGTTCATACACCTCACTACAACTGACTCAAACTTGTTCCTTTTTATGGGTGGTTAATATTCCATTGTATATATGTGCCACAACTTCTTGATAGACTCATCTGTCGATGAACAGCTAGGTTTCTTCCATGTCCTAGCTATTGTAGATAGTGCTGCTATGACCATTGGTGTGTGTGTGTTTTTTTAAACTAGAATTATACTATATATACTGCTTTGGAGTTTGTTGGTTTTGATTAATAAAGCATGAATACTTTAGCATTAAATATTTTCCTATAACAATTTTTGTGCTTCATCCAGCCCGGCATTTCACGTGATATACTCTGCATATAAGTTAAAAAAGCAGGCTGACAATATACAACCTTGATGTACTCCTTTCCTTATTTGGAACCAGTCTGTGAAATGTCCATGCAAAATGCCAGGCTGGATGAAGCACCAAGCTGGAATCAAGATTGCCGGGGGAAATATCAATAAGCTCAGATATGCACATGACACCACCCTTAGGGCAGAAAGCAAAGAAGAACTAAAGTGATGAAAATGAAAGAGGAGAGTGAAAAAGTTGGCTTAAAACTCAACATTCAGAAAACTAAGATCATGGCATCCGGTTCCATCACTACAAGGCGAATAGATGGGGAGACAATGGAAACAGTGACAGACTTTATTTTTTGGGCTCCAAAATCACTGCAGATGGTGACTGCAGCCATGAAATTAAAAGATTCTTTATTCCTTGGAAGAATAGCTATGACCAACCTAGACAGCATATTAAAAAGCAGAGACATTACTTTGCCAACAAAGGTCCATCTAGGCAAAGCTGTGGTTTTTCCAGTAGTCACGTATGGATGTGAGAGTTGGACTGTAAAGAAAGCTGAGCGTCGAAGAATTGATGCTTTTGAACTGTGGTGTTGAAGACTCTTGAGAGTCCCTTGGACTGCAAGGAGATCCAACTAGTCCATCCTAAAGGAGATCAGTCCTGAATATTCATTGGAAGGACTGATGCTGAAGCTGAAACTCCAATACTTTGGCCACCTGATATGAAGAACTGACTCATTTAAAAAGACTGATGTTGGGAAAGATTGAAGGTGGCAGGAGAAGGGGATGACAGAGTATGAGATGGTTGGATGGCATCACCAACTCAATGGACATGAGTTTGAGCAAGCTGAGGGAGTTGCTGATGGACAGGGAGGCCTGCATGCTGCAGTCCTTGGGGTCACGAAAGGTCGGACATGACTGAGCGACTGAATTGATAAAAGTTTTTAATAACTCTGTAATATTTTATCTTCAGTTCAGTTCCGTTGCTTAGTCTTGTCTGACTCTTTGTGACTCCATGAATTGCAGCACGCCAGGCCTCCCTGTCCATCACCAACTCCCGGAGTTTACTCAAACTCATGTTCATCGAGTTGGTGATGCCATCCAGCCATCTGATCCTCTGTCGTCCCCTTCTCTTCCTGCCCCCAATCCCTCCCAGCATCAGGGTCTTTTCCAATGAGTCAACTCTTCGCATGAGGTGGCCAAGTATTGGAGTTTCAACTTCAACATCAGTCCTTTCAATGAACACCCAGGACTGATCTCCTTTAGAATGTACTGGTTGGATCTCCTTGCAGTCCAAGGGACTCTCAAGAGTCTTCTCCAACACCACAGTTCAAAAACATCAATTCTTCAGCACTCAGCTTTCTTTACAGTCCAACTCTCACATCCATCCATGACCACTGGAAAAACCATAGCCTTGACTAGACGGACCTTTATTGGCAAAGTAATGTCTCTGCTTTTTAATATGCTATCTAGGTTGGTAATAACTTTCCTTCCAAGGAGTAAGCATCTTTTAATTTCATGGCCGCAGTCACCATCTGCAGTGATTTTGGAGCCCCCCAAAATAAAGTCTGACATTGTTTCCCCTGTTTCCCCATCTATTTCCCATGACCAGATGCCATGATCTTTGTTTTCTGAATGTTGAGCTTTAAGCCAACTTGTTCACTCTCCTCTTTCACTTTCATCAAGAGGCTTTTTAGTTCCTCTTCACTTTCTGCCATAAGGGTGGTATCATCTGCATATCTGAGGTTATTGATATTTCTCCCAGCAATCTTGATTCCAGCTTGTGCTTCTTCCAGTCCAGCGTTTCTCATGATGTACTCTGCATATAAGGTAAATAAGCAGGGTGACAATATACAGCCTTGACGTACTCCTTTTCCTATTTGGAACCAGTCTGTTGTTCCATGTCCAGTTCTGACTGTTGCTTCCTGACCTGCATGTAGGTTTCTTAAGAGGCAGGTCAGGTGGTCTGGTATTCCCATCTCTTTCAGAATTTTCCACAGTTTATTGTGATCCTCACAGTCAAAGGCTTTGGCGTAGTCGATAAAGCAGAACTAGATGTTTTTCTGGAACTCTCTTGCTTTTTCGATGATCCAGCGGATGTTGGCAATTTGATCTCTGGTTCCTCTGCCTTTTCTAAAACCAGCTTGAACATCTGGAAGTTCATGGTTCACTTATTGCTGAAGCCTGGCTTGGAGAATTTTGAGCATTACTTTGCTAGTGTGTGAGATGAGTGCAATTGTGCGGTAGTTTGAGCATTCTTTGGCATTGCCTTTCTTTGTGATTGGAATGAAAACTGACCTTTTCCAGTCCTGTGGCCACTGCTGAGTTTTCCAAATTTGCTGGCATATTGAGTGCAGCACTTTCACAGCATCATCTTTCAGGATTTGAAATAGTTCCACTGGAATTCCATCACCTCCACTAGCTTTGTTCGTAGTGATGCTTTCTAAGGCCCACTTGACTTTCACATTTCAGGATGTCTGGCTCTAGGTGAGTAATCACACCATTGTGATTATCTGGGTCATGAAGATCTTTTTTGTGCAGTTCTTCTGTGTATTCTTGCCACCTCTTCTTAATATCGTCTGCTTCTGTTAGGTCCATACCATTTCTGTCCTTTATCGAGCCCATCTTTGCATGAAATGTTCCCTTGGTATCTCTAATTTTCTTGAAGAGATCTCTAGTCTTTCCCATTCTGTTGTTTTCCTCTATTTCTTTGCATTGATCGCTGAGGAAGGCTTTCTTATCTCTTCTTGCTATTCTTTGGAACTCTGCATTCAGATGCTTATATCTTTCCTTTTCTCCTTTGCTTTTCGCCTCTCTTCTTTTCACAGCTATTTGTAAGGCCTCCTCATGGGATATGCCATATTCTCCTATTGTTAGAAATTTGTTATTTCAATTGCACTAGTTTTTGTGATGAATATTCTTATGTGTATGTCTTTTTTTCCTACATCTCTGATTGTTTCTGGTATATATTACTAAATTTCTGGACTAAAGATATAGGCATTTTTGCATCTGACATATATTTTATTTTATTTTATTTATTTATTTTTTAATTTTTATTTTTACTTTATTTTACTTTACAATACTGTATTGGTTTTGCCATACATTGACATGAATCCACCACGGGTGTACATGCGTTCCCAAACATGAACCCCCCTTCCACCTCCCTCCCCATAACATCTCTCTGGGTCATCACCGTGCACCAGCCCCAAGCATGCTGTATCCTGCCTCGGACATAGACTGGCAATTTGATTCTTACATGATAGTATACATGTTACAATGCCATTCTCCCAAATCATCCCACCCTCTCCCTCTCCCTCTGACATATATTTTAAAATTGTCCTCCATAAACCAGAAGAAGTAATTTTGTTTCCTTTTGCTTCTCTTGCTTAGGCTAAAAAATGTTCTCTTCCTAACCTGCTAGTTCTTATTTGTTTGCTTATTTTGAAACATTTCTCATTTAGAATTAGGTAGAATTTGAAAAGGGAACCATTTGTATAGGACCTTTATTTTACTATCTGACTTTTCCCTAGATGTTTTATGATCTGACTTTTCGGATCTAGTTTCATGTAATCATGGTTTCTTTGCTAATAAAATAAGGTTGGAAGAGTAAGAGGAAATATGACTGTGTGGCGAGATTTTCATGGTCAAAAGCCAAGAAACTGAGTACACATAACTTTACCCTCTTGCCCTTTGGTATGATTGTTCTTGTTAGAAAGGAAAATCAAGCAAAGCATGAAGCAGTGTGATGTGATAGATGATGTAGAGGTTATGGTGACAAGACACCAGAGAGCACACAGAGATCCGTAACAGCATTTCCTTCCATTTGTGATTAGCTGTATAAACCACAGCATTTTTTTGTCTGTTTATTAATTTCGGAGGACCAGGTTATACAGTGATAACCATTGAAGGAAGTAAATTTGTATTGAGTATAGAAAATATTTAAAATTATTTTAAAAAATCTTGGAAAGTTTATATATTTCTCAGAGCAGCACATAAATTTGTAGACGGCTATAAAGAGATTTTGATTTTAAGTGTTGTCTATAGAGTTGAACTGTGGTGAATTGAAGATATTTCCAATAGATCCAATGAATTTCATCTGATATCGTGGCTTTAATGAAGTCTCTTGCTTTCATGGAACAAAATTAGTATTTCATGGGCATTCCAAGGATTTGTGGGAAAAAAAAGTGCCAAACCCTGGAAACAGGATATATTGACAAGGGTGCCAAAACAGTGTCTAAAGTTGATTTGAAATTAGAGCTTAGCTGCCAATAAATGTTTTTATCCCAACTTAACTTTATTCAGTATGAAGTAAGCAGTTTGATGAGATGGTTGGATGGCGTCACCGACTCAATGGACATGAGTTTGAGTAAACTCTAGGAGTTGGTGATGGACAGGGAGGCCTGGCGTGCTGCAGTCCATGGGGTTGCCAAGAGTCGGACATGACTGAGCGACTGAACTGAACTGAAGCAGTTTGAGTCTATAGTAGGGGTTGACAAACTGTGGCCCATGGGCCAAGTCTGGCCTTCCACCTGTTTTTATATGTCCTGCCCTACAAGCCAAGAATGGTTTTTACATTTTTAAATGGTTGACAAAATTCCAAAGAATCTTATTTTGTGGCACGTGAACATTATGCGGCATTCAGAGTTCAGCCTCCATGCAGGAAGCTCTGTTGGAACACAGGCAAACTTGGACGTGTGGGCGTTGTTTGTGGCTGCTTTCAAGCTACAGCAGCAGTGTTGATTGGTTGTGACTGAGATAGTATGGCCTGAAAAGCCTAAAATAATTCACCCTGTGGCCCTCAGAAAAGAAGTTTGCGGACCCTTGATCTGCAACTGTACACTCAGATCCACCTTTGATTTTGACTTAGTGTATGATGCTGGGAAGATCATTTTCTTCTTTATGTATTACGTTGGCCAGAAAGTTTGTTCGAGTTATGGAAAAACCGGAATGAACTTTTTGGCCAACCCAGTATTTTCCTTCCTGAGAAGCGTGGCAGTCAGTATGTATTCAGTGGTGATGTAGAACACATAGTTGTTCCCAAACCTAAGTTTTGCCTAACCCTGTTGTGAATCTTATTTAATGATACAAGTCAGTGGCTTTTAAAGTATAGTTTTCAGATCTCTGGGTTTTCATTCCTGAGATCTTTTCAGGGACTCTCCAAGTAAGAAACTTTTTTTTATGATAATCTAGGAAGTTATTTTCTGTTTCTATTGTGCTGACGATCCAAAAGCAGTGGTCAGTAAAACTGCTGTACTTGAGCATGAATCAAGACAGTGATATGAGACTGTAACAGTATTTGTTGCACATACTTACAGTAATACCAATGCTTATTTCACCTAGGAGACCCTTGATAAAGCAGTAAAAACAGTTAATTTTACTGACTCTCAACCCTTGGATATATGTCTCTTATATGCTATTATGTGGGATGAAATGAAAATGAAAAAACACTTTACATACTGAACTGCCCTGGTTGTCTTGGAAAAAAAAAAAAAAGAGCGCCTTTGCAGTTATTTGAACCATAAACTAGCTACTCTTTTCCCGGGACCCCATTTTTGCTTGAGAGAATGATTGACAGACAACTCATTTTCAGACTTGAATATTTAGCAAATTTTTTTTTTAATGCAAAAAGGAAGCTTGCACTTCAAGGAAAACAGTTAACAGTATTTATTGCCAAATAGTGATGATATTCTAGTTCTCAACACCAAAATAGAATTTTGGAGAACCTGTATCAGCCACTTTGAGCCTAACAGTTTCACAATACGTAAACAATTTTTGGACGAGGTCGGTGGTGATAAGTAGCAAATGTGATTTTCTTGGAGATATTGTAATGATGAAATTTATCACCATTTGGAGGCTCCGTGTAACTCAGGAAACTAATATTTTCAAAATGACCAGAGTGTGATGTTATAGACTCTGTGTGTGAGACAGACCCATGGATTTGAATGTAACAGAAACAGAAATGACATTGATAGAAATTTATATTCCACATGTAAACTAACCTTTAAGAAGCTACTACTTGTTAAGTTTTGTTATAGTATCAAAAAAATGATAGCTATAGTTATTTGAAAAGGCTGTTAAAATACCCCATTTTCAGTTACTTAGCAATGTGACATTTTCTTCAACTCTTTTAACCAGAATGACATCTAACAGATTGAGTACAGAATTAGACCTGAGAATATGGCCATCTTCTGTTAACAAGGTTTGCAAATATGTAACAATGGTACTTCTTAATCATTTTTATAAAAATTATTTAACATATAATGGACTTTTAAGTGTTTAAAAATTCAGTCTTTTTAAAATACCAAGATTAGTAAATATTTACAGATGTAATCCATATAAACAAAAGCTCTTTGAGGTCCTTAATCATTTTTAAGAATGTAAAAGTAGAGCAGGTTTAGTAATGGTTATTGTAGTTCAAGCTCATGTATCATGAAGTCAGTTATATGAAATGGAAGAAGTAATTTTCATTGAGTAAATGTTCAGTAGCATCCACTATTCATTTTCTGTCAGAAAACTAAGATGCAAATACTGACCAAAGCTTTTGCCAAAAGCTTGTGGAAGCAGCTGAAACAGGAATTTCAAAAAATTCAGTTAAAAGAGTGCTGCATGGCATACATTTTCCAGATATGGATGGTTACTTAAAAGCACATCTCTGAGGATACATTATATTATATATAGTAAAATTATTATTATGTAATTGCTATAAAAGTTATAATTTAATCTTAGCCTGTTATATGCATTAGCTCTTTTTCTCATTTAAAGCCCCACATAATAAGTTTTATTATTAAGTAACGTGTGGTTGGTCGCATGGTAAGTTTTAAGAGCTGGGATTCAAGCACTTCTCTTTTCTATTCTAAAGCACTTACTCTTTTCCTTTTATCATAATTCTGTTGTTCACAGAAGCTGTGTATGTAAGCATCAACCTTCTGTAAATACAAGATCCTGTGGTAAAGGCTTCTTGTAACAACAGGGCTAGATAAAGACTTGTCTTCAGTTTTAGTTTGATGGTTAAGGCAGGAGATTGTCTTCCAGAACTGTGGGGAGACAGTACAAGAATGAATGAGCTAAGCTGAGACAAACTGCTAGACACTGACTTCCACCCGTGAGTTGCAGTCTTCCTGGTTGGCATGGGTAGTGTGAAAAAATGTTTAGTCAGTATGATTTGCACTCTTTTGGCTGATTCTCAATTTAATATCTGCTCACTGTTGTGATCGTATTTCTAGGTTTCTCCAGTGACAGTGATCTGGTATCCCTCACTGTTGATGTGGATTCTCTTGCTGAGCTGGATGATGGAATGGCTTCCAATCAAAATTCTCCCATCAGGACTTTTGGTCCCAATCTTTCTTCGGATTCTTCAGCACTAGGGGCTGTTTTTTCTGACAGTGAACAGAACAAAACAGAAGAAGAACGGGAAAGTCGTAGCCTTTTTCCTGGCAGTTTAAAATCCAAGCTTGGCAAGAGAGATTATTTGGAGAAAGCAGGAGAATTAATAAAGCTGGCTTTAAAAAAGGAAGAAGAAGATGACTATGAAGCTGCCTCTGATTTTTATAGGAAGGGAGTTGATTTACTCCTGGAAGGTGTTCAAGGTACAATTTTATCTGTGTTATTATATTTTGGCATGTTCTTATGTTGATACTTGGGGGAAAATACACGCACACACACATACATATGTAGCAATTTCTTATGTATAATCTTGTGTAAAAACAAGACTGAAAATAAATTACTGGAGATTAAATTACCTAAATATGGTAATTTAGCTTTTAATTACGTGGTGGAAGACAATATACTTAAGTCTCTGCTTTGATTAATTAATCAACACAAAGAGAATTTTTAAAAATCAAGCTTCTAAGTCCCTGTTTGAATAATAATTTTTTTTTTTTTCCTGCCATGTTCACCTGATTCTGTCAGGAGTATTCCCAGAGATTCTTTAGTACATTTACTCTTGATGGCCTGAAGAGGCAAGATGAAATGGGCTTTCAAACTGAGAACGTAAAGGGTTCTTGGATTTGCTTACTATTCTGTTTTTGTTAGTTGTGATAAATTCTCAGCCAATTAATGGGGGTGATACAGGACATAGAGAGCTGAATGCTGCTAAATGTCTGTAAGTAGAACTTAGCCTGTTATTTATGTTTAAGCATCAGTTTTTCATCATTTGCCTTTCTCTTAGGGAAGCAGATTGAAGCGTACTGCGATTCATCATCTGACGTCCTAGACACAATAGTCAGAGGTTAACAGGACCTTCTTCCAGTGGTTTTCTTTCAGGAAAAGCACCGTTGTTGTTGTTCTGTGGTCTTCGGCTTGTCAGTACTGTGTAGATTATCACAGTCTCCTGGATTGCTGACAGTTTTTGCCTTTTAACTGCAGTACTTCAGCCCTCACTCTGCTTGGTGCACTGTAGTCAGGAGCCTTCTGTTTACTCTTCCTCGAGTATAAACTTTCCATCTTCTAGTGTGAGTGATGTAAAAATGGATATTGGCCATAAGGAGTGGAAGAAGGAGTGTGTAGGAGTCCTAACAACTTCTTAACTAGGATTTCGGTGAATTTTCTTGGTTTTAGCTTTCACACTCACTTCCACAGCTATCTAAAACCACCAGTTCCTGAACTTTGGAGAGACTGACATTGCTCTGTGAGTAAGGCAGCTTCCCTGAGTTGATCACACAGTAACCACTCATTCATCTACTTTTTAGCTTCTAAAATTTGGTTGCTGTTGTTTTCTTTCTTTTTGTTCTTGAAAGGTTTTGCCTTAAAAATAATTTCTTTTACTGCCACATTAATGGAACTTCAGGTGGGAGCATCTCTTATGATTTGATTGATATATAATTTTGATATAAATTTTGTTTTTCAAGTAGTTTCATTGTCTTTTGGGTTTTTTGTCTGCTAGTGGAACATTCCAGTCTTAATGACTTACTCATTTTTCTTCTTTGTCTTAATTCTCATTTGGAGTTTTAAAATGGGGATGAGTTGCAAACAATTAGATTTAATGTTACCCCCTTTTCTTTCTATGTAATTTTTTGCTAAAACACAAAATTGACATATATAAAACATATCAGTGTGTTACTTTTCTGTCTAAAAGTTATTAGTATTTAAACCTTAGAACACTTCATAATGTTACCACTTGATGGCACCAGAAAAATAAAAATCTTTTCTTCAAAATGAGAATTATGGATACATATCAGCAAATACCAACAATACCAATATTGTTTCATTTGTTTCATTAGTTCATAATAATAATGTTGTTATTTGTGATTCTGGTGGTGAGTTATTTCTCCACTGCAACTTGATACCAAACCTCCTAGTTCAGTTCAGTTCAGTTGCTCAGTTGTGTCCGACTCTTTGCGACTCCATGAACTGCAGCATGCCAGGCCTCCCTGTCCATCACCAACTCCCAGAGTCTACCCAACCCATGTCCGTCGAGTCTTGTGATGTCATCCAACCATCTCATCCTCTGTCATCCACTGATCTCCAGTAGCGTATTGGGCACCTACCGACCTGGGGAGTTCATATTTCAGTGTCCTACCTTTTCATACTGTTCGTGGGGTTCTCAAGGCAAGAATACTGAAGTGGTTTGCCATTCCCTTCTCCAATGGACCACATTCTGTCAGGCCTCTCCACCATGACCCGTCCGTCTTGGGTGACCACACAGGGCATGGCTTAGTTTCATTGAGTTAGACAAGGCTGTGGTCCATGTGATCAGACTGGCTAGTTGTAAACCTACTAGACCTCTGTCTTAAGGAATGTTACAATTTAAATATACTTTTCCTATTTAGCTTAACATATTTCTGAAACTGCAATCTCTATTTCTGCCTGGATTAGTTTTTGTGGTTAATATGCCATCAAGTCTAAAAAGTTATAGTCAAGTAATTGCTTTTAGCCTTCTATTGTTTATCCATAATGTGATCAATTTAATTCATACAAACCATGGTGACTGTAGTCACAATTCTAGCTTTTAACCAAAATGTATAATAATGTCTGTTTCAGGCACGTAGTTATACATTTAACCATGTTTAAATGTAACGTTAGGGCAGTGTTTCTAGTCTGTGGATTCTGTTTAAAACATACCACTCACCACACATGGACATTATTTTTGAAAAATGTTTTCCCCAGTTTTATGGAGGTATAATTGACATATGACATCATAATGGTTTGATATATGTATATATTATGAAATGATTACTGCAGTAAGTTTAGTTAACATATATCACTTCACATAGTTATATATTTTTTTCTAGTAATAAGAACTTTAAAGATTATTCTCTTAGCAGCTTTCAAATATAGAATATAGTAACATTGACTGTAGTCACCATATTGTATGTTGTTATTGTTCAGTCGCTAAGTTGTGTCTGACTTTTTGTGACCCCATGGACTGTAGCCCTCCAGGCTCCTATGTCCATGGTACTTCCCAGGTAAGAATACTGGAGTGTGTTGCCATTCCCTTCTCCAGGGAATCTTCTTGACCCAGGGATTGAACTGGAGTCTCTGACACTGGCAGGCGGGGTTTTTTTTTTAACCACTGACCCACCTGGGAAGCCCATATTGTATGTTTTATCCCCTGAATTTATTAATCGTATAAATGAACGTTTGTATTTTTTGACCACCTTCACCCCTTGCCTCTGGAAACCACCAGTCTGTTCTGTTTCTTTGAGTTTGGTTCCATTTAGATTCCACATATAAGTGAGATCATATGGTATTTGTCTTTCTCTGACTTAATTTTACTTAGCATAGTACCCTGAAGAATTTATTTTTTATGGTTGAATAATATTCCACTGTATATTATTCACTATATATCATAAAATACATTTTTATGGTTGTATAATATTCCACCACACTATCAATTCATCTCTTGATGGATGCTTGGGTTGATTTGTGTCATCTTGGCTGTTGTGAATAGTTCTGCAGTGAACATGGACATGTAAATATATCTTTGAGATAATGATTTGTTTCCTTTGGATATATACCTAAAAATGGAATTGCTCAATTATATGGTAGTTCTATTTAAAATTTTTCCTCCATACCACTTTCCATAGGGGCTGTACCAATTTACAAAAGTGTATGAGGGTTCCCTTTTTTTCACATCCCTGTCAACATTTGTTATTTATTGTCTTTCTGATGATAGGATAGCCATTCTGACAGGTGTGAGGTGATGATGGCCGTTCTGACTGGTGTAAGGTGATATCTCATTGTAGTTTTGATTTGCGTTTCTCTAATAATGAGCGATGTTGAGCATCTTTTCGTGTGTTTGTTAGACATCTGTATGTCTTCTTTGGAGAAATGTCTGTTTAGGTCTTTTCCTCCCTTTTGGATTGGGTTTTTTGTTTTTGTGGTATTGAGTTCTATGAGCTGCTTGTATATTTTGGAAATTAATGTGGTTTCCCTTATGATGAGTGATGTTAAGTACCTTGTCATGTACTTTTTAAGCATTTATATGTCTACTTTGGGGAAGTGTCTGTTCTCTTCCTGTGCCCATTTTTTAATCTGGTTGATTTTTTTCCTTGTGAGTTATGACAATTCTGTATGTATTTTGGATATTAACTTTAAAAAAATGTTATAGCTACACTGCAGCTTCATTGCTGTGCCTGGGCTTCCTGTGTTTGTGGCGAGTGGGGACCACACTCTCCTTGTGGTGCCTGGGCTTCTCACTGTGGTGGCTTCTTCTGTGGCCGAGCACGGGCTTCAGCAGTTGCAGCTTGCAGGCTCTAGAGCGTGGGCTCAGTAGTTGAGGTGCTTGGGCTTTGTTGACCTGTGGCATATGGGATCCTCCTGACCAGGGGTCAGACCCGTGTGCCCTGCATTGTCAGGCAGATTCTTAACCACTGGACCACCAGGGAAGCCCCTGGGTATTATCTTCTTATCAGGTATATAATTTGCAAATATTTCTCCCATTGGTATATTGCCTATTGACTTTTTAAAATTTATGTTTTAATTGAAGGATAATTGCTTTACAGAATTTTGTCGTTTTCTGTCAAACCGCAACATGAATCAGCCATAGGTATACATATAGTCCCTCCCTTGTAAACCTGCTTCCCATCTCCCTCCCCATCCCACCTCTCTAAGTTGATATAGAGCCCCTGTTTGAGTTTCCTGAGACATACAGCAAATTCCTGTAGGCTATTATTTATTTTACATATGGTAATGTAAGTTTCCATGTTACTCTCAACATACATCTTACCCTCTCTCCCCTCTCCCCATGTCCATAAGTCTGTTCTCTATGTCTGTTTTTCCATTGCTGCCTGCAAATAAATTCTCAGTACCATTTTTCTAGGTTCTGTGTACATGCGTTAGTGTACGATATTAATCTTTCTGACTGACTTCACTCTGTGTAATAGGTTCTAGGTTCATCCACCTCCTTAGGACTGGCTCAGATGTGTCCCTTTTTATGGCTGAGTAATATTCCATTGTGTATGTGTGCCACAACTTCTGTATCCGTTCATCTGTCGATAGACATCTAGATTGCTTCCCTGTTCTAGTTACTGTAAATAGTGCTGCAGTGAACAATGGGATACATGTGTCTTTTTCAGTTTTGGTTTCCTCAGGATAGATGCCTAGGAGTAGGATTACTGGGTCATATGGTGGTTTTATTCTTAGTTTTTTAAGGAATCGCCATACTATCTTTCATAGTGGCTGTATCAATTTACATTCCCACCAACAGTGCAAGAGCGTTCCCTTTTCTCCAGACTCTGTCCAGCATTTATTGTTTGCAGACTTTTTGATGATGGCCATTCTGACTGGTGTGAGGTGATATCTCATTGTAGTTTTGATTTGTGTTTCTCTAATAATGAGTGATGTTGAGCATCTTTTCATGTGTTTGTTAGACATCTGTATATCTTCTATGGAGGAATGTCTGTTTAGGTCTTTTCCTCACTTTTGGATTGGGTTGTTTGTTTTTGTGGTATTGAGTTCTATGAGCTGCTTGTATATTTTGGAAGTTAATCCTTTGTCCATTGTTTCATTTGCTGTTATTTTCTCCCAGTCTGAGGGTTGTCTTTTCACCTTGCTTATAGTTTCCTTTGCTGTGCAAAAGCTTTTAAGTTTAATCAGGTCCCACTTATTTATTTTTGTTTTTATTTTCCTCACTTTAGGAGGTGGGTAGTAGAAGATCTTGCTTTGATTTATGTCATCAAGTGTTCTACCTATGTTTTCCTCTAAGTTTTATAGTTTCTGGTCTTACATTTAGGTCTTTAATCCGTTTTGAGTTTATCTTTGTGGATGGTGTTAGGAAGTGTTCTAATTTCATTCTTTTACATGTAGCTGTCCAGTTTTCCCATCCCCATTTATTGAAGAGGCTGCCTTTACCCATTGTATATTCTTGCCTCCTTTGTCAAAAATAAGGTACCCATAAGTGCATGGGTTTATTTCTAGGCTTTTCTATCTTGTTCCATTGGTCTATGTTTCTGTTTTTGTGCCAGTACCATACTGTCGTGATGACTGTAGCTTTGTGGTATAGTCTGAAGGCAGGAAGGTTGATTCCTCCACCTCCATTCTTCTTTCTCAAGACTGCTTTGGCTTTTTGGGGTCTTTTGTGTTTCCATATGAATTGTGAAATTTTTTGTTCTAGTTCTGTGAAAAATGCCATTGGTAATTTGATAGGGATTGTGTTGAATCTGTAGACTCCATTTGGTAGTATAGTCATTTTCACAATATTGATTCTTCCTACCCAGGAACATGGACTATCTCTCCATCTGTTTATGTCATCTTTGATTTCTTTCATCAGTGTCTTATAATTTTCTGTGTACAGTTCTTTTGTCTCCTTAGGTAAGTCTATTCTTAGATATTTTATTCTTTTTGTTGCAATGGTGAATGGGATTTATTCCTTAATTTCTCTTTCTGATTTTTCACTTTTAGTGTGTAGAAATGCAAGTGATTTCTGTGTATTGATTTTGTATCCTACGACTTTGCTATATTCACTGATTGGCTCTAGTAGTTTTCTGTTATTATCTTTAGGATTTTCTATGTACAGTATCATGTCATCTGCAAACAGTGAGAGCTTTACTTCTTTTCCAATCTGGATTCCTTTTATTTCTTTTTCTTCTCTGATTGCTGTAACTAGGACTGCCAAAACTGTGTTGAATAATAGTGGTAAAAGTGGTGACCCTTGTCTTGTTCCTAATTTTCGGGGGAGTGCTTTAAGTTTTTCACCATTGAGAATAATGTTTGTCGTAGGCTTATCATATATGGCCTTTACTATGTTGAGATCATGGCATCTAGTCCCATCACTTCATGGGAAATAGACGGGGAAACAGTAGAAACAGTGTCAGACTTAATCTTTTTGGGCTCCAAAATCACTGCAGATGGTGACTGCAGCCATGAAATTAAAAGACGCTTACTCCTTGGAAGAAAAGTTATGACTAACCTAGATAGTATATTCACAGGCAGAGACATTACTTTGCCGACTAAGGTCCGTCTAGTCAAGGCTATGGTTTTTCCAGTAGTCATATATGGATGTGAGAGTTGGACTGTGAAGGAGGCTGAGCACCAAAGAATTGATGCTTTTAAACTGTGGTGTTGGAGAAGACTCTTGAGAGTCCCTTGGACTGTAAGGAGATCCAACCAGTCCATTCTGAAGGAGATCAACCCTGGGATTTCTTTGGAAGGAATGATGCTAAAGCTGAAGCTCCAGTACTTTGGACACCTCATGCGAAGAGTTGACTCATTGGAAAAGACTCTGATGCTGGGAAGGATTGGGGGCAGGAGGAGAAGGGGACGACTGAGGATGAGATGGCTGGATGGCATCACGGACTTGATGGACGTGAGTCTGAGTGAACTCCGGGAGATGGTGATGGACCGGGAGGCCTGGCATGCTGCGATTCATAGGGTTGCAAAGAGTCGGACACGGCTGAGTGACTGAACTGAACTGATGTTGAGATAGGTTCCCTCTGTGCCCATTTTTTGTAGAGGTTTAATCATAAGTGGGTGCTGAATTTTGTCAAAGGCTTTCTCTGCATCTATTGAGATTATCATGTGGTTTTTATCTTTCAATTTGTTGATATGGTGTATCACATTGATTGATTTGTGTATATTGAAGAATCTTTGCATCCCTGGAAAAAACCCAACTTGATCATGGTGTATGAGCTTTTTGATGTGTTGCTGAATGCTGTTTGCTAAAATTTTGTGGATGATTTTTGCATCTATGTTCATCAGTGATATTGGCCTGTAGTTTTCTGTTTCTGTGTTGTCTTTGTCTGGTTTTGGTATCAGTGTGGTGGCGGCCTTGTAGAATGAGTTTGGAAATGTTCCTCTCTCTGCAAGTTTTTGGAAGAGTTTTGGAAGGATAGGCATTAGCTCTTCTCTAAATGTTTAATAGAGTTCTCCTGTGAAGCCGTCTGATCCTGGGCTTGCCTTTTGATTTTTTTAAAAAATCCTTTAAACTTTTAATTTTGTATTGGGTATAGCTGATTAACAATGTTGTGACAGTTTCAGGTGACCAGCAAAAGGACTCAGCCATTCATATTTATGTATCCATTCTCCCCCAAACTCATCTCCCATCCAGGCTGCCACATAAATAACATTGAGCAGAGTTCCATGTGCTACACAGTAGGTCCTTGTTGATTATCCATTTAAAATAAAGCAGTGTACACACGTCAATCCCAAACCCAACTGTCCTTCCCCCTCTGGTTTCCCTTTTGATTTTGTTGATGGTTTCCTTTGCTCTGCAGAAGAAGCTTTTTAGTTTGAGGTAGTTCCACTTGTTTATTTTTGCTTTTGTTGCCTTTTTTTGCGGTTTCAAGTCCAAAAAATTATTCCCAAGACTCATGTCATGGAACTTACCGTTTATGTTTTCTTCTAGGAATTTCACGGTCTCAAGTCTTACCTGCAAGTTTGTAATCCATTTTGAGTTTATTTTTGTGTATGGTGTGAGATAGGGGTCCAGTTTTACTCTGTTGCAAGTGACTGCCCAGCTTTCCCAGCACCATTTATTGTACATATTCTTTTCCTATTGAATATTCTTACCTCCTTTGTTGAAAATTAGTTAACCATGCATGTATGGGGTTTTTTTTGGACTCTCTATTTGGTTCCATTGACGTTTGTGTCTTTTTAATGTGAATACTGTACTATTTTGATTACTATAGCTTTATAATATAGTTTGAAATTAAGAAATGTGAGACCTCCAGCTTTTTTCTTCTTCTTAAGATTACTTTGCCTATTTGGTCTTCTGAGGTTCTGTATAAATTTTAGAGTTTTTTTTTTTTTTTCTGCTTTTTGAAATTTTGATAGAGATTGCTTTAAATCATGGGTCACTTTGAGGAGTATGAACATTTTAACATTATTTATTCTCCCAGTTCATGAGCATGGAATATCTTTCATCATTCTCTTCAGTTTCTTTCACCAGTTATTTGTCGGTTTTAGTATACTTATGTTTCACCTCCCCAGTTAAATTTATTCCTAGGTATTTTTTTTTTAATGCAGTTTTAAGTGGGGTTGCTCTCCTAATTTATCTTTTGATACTTTGTTGCTAGTGTGTAGGAACACACTGATTTTTGTGTATTGATTTTGTATCTTGCACTTTTACTGAATGTGTTTATTAGTTTAACAGTTTTGGGGGAGGAATTTAGGATTTTCTATATCTAACATCATGTCATCTGTAAAAAGAGACAGTTTTACTTCTTCCTTTTGATTTGGATGCTCTCCCCGCTGCTCTATTTTTTTCTTGCCTGATTAACTCTGGCTAGGACTTCCAGTCCTGTGTTGAATAAAGTGGCAAAAGTGGGCATCCTTGTTTTGTTCCTGATCTTAGAGAAAAAGTTTTCAACTTATTACTGTTGTTTGAAGTTGAATATAAAGACTTTGTTCTTTTATTTGTGGGGAAACTAGGGGCTCTAGCTTGTGAACTAACTTAACATTTAGGAGCAGAAGAGATGTTTTCTTGGAGAAAAACTGTTGCTGAGACATCATTATAACATGAGTCATTTTAGTTTAACTCTTGCTGGAGAATTGTTACCTGTGACCTTGGATTGGATTGACATGCTTTAAAATAAAATAACTATTTCTGGATATCTGATAATCCAAAGAAATAATCTTTCAGAGCTAAGTAAGAGTACTTTATACAGGGGTTCTTATGAGTTGACAAATTTTGTTATTTTGCATACTAACTAGTCAGCTTAACTAACTATGCTTTCTAAAGGAATTTGTCTAGGTTGTTTGTAGATCTTATAAAGATGGCTTGATGTTTTTCTTACTTAGCTGGTGTTTGCACAGCTGAGACTAAGTGCAGAACACAATAGCAGCAGTTCTCTTTGCCCATCCAGCAGAGAAAAAGCACACACTGAGTGGTATCTTTGAACTCTCCTTTTGAATCCAACGGTTATTTCCTTAGTCTGGAAGTGGCTGTTGAAATTAGGGTCCCTCTACTCTTCTAAGTCCTCTGGTTTTTCTGGATTTAAGAGAGAAAATCCAAAAAGTCAAGATTGAAGGAATCAAACTGACTCTTTGAAGAGAATGTTTCATAATTTTTCATTTCTGTCTCTGTAACCTTTCATTTCTGCCTAATGTATGTTTTTCTGCAAGTGAGTGATATGATTAATCTGTATTCTTAGTGTGGGCTTATTGGAATAATTGTGATAATGTGGAGTGGCAAATGGATGACATAAAGATATTCATGAAATATTTAAATAACAATAATTTATTATTGATTACATGTCTGTCACTGTACAACGGGTTTTTCTTAATGTTATTTTTAATCCTCAGAGCAAACCTGTCTACTATGAGCTATGGCTAGTCATACTGGGCTTTTTCTAAGGACACCAAAATTTAGAGGGTGCAAACATTCACTATAATGATTCTAAAAGCTTGGCACCTAGTTAGCAAGAATAATTATTTAAAAGAGGAAGCTACCAGATGGCGAGCATTGTTAGTAACACCCATCTGTGGGCTACATTATGAATTACAGAATTGATTTGAGAGCTGGTTTTGTTCAGTTTGTTCTAGGTGCCAACATTTCTGGTTTATTGTGTTTGTAAGGTGGTTACTGGAATCCCCATTTTACAGATGGAGAAAACTAGTTGAGTCGCCAAGTCATGTCTGACTCTTCATGGCCCCATGGACTGCAGGACGCCAGGCTTCCCTGCCCCTTGTCATCCCCCAGAGCTTGCCCAATTTCATGGCCATTGCATCGGTGATGCCATCCAACTATCTCATCCCCTGTTGCCCTCTCCTCCTTCTGCCTTCAGTCTTTCCCAGCATCAGAGTCTTTTCCAGTGAGTCAGCTTTTTGCATAGGGTGGCCAAAGAATTGGAGCTTCAGCTTCAGCATCAGTCCTTCTGAAAAGTATTCTGGGTTGATTTCCTTCAAGATTGACAGGTTTGATCTGCCTGCTTTCCAAGGGACTCTCAAGAGTCTTCTCTAGCACTGTGGTTTGAAAGCATCAATTGTTCGGCACTCTGCCTTCTTTACTGTCTAGCTCTCACATCCATACATGACTACTGGAAAAGCCATAGCTTTGACTATATGGACCTTTATTGGCAAAGTGATGTCTTTGCTTTTTAACACACTGTCTAGGTTTGTCATAGCTTTCCTGCCAAGAAGCAGTCGTCTTCTAACTTCATGGCTGCAGTCACCATCTGCAGTGATTTTAGAGCCCAAGTGGAATTCTGTTACTGCTTCCACCTTTCCCCCTTCTATTTGCCATGAAGTGATGGGACTGGATACCATGATCTTATTACTTTTTTCAATATTGAGTTTTAAGTCGGCTTTTTCACTCTCCTCCTTTGCCCACAGCAAGAGCCTCTTTAGTTCCTCTTCTCTTTCAGCCATTAGGATGGTATCATCTGTATGCCTGAGGTTGTTGATGTTGCTCCTGGCAGTCTTGATTCCAGCTTTTAACCCATCCAGCTAACATTTCACATGATGTGCTCTGCGTATAAGTTAAAGAAACAGGGTGACAATGTACAGCCCTGTTGTACTCATTTCTCACTCCTGAACCAGTCAAAAGTAAGGCTTATATAAAATATTAGCAGCACAGACCAGTAAAAGTTTCATCCAGTATTTAAATCTAGGTCCTTTTGAGTTCAAATCTTGCCTTCTTTCCACCTTGCCATGCTACTTCTCACATATATCTCTCCTATTAGATTAACTTTTAAAAATGGAGACATATATCTTCTTTACAATCAGATGTTTTTAAACTTCGAGTTTTTTTTTCTTCTTCATTCTACCCATTTATTTCTTTGCTCATTCAGCCATCTGTTCATTCAGTTGACCGTTCAACAAGCTTTTACTACTTGTATGTACCAGGTATTGTGATAGTGACTATATAGTAGTTTCTTATAAAAATATAAAATTGAATGATGGCCTTTCAAAATGAGACCTCCTCTACTTTGTCTCATTCCTTTTTTTCCTTTCTCTTCCCCTCTTCTTCTCTCCCCTCTCTTTTCTTTTTAAGTCTCCTGCATGCATTATGAATATCACTATGAAAAAAGTCCTTTGAAGAAAAGTTATGACAGCATATTAAAAGACAGCATATTAAAAAGCAGAGACATTACTTTGCCAACAAAGGTCAATCTAGGCAAAGCTATGGTTTTTCCAGTAGTCATGTATGGATGTGAGAGTTGGACTATAAAGAAAGCTGAGCACCAAAGAATTGATACTTTTGAACTGTGGTGTTGGAAAAGACTCTTGAGAGTCCCTTAGACTGCAAGGAGATTCAACCCGTCCATCCTAAAGGAAATCAGTCCTGAGTATTCATTGGAAGGACTGATGCTGAAGCTTAAACTCCAATACTTCGGCCACCTGATGTGAAGAACTGACTCATTTGAAAAGACCCTAATGCTGGGAAAGATTGAAGGCAGGAGGAGAAGGGGACAACAGAGGATGAGATGGTTGGATGGCATCACCGACTCAATGGACATGAGTTTGAGTCAACTCTGGGAGTTGGTAATGGTCAGGGAAGCCTGGTGTGCTGTAGTCCATGGGGTGACAAAGAGTCAGACATGACTGAGTGAATGAACTGATGAAGAGTTTCTTGATGATGTTGGTGTCTTTTTTTTGTCAAACTTGCTGATATTTTTGGCATGTGAGACTGCTTGTGATGCTGTCACTCAGCTGAAAGATGCAAACAGTCTTCTGCAGTTTTCCTCTTGGTAAATGGTATAATAAGCAGTACCAAACCATTTTTCATGGTTTACCCATCCCCTGGGTTTATGTGTGCTAGGCTCTCAGGGATGTCCAGACATATTTCAAAAGCTGAACTAGTGTAGAGGTACTACATCATTCTGGGTCTCTTACTGGGTCTTGATTGTTTTTCTTCCCCTTCCTACAGTGAGGAATAGAATTTCTGGAGAAATCATAAATCTACATGTATGTCTAGGTTTCCTTTCAGTCACTTGGACTAGCTCAGAATTACAGGGCTGGTTCTAGGACATGTGTAGGCTCTATGAATGTGGCTAGTCTCTGTGCAGTCATAATAATATATATTCACATGCTTTATAAAATAGTTTTGACCATCAGTTTATTCCTTTGAATGAGTTACTCAAATATGAGGACACTCAAAGGGTAACTTTGCTTTAGAATGGATGGATATATGAGAAAGGTAGTAGTAAGTTTATGTTTGATGAAGAGAAGCAAGTCACGTGATTTCTTATTGCTGAATTCCAGGAATGAAAATATGTAGCTTTAAACTTTGTTTGGCTGTTTATGGTGTTAACTCTGATGATCTTACGAAAATATTATTCGGCCCACTTTTTCTCTAAGGGATTGCCCAGTTCAATACAAAGCATATTTATAAGGCTAACAAGACAGAAACCTGTATTTTAAGAAACATTTTGTTTATTTACTTGGCTCCGTCAAGTCTTAGTTGAGGCATGCGGAAATTCTCCTTGCGGTGCACAGCTTCTTTAGTTGCAACGCGCAGGCTCCAGGATGTGGGGGCTTCAGCGGTCGTGGCACGCAGGTTTAGTTCTCCGCAGCATGTGGGAATCTTAGGTCCTTGACCAGGGATTCAACCTGCGTCCCCTGCATTGTAAGGTGGGTTCTTAGCCACTGGACCACCAAGGAGATCCCCAAACTTCTATTTTCACAAGCAATAGTGGCGTGATTGTCTAGCCATCTAATACATTGGCTCCTAGCTTTTTTGATTTGTGATCTTCTTTGAGAATTTTTTCCATTGTCAATGTTGTTTCTACTGTGGGGTCTCCTTATAACTATATGAATTTGAAAATCACTGTGAAAAACTGAGATATAATTGACATATTTTATTTTCAAAGTTTGTTTTTATTATTGTAGAAATCATGTTTTCTATTTCCGCCAAAAAAAAGCTATTGAAGTTTTACTGGGCATTGAATTAAATCTAAATAAATTTGGGCAATACTGCCATCTTAACAATATTAAGTCTTTCAATCTGTGAACATAGATGTCTTATTTATTTAGATCTTTCTTTCAGCAATGTTTTGTGATTTTCAGCATATGAGTCTTTTGCCTCCTTGGTTAAATAGGTTCCTAGATATTTATATTTTTCAATGCTATCATAAATGGAATTGTTTCATTAATTTTCTTGGCAGATTGTTGACTTCTAGTGTGTTAAAACACAACTGATTTTTGTGTGTTTATCTTGTATCTGACAACTTGCTGAATTCATCCGTTAGCTCTAGGTAGGTGTTTGTAAATTCCTTGGGATTTCTACACATAGGGTTATTTTATCTGTGAATAGATGTAGTTTTATGTATTCTTTTGCAGTTTGGTTGCCTTTTATTTCTTATCTAATGCTCTGGCTAGAACTTCTAGTATAGTGTTCAGGAGCATTGGGGAAGTAGGCATTCTTGTCCTGTTCCAGATCATAGGGGGAGAACTTTGTCATTAACCATTGACTATGATGTTAGTTATTGGTTTTTCATAGGTGTCTTTTATAATGTTGAAGAAGTTCCCATTTGTTTCTAGTTTTCTGGGTGGTTTTGTCAAGAAAGAGTTAGATTCTATTATATAAAATTACTACAGATTTATAACACAAATTTATTATTTTATGGTTCTCTAGGTTAGAAATCTGCCATGAATCTTACAGGCTGAAATCAGCTTCTAGAGGCCACCTGCATGTCTTCTACCTGGAAAACCAGCAATTTTGTATCTGCCTGGTCATTTTTCCATAGTTATATCTCACTTTGATTCTTAGCAAGGAAATGTTACCTGATTTTAAGAACCCAGGTGATTTGGTTGGGCCCACCTTGATAATCCAGGAAAATTGCCCAGTCTCAAAATATGTAACCTTAATCACATTTTGTAAAGTTGTTTAGCCAAGTAAAGTAGAATATTCACAGGTTTCTTTGTTAGGGCACAGACATCTTAGGGGTCCATTAGTCTACCTGCTGCACTTGTGAATTACTTCTAAGTAATATATTTCTAGGGCTTCCCTGGTGGCTCAGATGGTAAAGAATCTGCCTGCAATGCAGGAGACCTGGGTTTAGTCTCTGGGTTGGAAAGATCAAGTGTACTATTTAATATCCTAGCAATTGAGATTTTTCTGATTATCTTTTTGCTTCTATTTCTAGCTTAATTCCATGGTGTCCAGGGGACTTTGTCTGAATGATTTTAACTTTTTGAAAATTGTTGAGACTTTCTTTATGGCCAGGTCATACTATTTAATCATTCTAACACAGGGACTTGAAATGGGGATGCTTGATACATTATTTTATTTGAAGGTTTCAGGACACTTTCTATAACATGGCTATCATATTTATGTTTGTAGGACATTTCCCACATTTTAGTAGTCTCTGTAATTTTTGATAATCAGCCATTATGGACTAGTCTTAGGAACTTATAATTAAATTGATTTTTGAACTATATGAGGTGTCGTTAAGTTATTCTCTGATTAATGAAAGCATACCTGCTTTATTGGCTGTGGGTAAAAGTTCATGATTAAAGTAAAATCTTGGTATAAAATAGTTATCATGAATAAACCTAGATTAATTTAACTTTAACATTGTTTTTGTCTCTAGTAAATTTTTTTTCTTAGAATCTATTTCAATAGATGTTAGTATAGTTATCTACCTCTCTTATGATTACTTTTTGTATGATACGTTTTTCCATTCTTTTTCTTTCAACCTATATTGTCTGAATAAAAGTCTGTCTCCTGTAGATGGAATGTAGTTAGATTTTTTTTAATTGGTCTTATAATCTCTACTTTTTGGTTGGCATGTTTAACCCATATTCATTTAATGTATTTAATAATATCATCGGATTTATGTCTGCTGTCTCACTATTTGTTTTCTATATGTCTCATTTCTTTTTGCTTTTACTGCCTCCTCTGTGGCAAGTAGATATATTTCTAGGCTATCTTTATTATCTTTTTTTTTTCCCTAGACTATATCATTTTGACTTTGATTTGACTGATTTTCCATAATGGTTTTTTTAAAAAAATTATTTAATTGAAGGATAATTGCTTTACAGAATTTTGTCGGTTTATGCCAAACATCAACATGAATCAGACATAGGTATACATATGTCTCCTTATTCTTGAACCTCCCTCCCATCTCCCTCAGCATCCTACCCCTCTAGGTTGTTGCAGAGCCCTTGTTTGAGTTCCCTGAGTCACACAGCAAATTCCCGTTGGCTATATATTTTACATATAGTAATGGAAGTTTCCATGTTACTCTCTCCATACATCCCACCCTCTCCTTCCTCCCCCCATAATGCTTTTTCTGAAGATTAAAGTAATAAGCCTTTTAACTTAAAACATTTCTGCTTGAGAGTAAAACTGCCTTAATTCTACTGATATAGAGAAACTTTGCTTCAGTATAGCTTCCTTCCCTTCCTTTTGCTAGTATTTTCATATGTATTATCTTTATATAAGCCCTACAGTGCAGTTTTACAATTACTGATTAAATTTGCTTGTTTTTGAAACTACTTTGGAGAAGAAATGAGAAGAAATATGCTATCTTTTTAAAATTTTTCCCAAAGCAAGTCTGTTAGCAACAAATTCTCTCAGTGTTTCTGTAGGAATGTTCATTTTGTCTTTACGTTTTAGTTCTGGCTGCGCTGGGTCCTCAGGGCACACACAGTTTGTCCAGTTGTGGCACGAAGCGGGTTTTCTAGTTGCAGGATGTGGGCCTCTCCTGCCGGGGCGCAGGGCTCCAGAGCACTTGGATTCAGTAGTGGCTGTGTGCAGGCCTCTCTAGCTGTCGTGTGTGGCTTCTCTAGTCGCAGCTTGTGGGCTCGGTTGCCCATGGCACGTGGGATCCTAATTCCCCGCCCAGGGATTGAATGCATGTGTCCCACCCTGGAAGGTGGACTTCCAACCACTGGACCACCAGGGAGGTCTCTGTTTTGTCTTTATTGTTGAAAGATGCTTTCCCTAGATATTGGATTCTTGTTTGACAGGTTTTTATGCCCTTTTTCAGCATGTTGAATATGCTATATCACTGCCTTTTGGTTTTCATTTTTCTGATAATAAGTCAGTTGTTAAATTTTGTTGAGATCCCCTAGTATGTGATAAGTAATGTTTATCTTTTGCTACTTTTAAGATTTTCTGTTTTGGCTTTTGACAGTTTGGCTGTTATGTATTTGGGTGTGAGACTCTTTACGTTTATCCTTGCTGATATTTGTTGTATCCATGATATTTGTTGATCTTCTTAGATATGAGTCCCTTCAGAGATGGGTTTCCCAAGTGGCACTAGCGGTAAGGAAGCCGCCTGCTAGTGCAGGTTAGACAGAAGAGACGTTGGTTCGATCCCTGGGTCAGGAAGATGCCCTGGAGAAGGGCATGGCAACTCACTCCAGTATTCTTGCCCATAGAATAGCGTGACCAGGGGAGCCTGGCAGCTGCAGTCCATAGAGTCACAAGGAGATTTAGCATGCACGCATGCCCTTCAGAGAGAGTTTTTACTGACTGCTTTCTATTCTGATTATGGGCCATACCTTTCTTGTTTCTTTGCATGTCTCGTGTTTTTTTGTTGAAAAGTTGACATCTTAGATAACAGAGCAACTCTTAAGATTCTACCTCCTCCCTTCCATTTACCTAGGGTTGTTTGTGGCCAGTCAGTGATTATGTAGAGATGATGCTTAAACTGCCTCAGTTAGTGAGGCTTCTGCCATTTACTGAGACTGTGTGTGGGCTGAGGCTTTAAAAATTCAGGTGGTTTGTAAGTCTTCCCTGGTTTTACTTTCTGTTTTTGCAGGGTCTCCTGTTCACTGAGAGTGAGTGGGTAGTTATGACCCCTGTGATCTCTTCTGTGCATGTGCATAACTTTCAGGATCCCTATGACTATGTGGGAGCTTATCAAAGCACACTGACTTCCCTAGTTGCTCAGATTTCTCTGTTAAATTTTTGCCTTGCCCGTTTTCACTGTTTGCTGTTGATTTTAATAGCCTGGAGCTTTCTCCAGTGGATGTCAGACTAGTCCCCTCCAGCATCAGGAAGACGGTTGATCCCCACATCCCTTATTAGCATTTGGCTAGGGATGGGTAGGAGTAGCTGCGTGTTAAAACACCCTTGCTTCTCTGTTGCAGTTCAGCACTTTTTCTTACATACGTATTTCTTAATTTTCTGTTTCTCTATAGTCAGTTTCCAGAGCTGTGATTTTTTGATAATTTTGACCAGTTTTGTCTGGGAAGATGTTTTCTCCAGTTCCTCTCTCTAATAATCTGGAAGTCCCACCTTCCATCATTGCTTTTCTAACAACTCTGTGATTTTTTTTTCCCCTGCTCTGCTCTTGCTTGATTCTAATTTATTCTTTCTCTACCAGTAGCCTGAGTGATCTTTTAAAAATGGTCTAATCATGTCACTTTTGTGCCTTAAACTCATTACTTTGAGGACAAAATCCACAGATATTATGGCCTCCAAGGCTGTGGATGCTGTGGCTTCTGCCTGCCTCTCCAGGCTCATCTTGAACCACTCTTCACCTCACCTTCTTTAGCCGCAGTGGCTTCTTTGCCTCCTGGCAGGCAGCAAGGTCTTTTCTGTGTTAATACCGTCATGTGAGCTGGGCTGTGTTTGAGCGGCTTTCTGTGTCTCCTCAGTTGATACCTCCTTGTTCATCAGGTCGCAGTTTCAGTGACAGTTCCTCAAGGAAGCCTTTCCTTACCTCTGTTTAGACCAGAATAGATTCCTTGAACCTTGTGGTCATTGTACACTGTTTTGTTTCAAGTGCTTATATTTACAGTGAAATATTTGTTCATCTAATTATTTGTTGAATTAATGTCTCTTTGTTTACTTGTAGATGTCCTTGAATGCGAGGAATTTTCTTATTCATTGTTGTATCTTCTAGCATAGTAGCTTTTCCATAGAAAATTCCCTGTAAATAATTTTGAATGAGAGTGCTTCTGTAGATACATAGAAGTGGGCACTTGACCAAGGGGAAGGAGAAGGCTTATAGGAAAGGCTTCTGGAAGAGGTGATAGTTCAGTGAAATCTTAAAGTATGTATAATAAATAGCCAGTATGCATTAAGGTAGATTGTGAAAGTGTCAGATAGGTTTAAAATGACCTCTGCCTGTCCTGTCAGTACTCCACACAGACATTAGTGTTATTTATCCCGAAAGGTTGACAATGTGTAGAATGCAACCATTTGAAATGACATTAATTATATGCATTATTACATTAATGTTTGTTGCTACATAAATGGTGAGAACTCAGTATTGAGAGTTTCTGCTAATCTGACCCTAAGTTTGATTTCTAGCTTCAATAAATATACTTTTGTCTTGGCACATTTCCAGGTCTTGGTCTTACGTTTCCTGTCCCAGCATCTTTGGAACTAGGACTCTGTTCTGTTTTAATTAGACTCAACCCTAAATTGTTTGTAAAGAATCTGCCTGCCATGCAGGAGACCCCAGTTCGATTCCTGGGCTGGGAAGATCTTCTGGAGAAGGGATAGGTTACCCACTCCAGCATTCTTGGGCTTCCCTTGTGGCTCAGCTGGTAAAGAACTGACCTGCAATGTGAGAGACCTGGGTTCGATCCCTGGGTTGGGAAGATCCCCTGGAGAAAGGAAAGGCTAACCCTCTCCAGTATTCTGGCCTGGAGAATTTCACGGACTACAGTCCAGGGGGGTCACACAAAGTTGGACACAACTGAATGCTTTCACTAATTTGTCCAGAATTAGCATTCGGCCTAAAACACATGCTTGGCAGCTGGGAAACTGTCATTTGACTTACTCTAATATTTTCCTCATGTTCTTTTTGAGAACAAGGTAGGGATAGACAGACACCTACACTGTGTTCCAGAAGACACCTGTAGCATATCACAGTATCATATCACCTATCATATCACCTGTCATAGCTGATAGTCAGGGGAAGAATGGAATAACTCGGTTTAGATATATTTATATTAAGATTAAGAGTTATATAAGTTTGGACTCAGAAGGGCTAATTCTTATATTATCTCTCAAAATTTTGATTGTGAAAATAAGCAGAAAAACCTTGTGTACTAAGAATTCTTTATTACCACCCTTTTTTAAAAAATACTGTGGGTTTTAATCATAGATGTTTTAAAAATTAGTTTTCTTCTTTCAAAAAAATATTTATTTATTTATTTATTTATAGCTGTGCTGGGTCTTGATTGCTGTGTGTTGGCTTTCTCTAGTTGTGACAAGCAGGAGCTACTGTTTTGTTGCAGGGCACCTCATTGAGGTGGCCTCTCTTGTTGCAGAGTATGGTTTCTAGGTGTGTGGACTTCAGGAGTTGCAGCTTATGGACTCTAGAGTGCAGGTTCAGTAGTTATGGTGTACGGGCTTAGTTGTTCGGTGGCATGTTAGGAATTGAACCCATGTTCGCTGCATCGGCAGGTGGATTCCCAGACACTGGTCACCAGGGAAATCCCCAAAACTACCTTTTTTAAGAAAAGAAGGAACCCCAGAAAAATCTTATATTGTTGTGCTTCTTCATTAATTTTAGATTTTGTTTCCCCTGGAAACAGAATTTAACAGATCACATACCTTAGGCCTAGAAGAATGTCCATAGAAGGATTATTATTAACAATATTGTTAATGTATAATAATCATAATGATAATTAAGATGATCTTTCACATAGTTAGAACTCAAGCAGGATGAATTGATTATGAAGCAGTGTACTGGGCAGGATTTGATTCTTCATTTGTTGGTCTCGTGTCGAAGATATGTATATTTGGTGGTCTCGATGGAATGAATATTATGCATTCAAAAAACAATGCACCTTCTAAATCTCTGATGTTCAGAAGGCTTATACTGTAGTCAATTGGCAAAAAGTGCTGCATTCTCAGGTGGTTACAACTGAAGGAAGAAAGTCCTGTTGAATCATCTGTGGGCATATTATTTCTTGAATTGTTGGCTATTTTGGTAATGACTTTTATGTTAGAATTTCATGTTTTAATGACAAAAATGTTTACTGGAAATTATAGCTTGGAAAAGAGAGCCACTTTCCTGCTTCTGCAAAAAGCTAGGTAAAGCATCGATGTGGGGTAAAGTAGCTGAGGAGCTTTATATTCAGATTGTATGAAGAGTAAACAGAGCATCTAAAATAACCACTTGCACATTGCAACAAACACATCATCATTTGCTTAAAAAAGAGTTATAATTACAGTTGACGAAGCATGGACACCATAAAAAATGCATTAGTTTGGCTTGACACATTAATTACCTGTTTTTGCAGATGTTTTTATGTATTGTTGTGTGAACAGTTTACAAAATAATTACAGGAAAGTCATATGGAAAATAAACTAAGTGGGTGGTTTCTCGTCTAAATATTTTCATTCATGTGAATCTGTGAGGCACAGCTGCTCCACAGCAAAATCAGTGAGATAGATGAGGATTCTCGAAGGGTTTTTTTATTTTATTAGATGGTCTCTGTCATCAGTATCACCACATTTTTATATCTTTAGCAACACAATTTAAAAACATTAAAATGAGAGGGTTGGTTTAATCCCTGTGGTTATTGTGGGGGGGGGGAACCTTGATTCTGATTGGAAGAATTGTATATGTCTATGAGTATTTTAAAATAAACCAAACAAAACTAAAATACTCTAGGTGGAAACACTACTACTACTATTTTAATTCTGGCAGGTTGTTAGGCACTTGGGCAAGGAGTTAATCATTATTTTGTTATTATTTGAGTTATGTACTTTTATATAATTTAGAGCTTCAGCTGTATCTTAAACATAGAGCTGTTAATAAATTGCATGGAAGTTCAGCCTATTTATTCCTTTTTAGGGAGTATTAAAAATGTAGCTCTGCTTTTTCTCAGAAGATTACACTGTGTTTCTGTTTGTGGTCTCAAAGTGTGTTTATTTGAAAAATAAAAAATAACCAGATCACTGTGCAGACATATCATACTTTTATAAACTGTTAAGAAACACATTTTCCAAAATTGTCAAACAATAGAGAGTTCATAGACTTCACAGTGATTTATAATTACTTAGAATATTTGTGTTGTATTTTCCTCACTGATAGTTATAATGTAAAATTAGACCAAATACAGACTCTCTCTTTAGTTCAGCCATGGCCCGTCTATGCTATATTCCTTTATATTCCTTTTATATACACAGATGATAAAGACAATAATTATACATATTTCTGAAATGCATTTATATGACTATTATGAAAGGCACTAAGTTATAGTTGGATCATCTGTAGGCGGGAAGGTATTGTTATCAGACTGTGTACTATTGGTGCAAAATCATTCACTTACTTTTCCATTCATTTGTTTAACAAAATTTTATTGATAGTCTTCTATATGTAGTATTCAGTGATAACACTGAAATGACTATAAACATTGAGATGATTTTCTGGAATGTAATATATGATTAGTAACTAGTAGATATCTTTCCTTCTGAAAGGGGTAGGAAGGGCAGGACTAAGTGATATGGAGAACTTTTTCACTTTGATGGCTTACTTAAAGAAAGCCAGTTGCTAGGGGGATTTTCATTGTTATCTTGAAATGAGCTTCACATGTGATATATTCTGGGAGTATTGCTTTATACATACTTTGAACTGTTTAAACATGGTGATATGTATATCTTTACCTTAGATCAGTCTGAAGAAAGATGGGATAGCTTCTGTTCTAATTCTAGTATTCACTAAATCAATTTAATTTTTAAGGTGAAAGTGAAAGTGTGTCATGTCCGATTCTTTGTGATAGCAAGGCCTGCAGCCCTCCAGGTACCTCTGTCCATGGGATTCTCTAGGCAAGAGTACTGGAGTGGGTTGCCATTCCCTTCTCCATGGGATCTTCCTGACTCAGGGATAGACCCTGGGTCTCCTGCATTGCATGCAGACTCTTTACCGCCTGAGCCACCAGTGGGATGCATTAAGAGAGTCTGTGAAGCTTCTAGAATTGAGAAGAATTTACAGATTGTAGTCAGTATTTCTGTTTATTGTTTTATATCATCTAAGGAAAAAAAATGTGATTCCATATCATGACATCAAGAAAACAGTTGTTGAACTGAATCTTCCATAGATTTGCTACTTCTTTTAAGATGTCTCCTATAGGCAGTGAAAAAATGAGTAAAAGCTTTTGTATGGCTTGAGGGACTTTCCATATTTATCTGTGTGGCAGATAAAAAAACTCTTAAGTTTATGTGGAGTTTGATTTCCAAATTTTCTCCTATCTTATTTTTATTCCATCTTTTAAGAGAAGGTTTTAACTCCTTGGTTTTAATTCTTGATTCCCTTTTCCTTCTCTTAATCTTTTTATCTTAATCTTTTAGAAGTCATTTAATTAGAACAGAATCCTTAGGGGATTATCATCTTCTGGAACATTTAGGGGGTTGTTTATTTACTTATTTTCTTACTTAGAAGAGTTTATTGTCAGAAAGAAAATGTCCAGGTAAGATTCTTTTGAAGGAATTGAATGATTTGTCTTTTGGATTCTCACCTTTAAAATAAAAATAAGGATTATTTTGAGCGAGGTCTCTTTCCTTTGGGGTCAAAAGGATGATTTTTTGTTTTTATTTTTTGGCTCTTCTAGTTCTTTGTTGTGGTGCATGGGCTTAGTTGCCCCATGGCATGTGGGGATCTTAGTTCCCCGACCAGGGATTGAACTTGTGTCTCCTGCATTGGAAGGCAGATTCTTAGCCACTGAACCACCAGGGAAGTCCCAAAAGGGTTTATTATGCATATTATCTCACTGGTCCTAACTGGGAAATTCCAGGTCTATTGGTTAAGATTCCAGTCCTTGGGAAAGTTGAAATTTAAGTCTTGGTTTGGTGATATGGGTTTAGCACAAGTGACTCCATTCCAGACATGTTGTTTCTTTTTCTTTTTTTTAAACAATTCTCCCCCTTTGATCAAACCCTTAGCTTAACTGAGAAATGTGATCAAAGTTTAAGGTTCAGTATAATGTACCAGGGAGATTATTATGATTATAATAATCAAAAGCAGGATAATTCCCAGTATTTGGAATGAATATTGGAACCATGGTCCCCAGGATCCAAATTAATTGAGACCAAATAAAGCAAAGAACAACCCTCCTGAAGGAGTCACCTTTTTAACCATGTGGCTTGCTCAGTGATTTTACATAATTGTTTTCAGCTTCCCCTGAAGTGTTAATCTAGGCACAGCAGTTTGTGTTGGCCACAGCACCTCCCTGCTCAGCTAAAAGGTAATTAAGGGCTCTTCTATTTTGAGGAACAATTCTGGCTGAAGAGTCCGAGGAGTTTTTTGGGGACAGCTGTTGTTTTAGCAGCAGATTCTTGAATATCTTCAAGAACTAAGGATAATTTTAAAATCACATTCTCAGTTACATTTGCTCCTCACCAGGAAGGCATGGCATTGCCAAAGGAAGTGAATTCTGAGTCATGAACACCTCCTGGTAGGCCTTGTCTAACTTTCTGATGTAAATCTATGGGAGTTAACCAATGAGGGGACTTGTTCATTCATGGAAAGTTAGGGGTACTGTTAGATAACCTAAGAGGCATCACATGGTTTGTATGCCAGCCATCTCGGCATTCATGGGCCCAAGGAGAACTATAACCACCACAAACAAAGACTAGCCCTATTGGGGCACGAACTATATTCCTGTTCAAGGGATGCTGCTAATGGATCATTCACAGGGATTGCTGTTTTTAGTGTTCAAACCAGGAGTCAATTAGGATTTCAGTGCATACAGAAAGAAAATCTTTTAGTCTGAAAGAAAGAGGCACCTACCTTGCAAAGATGGGTGCTGCTGGTGAGATCTCCTAGTGAGTGGGGGCAGATTCATCTAGATAATCATGGGAATGTGGGGGTGCAAATGACCTAAAATAATGTAGGCGATTGTGTCTAACTGGGTAAGTATTATAATTGGAGAAAGATAAAAACACTATTTGGTATTCTGACCACAAGAGTTGAAGTTGGTAAGAGACTTCTAGGTTGAGGGGGTGGTGTTGATCATAGTTCCCATAGGCATTGGGATAGAAGAGAAATTAGTCACAGGGAGGACCAGGAGACCTCTAGTGTTGGGTAGATCAGAATCTTTATTTATTTATTTATTTTTAAATTTTTTTTATTTTTATTTTTTATTTTTTAAATTTTAAAATCTTTAATTCTTACATGTGTTCCCAAACATGAACCCCCCTCCCACCTCCCTCCCCACAACATCTCTCTGGGTCATCCCCATGCACCAGCCCCAAGCATGCTGCACCCTACGTCAGACATGGACTGGCGATTCAATTCTTACATGACAGTATACATGTTAGAATTCCCATTCTCCCAAATCATCCCACCCTCTCCCTCTCCCTCTGAGTCCCAAAGTCCGTTATACACATCTGTGTCTTTTTTCCTGTCTTGCATACAGGGTCGTCATTGCCATCTTCCTAAATTCCATATATATGTGTTAGTATACTGTATTGATGTTTTTCTTTCTGGCTTACTTCACTCTGTATAATTGGCTCCAGTTTCACCCATCTCATCAGAACTGATTCAAATGAATTCTTTTTAACGCCTGAGTAATACTCCATTGTGTATATGTACCACAGCTTTCTTATCCATTCATCTGCTGATAGACATCTAGATTGTTTCCATGTCCTGGCTATTATAAACAGTGCTGCAATGAACATTGGGGTACATGTGTCTCTTTCAATTCTGGTTTCCTCAGTGTGTATGCCCAGCAGTGGGATTGCTGGGTCATAAGGTAGTTCTATTTGCAATTTTTTAAGGAATCTCCACACTGTTCTCCATAGTGGCTGTACTAGTTTGCATTCCCACCAACAGTGTAGGAGGGTTCCCTTTTCTCCACACCCTCTCCAGCATTTATTGCTTGCAGATTTTTGGATCGCAGCCAATCTGACTGGTGTGAAGTGGTACCTCATTGTGGTTTTGATTTGCATTTCTCTAATAATGAGTGATGTTGAGCATCTTTTCATGTGTTTGTTAGCCATCTGTATGTCTTCTTTGGAGAAATGTCTATTTAGTTCTTTGGCCCATTTTTTGATTGGGTCGTTTATTTTTCTGGACTTGAGCTGCATAAGTTGCTTGTATATTTTTGAGATTAGTTGTTTGTCAGTTGCTTCATTTGCTATTATTTTCTCCCATTCAGAAGGCTGTCTTTTCACCTTGCTTATATTTTCCTTTGTTGTGCAGAAGCTTTTAATTTTAATTAGATCCCATTTGTTTATTTTTGCTTTTATTTCCAGTATTCTGGGAGGTGGATCATAGAGGATCCTGCTGTGATTTATGTCTGAGAGTGTTTTGCCTATGTTCTCCTCTAGGAGTTTTATAGTTTCTGATCTTACATTTAGATCTTTCAGAATCTTTAGAGACAAACCCAGCAGGCTGAGATGTTACCCTACTTAGGACTGGACTGAGAGATGTGTAAATGTCTTTCCAATTCCAGAGTAAAGGAAAGAAAGAGAAGAATAAAGGATTTCATGTTTTGTCTTGATCTGACATCATGGGCAGAAGCAGTCTACCCTGATGTCAGCTACTGCTCTCCCTTGACAGTTGATTCAGAGGTCCCTTGTGCCTGTCCAGGACCAGATGTCAGGTGGAGCCATCTTCAGCTGTGAGACGCATCTCCATGGCTCAGGTGCCTGAAGCCTGACTGCCATCTGGGCAGGGAAGAGGACCTGGTTGTTACAGTTAGTCCCTTCCAAGAAGGTTCAAGGGCAGTCTTTGTTTTTGGTAATTTTAAATTAGAAGGGTCAGAGAGAATTAGAAATGTTAGTTTGGACAGTTGTAGCCAGATATTTGAGGAAACTAGAAGAATTTAGGGTCTAGTTCAGTTGCTAGATGTATCACAAAACCTCAAAAACAGTTGATGGGGTTAGACTCTAAAATAGACAAAAGTCCAGGCATAATTTTTCTGCATACAGTAATCTCCACTTCTTTTTTTTAAGGATAATTACAGTAAAACTAGTTAGTTTGCATTAGACTGGCTTGATTATTTACACAAATGCGGCAAGAATAGTGATTGATTGTGTAAGTTCTTTTTAAGACTGCTTTGGTAGAAATTTTCATAAGGGGTCTCAGACTGAACTCTTAAAATCCTTTGAGACTCGAAAGCCAATCTAAGAATCATCACAAGATTTTCCTTGCAGCACCTACAGTCTGAGTGAACTCCTCTCTTCGAGGTTGCTGGGCCTGCCAGGAAGTGTAACCGTCCATACTCATCTGGTAAGGCTGATGGTAAACATGTTAAGTAAGGGACTAGGCCAGTTTTTCCAAGTTGTCTGGTCATATCTGGGTCTATACACATTTCTCTCAAATATGACATTCTGTTTAAAGCCTTTGTGATATAGCGAGTATTTCCAGTTATGTTCTGGTATAATGAGAACAGATTCTTATTGAACTTATGCAAATAATGACATTTATTACAATGGAAAGAATACTCAAGAGTTTCTGAATTTTGGTGAGATCAAGTAAGGAGAAAAAATAAATGTTTCACTTTAGTTCACAAATGTTATTATTACCAAATTGCTGAAAGCTTTTAAGAGAAAAGAGGATTTCCTTAAGCCTGGAAAAACAAAACATAAAAGAACCAGCAATGTTTTAAACAAAAAAATCATAAAAAAATTCTACACATCTTTATCAGTTCATTCAGTCCTATGCAGTTAGTTTTTGATCTTCATCTTTTGTTAGCAGTTTTATGAATCTGGTTTTCCTTAGAGTTCTATAAATCCTTACCCAGTTGGTATGATGATCTGAAAGTTCCCATAAACTTGTATCCTAGAGTACCTGTCAGAATGCTTTTTAGAAATTTTGCTGAAGAAAGAACACTTCTTAGGAATGCTTTAGGAAAAACCTCAGAGTAAAGCAATAACTGTCTGTAAATGTCAAAAGACTTAAAATGCCATGGTTAAAGATCTGATTAGAGTTCATTACAGTGTAGTTGACGGGGAAATTTGATTATTTCTATGATACATAGCACTCTAAGACAGTAACTAGAATTATGACTGATAACATTATCAGAGTTATTATTATATTACTATTATAAATAAAATATCACTATGTGTATTATAATGTTTTACCACAACATTACCAGATACTAATTTCTAGGAACTTCATATAGTTTTAAAAGTACTTATATCCTATATAAATACAACATAAAGCTTAGTATTTTTATTAATGCTTCTTCACATGTAACTTAACATATCAAATAAGTCTAATTAATTTAACATCTATCTTTTTAAGAGAAGAGCAAACGAAATCTTTTGTAATATGCTTGGGGCCCTCTTAAAAACATCCCAAAGTTAGTTTGAGGTCAGAAAGCCTTCTTTTAGAATTTGATTTTGGGGAAGTTTGTCAAAAATATTAAAAGGTTTAAAAATACTTGGTCACATAGGGTCATAGGACACTGCGAAACAGTACTTATGTATTTAACCAAAGTGACAAAGACTTTACAGGCAAATATAGACTACATCGTTCTGAGTGAAAATTAGCTCTTTTAATATTGAGAGGACTAGGTTTAAGAAATCAAAGGTCTGATATAGACAACAGGAACATAGGTGCTTATTTTGACAAAGCACAACATCTTTGTGTCCTCCACCTCCTCCCTGGCAGATTGTTCAAAAGGTAAAGAAAAACCTTTTATAATCTCTGATTGTCAAAAGCAGACCAATAGTCTAAGAAAGCTTTGTCCCTTTCAACAGGGAGAAAGTAAAATTCTAATGTTATACCAGCTTACTTTTGATATTAAAACTCACTTAATCAGACTCATTCCCATCTTAGCCAGTCCTGATAACACATAAAATTCCTTTTCCTTATTATTTCTAGTAGTTTTAATTATCAATGTGAGAATTTTTAACCCTTAGAAACCTTGCTTTTAAACTTGTTTCTAGTGAAAACTGGGAAGTAAGCAATTATGAACTGTCTTTCACATTAGCATTCCATGGATTGGCAGATTCATAAATACTTTTAAAATTTCTAGAAATGTGTTTTCTTATAGTTTCTCAGTGTGGCAAAAACAAGCTTATTAAAAGAACAAAATACCTTTAATTTCTCTATAAAAGAAAACAAAAATAAACTTGTGTTCAGTAATTAATATTTCAGTGCTCTACCTTGTTTGGAAATGATCTGGATATTTAATGACTATCATTTAACTTAATGGAATTTCAGGTTACCATAAAGATTTGGAGACACTATTAGACGGTTCACCTAAAAACCTTTTATCCTCCTTACATCTATTTCATTTACTTGTTTTTAACAATTATGCTTAGACTGCCCACAAAAGCTTCATGAGACATTAGGCAATGTCAGTGTTCATTCTAAGCCATTTTTCTTGCTGAAAAAATTTGTAATAGATAACATGAACTTATTTGATCTTTAGTGAGCCTGGGTTGAATGAAAGGTGTATACTTTCATTATTTTTAATATCAGTAACTTTAAAGACATGTCTTTCTGTTTTAATTAAATCAACAAACTTAAAATAAGCTTAGTTACTCAATATTATCTCAGATCATGTGAACCTCAAAAGGATTGGAGTTAATTTTTCTTGTTTTTTAAAGAATTTTATGAATACATGAAGTGTTTAATTTTTTGTAAGCCAATTAAATAGAGCTCTTCTATAAATTCATTTTGGCTGTACAATCCAGAGGTAGAAAATATATCTGTAACACAGGTATAGGCACATGTGAATGTATAGACAGGCGCGAACAGGGACTGCATAGCTTCTCTACATGTAAGATTTCTCACTAACTCAAGTTCCAAATGACCTACCCCCAGCTCCCCTCTCCTGTTTTTTTTTTTTTTTTTACTGATAAGAATTACCTCTCTGAAGTTTGTACGTTAATATTTACATCCCAAAGACATAAGAAAAAAATGCAAGTTATAAGAATTTTAAGTAAATAAGGGAGGTTATGGGACTAGGAAAAGGAATAGGTGAATTTTGGACTGCCTTGAGCTGCATTTCTAGTCTTGCAAACATTTGTAGGATAAGGACAGTTGCGCTCAACTACTCAAGGAATTGGGTGGTTACTTAAATGACATCATAAGTTGATCCACCCATAAGTCCTTTCAAGGGCTATAGAAAGTTTTTCTTTGCTGCTGGGTACATTATTTTAGTTTAGGGGAGAAGGCCTTAAAAAGTTCTTACCAGGCTCTGTATATCAGCTTCCAATTTGGCCAACTTTTGACCACAGATCTGTTTAAAATTTTAAAAATAAAATCTTATCAGTTTTCAGCTTGAATAAACAGTAAATATTTCTGACAGTATTGAACAGCCCTTTGGACTTAAGAGGCATCCTGTAATGGGATGAAAAACATATTTTTCTCTTTATTGGGTACTACAGACAGAGATCCAGAAGAATTATAATAATTCTTCCCCTTAGCTAACTTTTGCCAGTTTATTTCCAAGGTCCTATCTGCAGGTTCTAAGTGGGGTTTAAGTGGAAAGAATGTGTCTCTGATGTTAACCAGAATTTGTCAAGGGTTTAAAATTAATTTTTGATTTTAGCTTCCCCTTGGTTGTTTAAGGGAATGGTGTAGCAGTTTACCAGAAAATCCTCGGTCTCATCATCTCTGAGAGGGGTCTTTACAGGGTCCTTCTTTCAGAGCTACATGGAGGGGGGGGGTACCTTTAAGGCCATTAACCTCATAGACTTTTGTTTATGGCCCTGTAGGTCTCTTCAGAGTAGAAAGACAGTTCAAACAGAGGACTACTAGAGTGAGTACTAGATAATGGTCGATAGGGGGCAGTAGGAGTTGTGTCTGTCTTATAATCCTTTGTTTTAGATACCTCTTGTGTCTTTAATTTTTTATTAGTTTTTTGTAATGAAACTTTAAAGTTCTTTTTGGCATTTTGAAGCCTTTAGAAGCTTCTGCATACCAATTAAAATATGTATCCCCTTCTGTTTGTAATTTAATTGGGGCACTCTTAAGTGTGTGTCTCAAGTGAATGATCTTGTCTAATTGCAAAGTTCCCCATAATGGCCATCATAATTCTAGGTTGTTTTCAGTAAGATTTTTGCCACTTTTGTAGATTTCCAGGATTATAGTTGTTAGACATGAAATCAGCAGGTATGTCGGAAGGGTTTGCTTAACTCTGGATTTTAAAGATTCCATTATTATTTTTATTATTTTAGCTAAGCCTTTGGATCTCTTGGAATCAAACTGATTCCTAAGAGGGGTGTGTCCTAGCATTGGGGATTATGTAGTGTTTTACAGTCTACCTCTGTGTGGAAATTTTCTTGAGGTTAGCAGGTGACTGAGTGTCAATATCCCATTCTGTGACCAGCTTATCCTAATTTGGGAGTCTTTTGAGTTAGGTGGTAGTTGCTCTAACAGATCTTAAATCCTTAATCCTTAACCTTAAATATTGAGGCTGTTTTGAATTCTGGGATATTATTAGCATTTAGCCTTTATCTACATAAAATAAGACCCCCCCCAAAAAAATGTACCTTAAGGTAACTGAGTTCCAGCCAAGAAGAGGCCCTGTGTGTACCACACCAATGCCCCAGTGTGGGACCTTGGACTGGGGAAAGGATTAAACCAGCAGATCTCAATAAGTGAGGGCGGTGGACTGGGGGCCCCACATACATAGGGAACTGCACATTACCACAAACAGTTCCTAAGTGAATCTTGGGACAGAGTTAAGGGTTGAGGGTTCTGCTCAAAAGCCTGGGAATTACAATCCATAATAAAGCGAGGGATTTGAGTTCCAGGCAGAAGTGTCCATCAGCTCAAGGTGTCTTGCTCTGTAAAGGAAAGCCAATCAGATGTGGAGCTTGATGCAGAGAGAAAGGAGCTTGGTATTTACAGAAACTTACCCCTGGTCCTTGAAAATAGCAAGAAAGACAGCAACTGCAAAAAGGGCTCCACAGGTTCCAAACCTGTCTGTCTTGTCCTGGAATGCCATCAGAAGTTTGTTCACTTTGGATCCTGACACTGGCACCCTATCTATTAAAAGAATCCAGCCTAGTAAGTTTGAAGATCTAGTTGGCTTTATTAGTTGATTCATGAACCAGGCAGCCTCCCATCCAGCAAGTAGAAAGGAGCTCCAGGGAACTCCAGAAAGGGAAAGGTTGTTAAAGCCAGAGAGGGGATGGGACAAGGAAGTGGTAAACAGAAAAGAACTATTTGAGCAAGGCACCTTCCTTCGGGAGACAAAAATATTTATTGGCCTTCCTGGTGCTGACCTGGAAATTCCAGACTGACTGGTTAAGATTCCAGTCCTGGGGAAGTTTGAAGCCACAGTTAGTTTAGGTCTTCAGTCTTGGTTTGGTGACATGGGCTTAGCTCAGGTGGCTCCATTTTGGGCTGCTTGTTTCATTTTTTTAAGGACAGAAAAACTGTGAAACACATTGAAAGCAATTGTAATCGAGGCAATGCCTGGGTGTGAATGTTATTGTGACTTTTGCTTTTACTGTTCTTTGGTGACTCTTTGAACTTCTAGGGTTCACCTAACACTGAGCTTAGAAAAAACATCAGTAGAAGGTTGGCTAAATGCAAATGGGAAGCAGATTCCCTTTCTTGACCAGGTTTGTGTTATTCATGGAAAGGCTGATGGCTCCATGTTTGTGGATCTTGTGTAGAACCATACATTACAGTTCTTCTCAAGGTTTCCTTTTGTTGTCAGAACACTTAGCGTAAGTCAGAAATGGTAGGCTTTCCCTGAAAAGAACAAAAAAACCCATTAAATATAATAAATCAGCACTTAAAAAAAAACAAACTCTCACCACCAAGGCCATCTCAAATAGGCATATTCTTTTATGTGACTGAAGTTGTTTAAAAAAAGAATCACTAACAAACAAAAATTATTGCAGCAAACCCAGGTTGATTTGGATGTTCTTTCTAATGTGATAAATTTGAATGAAAACCAGGCACCCTTGACCAAGGGTAATGTGGCGTAGAGCCTGGTGGACAGTGTGGAGTAGAGGAGTAGAGATCAGAATGTAAGATGTGATTAAGGACAATCTTATATGGGAATTAAATTCTGTGCATGTGGAGACGATCAAGTATGATCAAAATGCCCTTGAAAATCCCCTAAAATTTCCCATGAAGTACAAATGTAGACACCCTGGCTTTCAAGAAGTCTAACGTGGGGCTTCCCGGGTGGCTCAGGGGTGGGGAGCCCGCCTGCCAACGCAGGAGACACAGGTTTGACCCCACATGCTGCGGAGCTGCCCAGCCTGTCCCCACATCTCCTGAGCCCATGTGCCAGAGCCTGTGCTCCTCAACGGGAGGAACCTCCCCAAAGAGAAGCCCATGCAGTGCGCCTGGCGGGCGGCCCCTGCTCCCTGCAATCAGAGCAGAGCTGGTGTGGCAGCGAGGACCCAGCACAGCCAAAAATGAATGCATAAGGCTACTGAAAAAAGCTCAGCATGGTCAGTTCTGCCTTTAGCATTGCTTTTCTTCTGTTGACTCAGTGATGAGGCATTAGCTATATTCTTTTTTTAGTGTCCAGGCGTAGAATAACAGAACTGGAAGAATTAACTTTTCTAGTTCTTGAAACGGATTTTCATTATTTCTGTGAATAAAAATGCCCTTTTTAAGAAACGGATAAATGAGTGGCCTTTGTTTTCCAAAGAAGTGCTTGGGTAAGAAGGATGTTTGAGAGCCTGGTTTTTCTCCTAGAGGCCCATTCTCTTTTACATAGTGTGGAATGTGTGTACCTCTTCATAGCTGTGATTTCACCGTGTGCTGTCTGATTTCTTTTTTTCTTTTTTTTTTTTGCTGTCTGATTTCATCAGTCTCTTCGCTCTTCTCTGACTCAGACTCAACTCCTTACATTTATTTTCTCCTCATCTTTGTTCCCATACTCACTTGTATTGTACTTGCTCTGCGCTCTGTATTTTTCTTGTTCTACTCAATAATCTTTCAGATTCAATTATGTGAAGTGTGGTAGCATAAGACCTGGTTTAGGTTTAGGTTCTTAAATTAACTTTGTGACGGAGAAAGGCATTTCACATCTCCAAGCCTCCATTTCCTTTGTTATAAAAAGAAGGTAATACAGTAAATGAATTTACTGTTGTGATCAGGGAGTGGCCAGATGGTGATGGTCTCTTGGGTAAATAAGAATTTCACAATTCTGTTATCTGTAGATGGTGCCTTCTATAAAAACTTCTCTGAGGAAGCTGAGTGAGAGTTGGTGCTCTGAGAAATGCAGGATAGGCAGGCCAATGATTCTAAAATTGTCAGTGACAAATTAAAAAAAAATACTTATTTGGCTGAACAGGGTCTTGGTTGCAGCCCACAGGGGCTTTGATCTGAATTCCCTGTGGCATGTGGGATCTTTTTCATTGCAGCATGCAAATTCTTTATTGTGGCATTTGGGATCTAGTTCCCCGACCAGGGATAGAACCTGGGCCCCCTATAATGGGAGCTTGGAGTCTTATCTACTGAGCCACCAGGGAAGTCCCTCAACAACTTCAAAATTTCTCCTCATTTCTATTCAGCTACAGTTTCTTTTTTTCACGTGTTCTGTAATCACCCTGATTCTATCCTCTCTCTTGATTTGAGGTAAAGAAATATGGGTTGACTCAATATATACAAAACGTCTTTTATTGGACACCAGAACTTTTTGACCTAATGGTTGTTAAAAAAATAACGGAAGCAGCTTTTCTGTCTTGACTGCCAAAGCACAGTGGAAATTCTTGTTCTGAATGATCAACAGAAATGTAGAGAACTTACTGAAGGTATTGGTTTAGCATGTTAAATATGGATCCAGTTTTAAAAGCATTTATTAGATTACTGAAGAAATAATATTACATGACCTAGTGTGGGATTAGCAGTTAAATTCCAGGTAGCCTGGTCTCCCCCCAAAATAATCATAAGCTTTGTGTATGTCTTGAAGATTAAGAAATTAAGAAGGTTAAAGTCAAAAGTTTTGATCAAGTAAAATCTGTTTAAAGTCACATTTATAAATAATGTGATTAGTTGGACTTATTCTGGAAATCGATAGATTGATCTTTTCTTTCTGGGACTCACAGACCTCAGCAAGGATCTTGCAGCAGCAGTCTGTAAGAGGTGGTTTTCATCCTGGGCTGCTGCTGTTGATCAGCAGTGCTTGTGACCTACTTTTAAGGGGCTGATAAGGAAGGAGTCCTAGTATGTATATTTAAGGTTACATTTAAAAAGGCTTCTAGTATTTCCATCACTTCATTGTTGTTTCCATGGAAGCGGAACCACTATCATCAGCAGGAGTCCATTTCGACTGCTAGTTTCCGGTTCTTTTTTCTCTGTTACTATGGTGACTGCCTAGAAAGCGACAGAAATACCAAAAGTTTAAAGAGCAGCAATTTGATTACAAAATAGGGTTTTAGCTCTAGCTTTAAATAGGTGTTCTATAGTCTTGACATTTTTGAATTTCAGATTACTTTGTGAGACAAGTTAATTTTTTTTCTTTTGAAAAAAGAATATTTTGAAGTTTTATTAGAGGTTACACTGAAGGTTTCCCAGGTGGCACAGTGCTAAAGAATCTGCCTGTGAATGCAGGAGACACAAGAGGTTCAATCCCCGGGTTGGGAAGATTCCCCTGGAGGAGGAAATAGCAACCCACTCCAGTGTTCTTGCCTGGGAAATCCCATGGGCAGAGGAGCCTGGTGGGCCACAGTCCATGGGGTCACAAAGAGTTGGACGTGATTGAGAGGCCGAACAACAGCAACCATAAAGGAGAGAAGAGATGGAACTGTAAGGTAAAAGCTGTGAAAGGAAAGACGCATAAGCAAAATTGCAATCCCAGCTTTCCTGCATTTTTTTTTTTGAGGTCTGTATTCATTTAGGGTTCTTTGGTTTACATGTGATACAGTCTACTTCCTTAGGATTGTAGGTCCAGCTAAAATCATGGGCCCCAGGCACATTATAGTTTCTTTTTTTGTCTCTCATATTTGCGTCTGTCAAGTTCCTTCTTGTCGGTCTTTTTTTCCTTTGACAGAAACGATGGCTGTTGGCAGTCCCACTCATTTTACTTCCAGCATCAATTACACAGAAGATTGGCCCAGTTTGTGTTGGGTCAACTTCTCCCTTCTCCAACTGTGACCAGGAGGGTGGGGTTCTGATTGGCTCTGCTGTAACAGGGAGGCTCACCCTTGGCTAACAAGTAGTGATTGGAGGGGCTGAGATCTGAAATAAGGTAGAAGCTTTCATTCAAACCATGTTAAGGGTTGAATGAACACAAGATGGAATCAAGATTGCCAGGAGAAATATCAATAATCTCAGATATGCAGATGACACCACCTTTATGGCAGAAAGCAAACAAGAACTAAAGAGCCTCTTGATGAAAGGGAAAGAGGAGAGTGAAGAAGTTAGCTTAAAGCCCAACATTCAGAAAACTAACATCATGGCATCTGGTCCCATCACTTCATGGCAAATAGATGGGGAAACAGTGGAAACAGTGACAGACTTTATTTTAGGGGGCTCCAAAATCACTGCAGATGGTGACTGCAGCCATGAAATTAAAAGACGCTTGCTCCTTGGAAGGAAAGTTATGACTAACCTAGACAGCATATTAAAAAGCAGAGACAATACTTTGCCAACAAAGGTCCCTCTAGTCAAGGTTATGGTTTTTCCAGTGATCATGTATGGATATGAGATTTGGACTATAAAGAAAGCTGAGCGCCAAAGAAATGATGCTTTTGAACTGTGGTGTTGGAGAAGACTCTTGAGAGTCCCTTGGACTGCAAGGAGATCCAACCAGTTCATCCTAAAGGAGATCAGTCCTGAATATTCATTGGAAGGACTGATGCTGAAGCAGAAACTCCTATACTTTGGCCACCTGATGTGAAGAACTGACTCATTTGAAAAGACCCTGATACTTGGAAAGATTGAAGGCAGAAAGAGAGAGGGATGACAAAGGATGAGATGGCTGGATGGCATCACCAACTCGATGGACGTGAGTTTGAGTGAACTCTGGGAGTTGGTAATGGACAGGGAGGCCTGGTGTGCTGTGGTCCATGGCGTCGGGAAGAGTTGGACACGACTGAGCGACTGAACTGAACTAAAAGTTGGTAGTGGTTCTCAGGAGATGGAGGGGTCTGAAGGGGAGGAGAAAAGGACATTTCCCAGAAGAAGTAGATGTTATTCCAGGCAGAAAAAAGAAGAGCTTTTTCTACCTGTAGTCTTTTGGGGGGAAATATCTGCTTTATTCTAATTCAGTAAACTAGGTGGCATTATTACATAGGATTTGGTTTTGAAAGGAAAACCAAGATCGAAAACTTTAATACTTCATTGCTTCCTTCACTACTAGATCTGTTGTAGCGCCTTTTATGTATTTGGTCTCCTGTAATCTCTGTAGTCATTTGAGGTATGCATTCCCACTTTAGGGAATGAGGAAGAGGTTCAGAGTTGAAATGACTTATCACTGGACACATGACTAATGAGATGCAGGGCCAGAATTCAGATAACCAGCGTTTCTGGGATGTAATCGCGGGTACTTTGCACTGTGTGATACGTACATTTTGGTTAACAGCTTCATTCAGAAGGTGCATAGGGTGAATTATGAAAACAGTACTGTGTATTATTAAGTGCTTTGATAAAAATGAGTCATGCACAGTATTGAATAGTATTTATGAACGGAACCTTAGACATCGTATAGTACAGTGGTGTCAAACTTTTTGACTTTCAGCCCTAGAATCCTTTCTTCAAATGGAATGTTATAGTCGAGTATATAAAATGGATAAAAGCATCAGATCATCCTTCTCTGGAGAGGAGAGATCCAGGAGTGGACCGCCTCCTCTTTGAGATCCTGAGTTCATTAAAGGCTGCTTTGAATACCCTTCCGTCAGGGAAACTGAGAGCCAGACAGGGTAGTGACCTTATTTCAATTTCAGATAATTATATGTTAAAAGAATTGAAGTCACATTCTTGTGTTCAGTTGTGAGGTGGGTGACAATTTGTTATTAACAACTAAACCATGACACTTGCAAATATTGGAGTTGCCCTGAATACTTTTATTCTCCGGTTTGGTGGTACTTTACAGCCTCTCACATCCATGCCACAGCTCTTATTAAACATCTCTTCCATTTGGTGCTATTTGTTGAGTTGGACAACTGTATACTGTCTGGACTAGCCTAATCTTTTGTCCACAGAGCTTTTTATATCACATTCTTTATATATTGATTCCTCTTATACAATACATCAAGTTCTCTGTACATATTTAAATATGGGAATTTCAGAATTTAGATAAATGCAATTTATCTGGGTAATGTTTAGACCTTGCTGATATTAGTGACTTTGATGTCTGTTCCAATTTTGGCCTCTCTCGTCTTTTCAATTAGAAATGTGAACGGGCGGTAAATTGGGTAAAAGGAAGTTAATCTTCAGTTTGCATAAATGAAAGTTTACTTTTCACATGTCCTGACTTTTGTTTTTTCCTTTTAGGAGAGTCAAGCCCCACCCGGCGAGAAGCTGTGAAGAGAAGAACCGCAGAATATCTCATGCGAGCAGAGAGTCTCTCTAGCCTTTGTGCGAAACCTCAGCTTGATGATGCGTCTCAGGTATGTCTTATGTTTCATTGTGCATTTCCTTTTAGCCATTTTTGCTGTGGTTTTTTTTTTTTTTTCTCTTGATTTTATTTCTAACTGGGATGTTTGAGAATTTTGGTCCTTGGAATTTTATCAATGATTTTCTTTCCTTCTTTCTTTCTTTTTTTTTAGCAGAAATTTTATTGGAAGAATTTTGATTCAATCATTTATTATTTTTTTAAAATACGTTTGGGGTTAAAATATATACGTGAATATCTTCAGTTAGAAAAAAGCAAAATATGAGCTTGTTGTGTTGTTCTTAGGGAAATCATAATTGCTCACTCTAGTATATTCAAACCAAATTAAAACATAGTCTTTGACATTTCAACCTAGCCGTGTATTCAGACATTTATTTAGAATTGTTTTGATGACATCCTCTTCACCAAAGAAGTCAAACCCAGATCAAACTTGGCCATGTGTTTAGAAACCATTAAAGACAGATAGGTAAAATGTTTGTAGGGGTGTTTAAAATATACAAGAAAGATTTGGCAGTTTTTCATTCACAGTATTTCTGACACAGAAGACCCATTCTGTTTATTGATCAGACTCACAAACGTTTGGGCAAAATATTGCTTGGGCAGATATATCACTGATTTGCTGCTCTTAGAGGAAGCAGTGAGACTACTTGGCAGGCTCTTGACAGGATACCTCTAGTTCAAAATGGCAACTTTATTGAGCCTAATTGATGTATGATACATGATACTTAAAATTCAAAATAAAACTTTTTTTTTCCACCAGCAAAAGAGAAGTTTTACATTGGCAGCAACAATGAAAGAGATGGAAAATAAGTAAAACCCAAAGAAATAAAGAGAAGCTCTATGAAAATTTATTATTTAGGGGGGGAAAAAGAGAAGATGAAAACTATTCTAGGAATATTAGATCACTTAATGAATACAGGTAGTGCTGCTTTTATAGAAGCACCTTCAAGATATACCTTTGAAAGAGTTTTGGATGAAAATATACCTGGGATAAATGAAATAGAATGTTACACACAGGCCCTTAAAGTACTAGATAATAGGAATATGGTAATTTCCTATATTAAAAATTTGGCTATACAAGATATAAAAATTTAAGTGACCCACGTTCCACAGTCCCAATTCTACCAATTTCCTGTCCAACCCAGCATGCAAAATGGAAAACGTCTCTATATTCCCACTATTCCTATATTAAAATAAAGGAGCAGCTTACAAGGTTACTTGAGAAAGAAAAGGCCAAAGTGGTTATAAAGTCACTTATTTGTGCAAAAATGCCATAGGAAAGATGAGCTGTCTTCTGTAATAAACAGTAAATTACTGGTTTTACCTTACTTGTATATCCACCGCTGTCTACAGTATTTACTTACTAGTTAACCAGACATTTACTGAGCCTGGAAGTGTAAATCGTGTTGAGTTCAGTGACAGTAGGAGACACGAGACATTCTTTTTTCCACCATGATCAAAATTTCACATATCGAATTCCCAAAGCCTGGGGAAATTCAGAAGAGTTCAGGGTGAAATATTAAGTGTAAGCATCCTGCTGCTGCTGCTGCTGCTGCTGCTGCTGCTGCTGCTAAGTCGCTTCAGTCGTGTCCGACTCTCTGCGACCCCATAGACAGCAGCCCACCAGGCTCCCCTGTCCCTGGGACTCTCCAGGCAAGAACCCTGGAGTGGGTTGCCATTTCCTTCTCCAGTGCATAAAAGTGAAAAATGAAAGTGAAGTCGCTCAGTTGTGTCCGACTCTTGGCGACCCCATGGACTGCAGCCCACCGGGCTCCTCCGTCCATGGGATTTTCCAGGCAAGAGTACTGGAGTGGGGTGCCATTGCCTTCTCTGAAGTGTAAACATAAATAACACTAATTAGGAAATCTATTTCTTCCTTTTGAAGAGGTGTCTGTAAAATGTTCAGTTCAGTTCAGTCACTCAGTTGTGTCCAACTCTTTTCAACCCCATGGACTGCAGCACGACAGGCCTCCCTGTCCATCACCAACTCCCGGAGTTCACCCAAACTCATGTCCATTGAGTCAGTGATGCTGTCTAACCATCTCATCCTCTGTCGTCCCCTTCTCCTCCTGCCTTCAATCTTTCCCAGCATCAGGGTCTTTTCAAATTAGTCAGCTCTTCACATCAGGTGGCCAAAGTATTGGAGTTTCAGCTTCAATATCAGTCCTTCCAGTGAACACTCAGGATTGATCTCCTTCAGAATGGACTGGTTGGATCTCCTTGCAGTCCAAGGGACTCTCAAGAGTCTTCTCCAACACCACAGTTCGAAAGCATCAATTCTTTGGGGCTCAGCTTTCTTTATAGTCCAAATCTCACATCCATACATGACTGGAAGAACCATAGCCTTGACTAGAGGGACCTTTGTTGGCAAAGTATTGTCTCTGCTTTTTAATATGCTGTCTAGGTTAGTCATAACTTTCCTTCCAAGGAGTAAATGTCTTTTAATTTCATGGCTGCAGTCACCATCTGCAGTGATTTTGGAGCCCCCCAAAATAAAGTCTGTCACTGTTTCCACTGTTTCCCCATCTATTTGCCATGAAGTTATAGGACCAGATGCCATGATGTTAGTTTTCTGAATGTTGGGCTTTAAGCTAACTTCTTCACTCTCCTCTTTCCTTTTCATCAAGAGGCTCTTTAGTTCTTCACTTTCTGCCATAAGGGTGGTATCATCTGCATATCTGAGGTTATTGATACTTCTCCCGGCAATCTATAAAATGGAATGTAAATCACATCATATACGTCTCTCTCATGCAGTGCAAAATTATTTGTACTTCTTAGACGACAACTTCCTGCCTTCTAAGTTAACATCTCTTTGCCAGGAGTTCAGTTTCTCTTCACTCACACTGGTACCGACAATATTGAATCAGTCCCTTTTAAGCAGCTTACTCTGTGAGTGTCAAGAAAACTTTTTTGTTAAACAAAGAGTTCTTAAAAGGGCTTAGAGGACCTCTGATTGCTCATTTTGGCCTGCACAGTGTTAGAAGGTAATTAGCGTAGGCTTGGGATCCAAAGAAGGAAATGAGTCTAAACAAGGTGTATATAACAACTGTTCCTCTTTATCAATTTTGTCATTTTAATTGTTTATGACTTTATTTTGCTGTTGTTGTTTACTCACTAAGTCATGTCTGAATCTTTTGTGACCCCATGGAGCCTGCTAGTCTCCTCTGTCCATAGGATATCCCAGATAAGAATACTGGAGTGGGTTACCATTACCTTTTCCATTAATGATTTTCTTAAAAGTTATTGATGGGTGAAAAGCATTAAAGCAAACCACCAAAGATGAAATAAAATGAGACTCACCACCTCCTTTTTCTTGGCCCTTAGCTCTCTGTTCTGTGCTGTGCTTAGTCGCTCAGTCGTGTCTGACTCGCTGCGACCCCATGGGCTGTAGCCCACTAGGCTCCTCTGTCTTTGGGGATTCTCCAGGCAGGAATTCCATCCCTAATATCGCCATGTGTAGATGGACAGTAATTTTATACTTTATTTTATTTGAAATTTAAAATTATGATTCTTTTAGCATTCACATACAGTGTTATTGATTCATGCTAAAACTAATAATTTAAGCATAAGCCCTACAAGTGGCAGCTAGAGATCACCTGGAATTATAAAGGCATAATTCTAACAGGGATATTTAGTTTATCTGGGGCTACCCTTAGTCTTATTAAGAAAGCAGGTGAATACTTAAAATGTTAGAAACATTGTGGTTTATCGTGATTGTTTTTATGTTACATCTATCTAGATGTGGCATATTTCTGGAAGAAATTGTCTTTTTTAATTAAACTAAGGTTTTATTTTTATGATGCAATTTAAGAGTTACATCTTCTAGAGTGAAAATGTTTCTTAATTAATCTAAGGCAGACTTATCTACGTCTCAGATCTGTCCCTTGAAGCTATGGAAGATTGGACAAGATACTTAACTCCACCTCTTCGCTTCAGTTTCTACATGTGAATAATGAGGATAATAGTAATTCCCTGTTGTTAGGATTAAATAGGTTAAAAAAAATCGCTCACGTATGTGGATGCATGCACACACTCTCATGTAAACAATCAAGCGCCTGCCTTGTAAAAAGACTGGCTGATAAGCGAAGCTTTTCAGTTCAGTTCAGTTCAGTCGCTCAGTCGTGTCCGACTCTTTGCGACCCCATGAACCCCAGCACCCCAGGCCTCCCTGTCCGTCACCAACTCGCGGAGTTCACTCAGACTCACGTCCATAGAGTCAGTGATGCCATCCAGCCATCTCATCCTCTGTCGTCCCCTTCTCCTCCTGCCCCCAATCCCTCCCAGCATCAAAGTCTTTTCCAATGAGTCAACTCTTCGCATGAGGTGGCTTTTAAGACTAGCTTAATAAGCATTAACCTTTTTTCCATCTCCCCTCATATATTTACTTTATATACCTTTTTGCACATTTATAAATGCTTTTTATACTTTTGAAAATTGTAAAAGGTTTCAGTTTCTAGTTTAGAAACAGACTGTAATCTTGGTTCATCAGACCGCTAGAAATTTTTCTGCTGCTTTTCTGAGTCCTTTTCATTTTCTCTGTGGCCTTTAAAACGTACAGTTACCAGAACTATACTTCTAGTGTAAGAATTTCTGTTGTTAAGCAGTTGACCATTCTTTTTAGGACAAACTGTATACACTTTTGTTACTTCTAACATAATAAGTGTGTTTAAGTAAGTTACCTGCTGAGTCATTTTCAGATTGTTAATGGTTATAACTCTGTTCTGTTTGCTAACCTTTTCCTGCTTTCTGTCATTGTTATTTCAATTATATTATTTCTTTTACTATTATTATTTCTTTACTATTGAATTATTCTATCTAATTTTAAAACTAAAAATTATTTTTAATGAAGTATAAGTGACTTAACGATATTGTATTAGTTTTAGGTGTAAAGCATAGTGATTCAGTATATTTATATATTGCAAAACATGCATCATAGTAAGTCTAGTTATCATCTATTGCCATATAAAGTTATTATAGTACTATTAACAGTATTCCTTGTGCTGACTTATTTACTTTAAACTGAAAGTTCTTACCTCTTAATCTCCCTTACCTATTTCACTCAACTCTCCCCACCTCCTTTCTGGCAACCACCAGTTTGTATCTGTGTCTGTTTCTATGTTGTTATGTTTATACATTTGTTTTCTTAGATTATATAAGTGAAATCATATGCTATTTGTCTTTCCTGTCTGATTTAGTTTACTTAGCCTAATATCCTCTAAGTCCAAGCATGTTGTTGCAAATGGCAGGATTGCATTTAAGCATTTTTAAATGGACTGTTTATCTGAAGGTTGCTTTGAATTCAGTTCCTATTTTCTGTGGAGTTGGCAGCTGGCCCTATGTGCAGTCCAGTGTGAATATTCTCCATCTATTTTGGGGGGACACTGATAAGCATATTAAATAGGATGGGCCTCTATGAACTTAATTTTTTTTTTAACTAACTCCGTCTTGTATGTCAGTACAGTTGGTCTTGAACAACGTGGGCTTGGACAGTGCGGGTGTACTTAGATGTGATTTTTTAGCAGTAGCACTGCAGTAGTATCTGCCGTTCAGTTGCTGAGTTGTGTCTGACTCTTTGTGACCCATGGACTGTAGCTCACCATGCTCTTCCGTCCTCCACTGTGTCCTCCAGTTTGCTCAGATTCGTGTCCGTTGAATTGGTGATGCTATCCTACCATCTCATCTTCTGCCGTCCTCTTCAATCTTTCCCAGCATCAGAGTCTTTTCCAGTGCGTCATCACTTCTCATCAGTTGGCAAGGTGTTGGGGCTTCAGCATCAGTCCTTCCAATGACTAGAGGTGATTTCTTTTAGGATAGACTGCAGTCTAAGGGTGTCTCAAGAGTCTTCTCCAGCACCACTATTTGAAAACATTAATTCTTTGGTGCTAAGCCTTCTTTATGGTCCAATTCTCACATCCATACATGACTACTGGAGAAAAACATAGCTTTGACTGTATGGACCTTTGTCGGCAAAGTGATATCTTTGCTTTTTAATATGCTCTCTAGATTGGTGATAGCTTTTCTTCCAAGGAACAAGCGTCTCTTAATTTTGTGGCTGCAGTCACCGTCCACAGTGATTTTAGAGCCCAAGAAAATAAAATCTGTCACTGTGTTTCCATTTTATTCTCCAGCTATTTGCCATGAAGTGATGGGGCTAGATGCTGTGATCTTAGTTTTTTTAATGTTGAGTTTCAAGCCAGCTTTTTCACTCTCCTCTTTGACCTTCATCAAGAGGCTCATTAATTCCTCTTTATTTTCTGTCGTTAGAGTGGTATTATCTGCGTATCTGAGGTTGTTGGTATTTCTCCCAGCAATCTTGATTCCAGCTTGTGAGTCATCCAGCCTGGCATTTCTACTCATCCTTACTCATTCAAGCTCCCTGTTTATACATTCTCTGTTACAGTTCCCCATAATCACTTTTATAAGGCAATAACTTACTAAGCAAATAAATATATAAAGCCTGCCGTGTAACTTTTGACTTTGAGAAAGGAACCATGATGTGTATCAGTCAGAATTTTCTTTCAGGTATAGCTTTAAATGAAAATAAAAGAGATTTAGTATAGGGAAGCTGATTGTATTAGATTGTATAAATTCACTAGCATCTAAGACTCAGTGTGTATACACTATCAAACTAGGTGTGCATTGGAGTTATTTCAACACAATCTCTGTTCTTGCATACCCTAACGCAGGGGTTCCCAACCTCTGGGATTTAATGCATGGTGATCTGAGATGGAGTTGATGCAATAATAAAAGAAATAAAGTGCACAATAAATGTAATGTGCTTGAATTGTCCCCAAACCATCCCCCTTTCAACCGGTCGATGGAAAAATTGTCTTCCATGAAGCCAGTCCCTGGTGCCGGAAAGGTTTGGGACCGCTGCCCTAAAGCATAATTGGGGAGCCAGTATGTGTGCATAATTGAGGTGATGAACGTTAGAATTGTAAGAGCCATGTAGACTAATAAAAACCTGTATCAGCAGGGGTTAAAAAGGGGTACCTAGTGAGTTAGATTTGATATGTTAGGATTTTTTCCCCCAGTTCTTAGGCAATTAAGAGCAAGGTGTTTTTCTTTTGGAGTAAGCATTTACTTTTTATTTTCACTTTTGTATTTTACTGTATTAATATGTGTGTGTGTGTGTGTGTGTGTGCCTCCGCACGCATACATGTGGCTCAATCTTTTCTGAAACTCTTTGTCACCTCATGGACCTCCAGGTTCCTCCATTTGTAGAATTTTCCAGGCAACAATACTGGAATGGGTTGCAAATTCCTCCCCAGGGGGATCTTCCGAACCCACGGATTGAAGCCACATCTCCTATGTCTCCTGCGTTGGCAGGCAGGTTCTATCACTGTGCCACCTGGGAAGCCCTTACTCTATTAAACCTGGCCTTTATTTAGGTTAGAGTCATGCTTGATTATTTCTTGTCTGAACTTTACTGTAAATGTCTTTTGGAGGTTCTTGATTAGCTTGATGAATTTATTTCTCTTCTTTAACCATATTTGGACCATACTGTCAACCAGTACAACAAGTGAATTGATTTAAATGATTTTTGGCAAGTCTTTAATTCTCTGCAGAGCAGATCTTTTTCTTGAATACACAAACAAACATTTGTTTCTAACCTGGTTATTAAGAAAATAAAAGAATTTTCCTTTTCAGTTTTGAATTTTTTGTTGATCAGTGTTTTTCCTTTGGGGCAGTCTAGGTCATGAGTTACTTTACCTGAGTTTTCTGTGATGGTTCAAGCTTTCGCTTTATTGAATTTATTTGAGACTCTCATGCAGTAAATAAAAAGTTCCAAATTTTTCCAGTTGTTGTTGATAATATCTTTTTCAAAAAAAGGACAGAAAGGAGCAAAAGCACTATCCTACTCTTTCTTTTCTTCATTACTAAAAAGCTCCGAGGAAATTTAAAGACCAAATCTCAAAAAAAAAAGAAAAAAGAACTTTGCGTAAACTAAAGATATGGTGGCTCAGATGATAAAGAATTCACCTGCAGTGTAGGAGACCTGGGTTCGATCCCTGGGTCAGGAAGATCCCCTGGAGAAGGAAATGGCAAACCAGTCTAGTATTCGTGTCTTGAGAATTCCATGGATAGAGGAACCTCGTGGGCTACAGTCCATGGAGTTGCAAAGAGTTGGACACGACTGAATGACTAAAACTTTCACTTAAAGTTGCAGTTTTAACTAAAGGAGATGGATTTCTTATTCCTCTTTTTGAACTGTAGATGACTTTGAATGATTCAAGAGTTAGTAGTTTTAGAGGAGATTTCCCTATAAAAGACATGGAATAGCTCATTTGCTATTTTTAGCTCTAGGAATTTAAAACTCAAGATCAATGAAATTTAGAAAAAGTAAATGGTCTAAATTTAGGACGTGAAAGACTGTGTAGTTTCTAAAGTATGAATGCAGTTTTTACTGGCAGTTATAAGGTATGAATGGAAACAGTGGGCCTTCTATACACATGGGCTCCACATTTGTGGATTAAATCAACTACAAACTGAAAATAGTTGGGGAGACAAAACGCTGCTGCTGCTGCTGCTGCTGCTAAGTCGCTTCAGTCATGTCTGACTCTGTGCGAGCCCATGGACTGCAGCCCACCAGGCTCCTCCGTCCATGGGATTTTCCAGGCAAGAGTATTGGAGTGGAGTGCCATTGCCTTCTACGATAAGTAGTTAGAGATGATTTAAAATATATGGGTGGATTACGTAGGTTATATAAGCACCACACCATTTTACATAAGGGACTTGAGCATCTGTGCATTTTAGTATTCATGGGGATCCTGGAATCAGTCTCCTGTGCATTGGTTCCAGGGACAGTTGTGCGTAGAATGTATGCATTTCCTGAGTATTTCATAGAGTCTAAGTATAGTTGCTATAGTATTGACGGTATTTCACTGTTGTACATTTTGTTTACTAGTGTCACTGGTATGTCTCAATTCTTCTTCAGCAAATACTTTAGAACGAGTGTTGTGTCACCCTTAATGAGACATGGGCAAAGCAAGGGTGGCAGTCAGGTGCGCTCCAGATCAGTAATAGGACTGCAGTTAGGAGTCATGCTTGTGTGACCTAAGAGAGACTTGTTTAGGAGGTTGAGTACTGGGGGTTAGTAGGTTGCCAGGGAAAGCCTCAGCAAAGCCAAAAATCTATAGATGAAGCCAAGTTCAGAAACTAGTGCAGTTAGCTATCATGGTTTCAGAGTGTGGATTCTTGATATGTTCTTGGTAGAACTTTCCTTCTACCTTTGACTGCTTGTTGCCACCCAGATAATGCTGACTTAGTTCTCAGGTTACTTAAGGACAAGTAGCTAACCCTATTCCACATACAGGTGGTGGACCAGCAGCTCAGCATCACCTGGTAGCTTCTTGGAAATGCAGATTCATGGGCTCTACCACGGAAGGACTGAGTCTGAATCTCCATTTTCATCAAGTCCTCAGGTAATGCGCATGCATGTTAAAGTTTGAAAAGTACCTCACTAACAGATCGTTAAGAATTGAGATAGATCTCATTCAGAAAAGGGAATAATATCAAGTAAAAAACACTTTGGGCTGAATAAGTAACAACTTAAAAAAAAAGAACCCAAATGAAAACAAAGGCAAGCTTCACTTTAGCCATGTAGACAGTGTCAGACAGTGATAGTAAATAGGTCTCGCTGGTGTGCTGATAACTCTGGTCCACTGGTGGTGGCCGCCACGTGCAAGACAGAGTGTGGACTAAGAGAGTCTGCCATAGGCTGGAGCAGTTGCGTGATACATACGTGCCATCTTTGCTTCTGAAAGTTGGTGGATTATCACCTATTCTCGTGTTTCCCCCCTGCTTCCACACCTCCTGTATTTAGTTTTGAACTTTTTGTTTCTCTAGGCATCTTCTGATATTGTAGCCGATACAGAGAAGTAAAATTTTTATTTTCTTCCTTAAGGAAATGAGCCATATTGCCTAGAAATATTTCCATTTACCCTGCCCCAACAGTATCTGCTAAAGTTCCTTTAAACAGTGTTATGTAATTATATAAATAAGATCTAATCCCCTCTTATCTATTACTTAGTTTTGTCATCTTAGCCAGATTGCTAAACCTTGCTGCTTTTCAGTTTTCTCATCTGAAAAAAAAAAAAAAGAATGTTGGACTTGATCTCTGCCTCTTCTGTTCTTAAAATTCTGTGGATTTATGTTTCCTTTTGCCATCTAAAAAAAGGAATAGATCTATAGGGATTCTACCCAATTTAAACACTGCATATCAGAAATACAGGATTTTTTATTGATGATTTTATTTCATGATCTTTCTTTGTTCGTTTCTCTGATCTTAGACTTTTATAGATGGTTAAAGTAGAAAGAGAACTTGAATGATCACTTTGCCTTTGGTCTTTCCCCATTACAATTTCACCATTCCTGTCTTTGCAAAAGTAACCTTACTAAATACTGTTTCGTTGAGTTGCTTCTTGTACAAAAACTTGTTTTCTAGATTCTGGAGAACATAGTCCAGACTTTTCTTCTTGGCATTCAAGGCCTGTTAAAAGCAGTAAAACCAACCAACCTTAAATGTGTAATTTTATTTTCCTCTGTTCTACAATTTCAACATTTTTCCCCCTACTAAGCCAGTTTTTTTCCCCAGTCCTATGTATAATATCCTTTCCTGATGTTATTTCTACATAACATTTAAAATCCCCTTTGATTTCACTTCTTTCTGAGACCGCAGTTTATCATACATTGACTAATGACTTATCTCTATTGTCTTATATTTTTAAAAAATGTTTTACTGTTATTTAAATTTTCATGTGTTTAGCTTATCTCTTCAAGTCAATTGTAAATGTCTTGAAACTAGGGACTGTGTCTTTTGATGATTTTTATCCCTTTCAGTTATCATGCACATAGTGGGCATGGTAATTTATTGAAAGACACAGTAGAGAGCTTGTGGTTTTCTGGCTGCTGTTGAGATTGACCAAGTGAACTGATAACTTTCCTTGGAAACTGAAAGATCCTGTGACATCAGTGAATAAGAGGGATGAGTAGGAGATAGGGATGTTGGACATGTTTGGCCATGTTATTCTTTTTCCTCTTATAATGTTTTCTAGCCATTCCTTTTACAAAAATCACAAGCAGTTCTTGAGGGTTCCTTGATAATAGAGTAGGGAGAGCCGAATTTTTAATCATCAGAATGTGTTGTGTAGCAGGACTGCAAGCAATCAAGTAAGGAATTGGGATCTAGTCTGGGATCTTTCACTGCTCTTTCTGACTGTAAACTGCCAACCATTCTGGACTGTAAACTGCCAACCATTCTGAACTTCCTTTTATTTATCTGTAAAATGGGATTATAATGATAACTTCTCGTAAGTACTACACTCAGACCAGGGTGAGGTATGAGGATGAAATAATATAACATAGATTAAGAGAGAAGAGTCTGTATTTCTGTTTTATTTCTATTAAAATGCCCTGCTCAGTGTTTTTCTAGCCTTAAAAATTCGCCTTGGATTTTAAGCTTTAGGGAGACAGAGATGTATCTGTGTTTTATGTCATCTAGCTCAGCACTTAATATAAGTGAGATATTAAAAATATAATTTTTTTGAAACATCCTAGAAGTGGAAATTACATAGATTTGAAAAGATTGTTATTACCCTGTTGAGTTTCCATTATCACCAACATTCTCAAGTTTCTTTAAAAAGTAAAGAGTTATCTTTTTAAAATATCACCTCTTTAGGCATATTGAAGTTAGTGTTTGCTTGCTAAACCTAAGAAAAAACAAAAAAAATTTTGAAAGCTAATTGCACAAAGTGATAGTTTTCCTAGCTGTTAAAGACACCTGATTTGTCTGTGTGACCTCCCTCACTTGTCACTCTCCTCTCTTCCTCCTTCCTTTCTTTTCTGCTCTTCCTCTTGGCTTCCAACCAGCATTCTAGGCACTGTGAATATACAGGTGAATAAGGCATACTTCCTGTTCTCAAGGAGCTTCTTGTCTAGTGATGTTGGGCTGCGCTAGGACTTGAAGTATCGAAAATGGTAACTCAGTAACTCCAGTAATCATAACATTTGGTTAACCAGGTTATTTATCAGTAGCCACTCAGTGGGGTGATAAATGTTTCCTCTGTATTCTAACAGATTGTTGAGAACAGAAAGGTCTGTTTTGAAGATATAATAAGGCTTTGTGTGTCCTGTCATCGCATCACCATTTTAATATAAAGGTTAATAAAGGATTGCTTTCTGATTGTAGATGCCAAATGGAAAGGTCTTTGGAATTTATCTAGTCTAATGTTTTGTATGACTGGTAGTGAAAAACTAAGACCAATGGATGGGAAGTTAGGATTATTATTTTATTGTAAGTGGTACTGAAATATCCCTTCTGTATTCATTGATCTTTTTTGCACTTTTTATTATGGTGAACAGATGAAGTTTTCCACATCACAGGTGTTCAAATATTTAAAAGACATTTTCTGCTGTAAATCATCTCTTTTCTAGGCTTAACCAATCTCAGTTCTAATAATTATTGGTTATGGGATAGAGTTTCTTAATTCTTCACCATTATTAGCAATTCTGGATGACCTTAAATTTGCCAATCCCTCTTAACATACATAGTATATATTTTAAAAGTAGCATTAAAGAACTGTAGTTTTATGATGAGAGAAAATGACTTATGTTCCCTCTCTCCCCAAGTTTATCTATTGTTTTTTAGTCTTTTTCTTCTAAATTACTCTTGAGCCTTCTGGGACAAATATAAGGCTGTGATTGATTGTCGGTTCAGTTATCCATTTGTTACAAAGTTTCATTATAGCTGTACAGTTCTGAATTGAATTGTTGCTTTGGAAACTGTATCAGCTCATTAATTTTTCTTTTTAAAATCTTGTTTCCAGTGTTATCATGATTTATTTACTTGCAACTTTTTTCTTGCTTTTTCTTTTTGATTTCCTTCATTTTTGATTTTATTATTTTTTTTTACTTTATATTACAGACAAACAGAAACTTCCTCCTTTCATCTTTCCATTCTCTGATTTATGATAAATTTAGTTCCTTTGGCCTGGCATTTGCTTCAGCAGGCAGTCTTCCTTCAAGTACCTCCCTGATTGATGTGTAATCTTTGATATCTTCCATTAGCCTCCAGGATCACTAAGTTCAAGGCCCCCTTGGAACCTAAGGAGCCCTGCCGAGGAGCTGAAGGCCTTCAGAGTCCTTGGGGTGATTGACAAGGTAATTCTTCAGTGTCTCTTCAAGAGTTCAGTAATAAATCGACTGCATGCTGACATTATGTCTTTGAAGCTTTGGATCTTAAGGATATGAAACAAAAGGAGAAAATGACTCAAATGCATCTGCACTTTAAAATAACAAAAGCAGAAAAGAAAAAGCTTTTATCTAAGCAATTCATGTAAGGTCATGCAAAATATGTTATGTTAAAGGAGAAGGTGCTTATTTGTTGGCATTCAGTCTAGTAAAGAGTTTGATTTTATAAACCTGTTATAGCAGATAAAGATACACTGTGTGTTAGTTACAAACACTAGTGAGTCAGTAGTTGTTCAGCATTAACTGGTATAGTCAGTCTAATGGTCAAAAAGAAGTATGGTGCTCTCCTAATAAATACTGTTTCTTGAGTACCTGCTATGTATCAGACCGTGTATTAGGCAATTTATGTAATATAAACAACATAATACAATGTTTTCTGCATGTTTACAGTATAAAGAACATAATCCTTTTTCAACCCTGTTATTTGCATCTTGGTGGAAAAGTGATGTTTAGAACAGTTTAAGTAACTTGCCCCAAAAGTCACATAGAAATATTTATAGTACTGGAATTCAAACCAGGATCATTGTAACACCAAGAACTGTGTTTTTCCCCTGTATACTAAATCCCCCTTTACACACTCACATTTTTATATTTGAAATCCAAGTATTGCGATAGCAGGTGTCTCTGCCATTCAGTTTCCCCAGATTTGGTGACATCTCAGGTATGCCAAACAACAGTGCTGGGGCGCCAGAAAGTTTTTGAGTAATTGTAAAATCATACCCCGTAAGCCAGTTTTAAATATTTTTGGTCAGCCGCCACTATTTTAATACCTTTCAAAGTGAAAGAAAATGCCTTAATATTAGATAGAAATTAATTTAATCTTTTTAATGTCAGTCAATCCTTTATGAAGCACCTTAGTGTGTGTTTATAACTTCACATTCATTCACTGCTTCTTGTGTTCTAAAGTATGTGTGTGATTCTAAGCTAAAATTGAATAATGTGGAATATATTTCAGGTAATTTGAGGTATTTCAAAAGGAATATTAGGTTAGATATTACATGAAGCTGTTGTGGTCTTTTTAAATTCTTATCAGCATCAGTTTGTCTCAGAGAAATTTATTTGACTGAATTTTGAAGTTAAAGAATTCTAAGCAATAGAACTTTTAATCCTGAAATATTTCCTTAACCATATTTTTTTCTAGCCTTCCCAGATTAGAGAAAATTCTGTTTGAGAATTCAGAGAAGTAAAATAGCAGTTAAATAGTTCTTGGATTAATTAAAAGTTCTTGGATTTCTGTGCAGGCAAATGTACTTTTTTGAGGTACTGTGTCTGCTCCCTCTCTTAGATCTGTTTATTTTGACAAATATGACCTTTCATTGCTCGACTCTAATCATGAGTACGTCACTGTTAAGTCCTGGTAATAGCTATGAGTCTCACATATTTATCCAAATAAGGATGCTGACTGTGGAGGAATCCCTAAATTCTATGCTGAGAATGATAATTCACTATTATCTTTGTTCTGTTAACGGGGGGAGTATGTTGGTGTTTAGAAGGGGACGTTTTAACTTTTCTAAGTAGAAATAAAGAAATCTGTACTTTGGAATTAATAAACTTTGCAAATAATCTTTAAAAATTTGTAATAGTCTGTATTGTAAAAACATGAATAGATAGATTTTTTAAAACTTTGAATTTTTTTTAAAGATGAATTCTTCTCCATTGAAATGAAGGATACCTAATATTTGGGTTTTAGAAACTTCAAAGTTTGGAAGAGAAGTGTTGTGTCAATTCTAGAAAATACACTAGATACATTAATCATCACCTGCTGTTGTTTAGTTGTTAGGTTGTGTCCAACTCTTTTGCGACCCCATGAACTGTAGCCCACTAGGCTTCTCTGCATGGGATTTCCCATGCCAGAATGCTGGAGTGGGTTACTGTTTCCTTCTCCAGGGGCTCTTCCTGACCCAGAGCTCGAACCCGTGCCTTCTGCATTGGCAGGTGGATTTTTTACCACTGAGCCACCAGGGAAGCCCCAATCTTACCTGTACTGAACATAGATTCTCTAATTCTGTTTCCTTATGATACGTTCTTTAAGAGCTATTTAAAATGTTATTCTCTAATAGCTTAGGAAAATAAAATTTCCTTTGGAATAGAATTTGACAGGCTTTTATAATGAAAACAAGTAAAGCAGATTTGTTCATTAATATCTAGACCATAAGCTTCATGAAAATAAGATCATGTCGTTCTTGTTCACCTTTATAATCTCAACATCCAGAATCATGCCTGGCACATAATGGACACTTAGTCAATATTTGTTGAAGGGATGAAATTGAGACTTAAGTGACTTTTAATGTATCATATATAGAGTGACACCTACTGGTATAACATGAGACTGCTATCTAGTATCGTGGTTCAAGACACTTAGATGTCCTTATCCAGAGGGACAGTAATTACATAGTTGTGTCTTGGTCTAGAATTCAAAGAGGAATAAGTGACTTTATGTTCCTTAACTGGGATTGGAAAATCTTTCATTTTAATGCAGTGCAAGGAAAGCAGCACTTTACTTATTGTGGAGAAACAGTTCAAATGACGGTGGCTTTCTCACCAGAAATCATCAAGGCCGTGCGGACATGGCACAACACTGGAGTGCTGGAGAAGAGCTGTCAACCCCGTTTCTATGTCTTGAAAAATAGCGGTCAAGAATGAAGGGGAAATCAGCCCTTTTGAAGGCTGAAGAAAAGGATGAAGCAACACTAAGGGAATTTGTCACTTGATAATCTGCTGTGAGAGAACAGCTTAAGTAAGTTCTCTAAACAGAAAGGAAATAATAAAAGCAGGAATTCTGAAATATTAAGGAAGAAAGAACAAAAGAGTGAAATACGAGTGGATGTTTTTCTTTCCCTCTGGAGTATTCTAAGTTGTTTTATGGTTGAACAAAAACTATCCTGTCTGATGTTCTTTTTTTAAGAAAATCATTTCTTTATTTTAATTGGAGGATAATTACTTTACAGTATTGCGATGGCTTTTGCCATACATAGGCATGAGTAGGCCACAGGTACGCCTGTGTCCCCCATCCTCCCACTCCGCCCCGCCCCATCCCTCCAGGCTGTTACAGAGCACCAGCCCTGGGGGCCCTGCTTCATGCGGGCCTGATGTAGTTCTAAAAGTGTAGAGAGAAAATATTTACGATAATTATAAATGAAGGAGTATAAAGGAATGTGAGGTTTCTGCACTTCATTTGAAATGGTAGAATGATGACACCAGTAGGCAGAGATGTTGTTTGTATCTGATGGCTAGAGTAAGCAGTAAAAAAGGTAGACGTAGAGAGAGAGACACTAAAAAGCACTCTAGATAAACCAAATGGGATTCTGAAAAGCATTCAAGTAACTCACAGGAAGGCAAGAAAAAGAAAAGAGAAAAAACAAAGAATACAGACAGAAAATGTAAAAATTGGCTTCAGAGCAAAGAAGATTAACTGGAGACAGGAAAATTATATAATGATCAAAGGGTTAATCCACTAAGAATATGTAGCAGTCCTAGACATGTACTCACCAAATTTAGGTTTGGTATATTATTAGTACTGTACTGATAATACAAAAAACTGATAACTGAAAGGAGAAATAAACAATTTCACATTTGTGAGATATGGTGAAAGTGGTGCTTAGAAGGAAATTGACAGCACTGAATGCATATATTAAAATTGAAGAAAGATCTAAAATCAGTTATCTAAGTTTCCATCCTAGGAAATGAGAAAAAGAAGAGCAAAATAAATAGGAAGTCGCCCAGTCATGTCCCAACTCTTTGCAACCCCATGAACTGTGGTCCACCAGGCATGGATTCAGGAATCCACTTGCAATGCAAGAGACCCATGTTCGATCCCTGGGTTGGGAAGATCCCCTGGAGAAGGGAATGGCTACCTGCTCCATTATTCTTGCTTGGAGAATTCTGTGGACAGAGCAGCTTGGCGGATTATAGTTCATGGGGTTGCAAAGAATTGGACATGACTGAGTGACTAACACTGGGTCTTCCCAGGTAGCACTAGTGGTAAAGAACCCTCTTGCCAGTGCAGGAGATGTAAGAGACATGAGGTCAATCCCCAGGTCAGGAAGATTCCCTGGAGGAAGGCATGGCAACCCACTCCAGTACTCTTGCTTGGAGAATCCGACGGGCAGAAGAGCCTGGTGGACTACAGTCCATGGGATTTCAAACAGTCAGACATGGCTGAAGCAACTTAGCGGGCATGCACAAGCAGAAGAAAAGAAATAATAAAAATTAAGGTGGAAATCATAAGAATTGAAAAACAGGAACTCAAAAAAGAAAAACTCAAACCTGGTTCTGTTAAAAAGTCAACAAGCTTTTTACTAGGTTTACTAATAAAAAGAAAAGATACAAATTTTTAAGATCAGAGATGTAAGAGAGAACCTCACTTTAGGCATAAACCTCAAAAGGGTAATAAGGGAATACTGTGAACAGTGCTATGCACACAAAATTGATAACCTAGATGAAATGGACCAATTCCTTTAAAGACATAGTCTGCTGAAACTCACACAAGAAATATTCAATCTGAGTAGGTCTATATCTATTTAAAAAAATTGAACCAATAATTAATAAGCTTCTAGAGTCGAAAGCATCAGGCCTAGATGGATTCACTGGTGAATTCCACCAACATTTAGGGAAGAGATTGAACCAATTCTATAATTTCTTCCAGAAGATCGAAGCAGTGGTCATACTTCCTAACTCAATCACTGAGGCCAGTGTTAGCTTAAAAACAGAAGTAAAGATATTACTAGAAATGAAAGTTATAGACCAGTATCTTTCATAAACATAGATATAAAAAGCCTAAAAAAATATTAGGAATTTTGAATCTAATAATGTATAGAAAGAGCTATGTACTATGACCAAGTGGTATTTATCCCAAGTGTGCAAGGCTGGTTTGACATTTCCAAGTCAATTAATGTTATCCAGCATATCTACAAGCTAAAGAAGAAAAATCACATCATCCTCTCAATTGACTATAAAAAAGCATATGGCATAATCCAATACCCATTCATGATAAAAACTCTCAGCAAATTAGGAATCGAGGGAAAATTCCCCAACTTGATAAAGCACTTTTATAGAGCTCCTATAGTTTGCATCATCCTTAATGCTGAGAATCTTGAAGTTTCCCTCTAAGATCATGATCAAGGCAAGGATGTCCTTTCTCATCCCTCCTTTTCAGCATCCTACTGAAAGTTCTCACGATTGCAGTAAGGTAAGGAAAGGAAATAAAGATACAAAAATTGGAAAGGAAGAAAGAAAACTTCATTTGAAGGTGACATGATTGTCTATATGAAAAATGCACCCCAAAATAGTATTATAGGAAGGCTGCATGATACATGGTTAATGTATAAAAGTCCATCACTTTCTTAGATACCAGCAGTGAACAAGGGGAATTTAAAAACTCAATATCACGTATATCAGCACTTCCAAAAAAATGAAATACTTAGACATAAATCTAACAAAATATATACAGCTTTATATGAGGAAAACTATAAAACTCTAATGAAAAAAATTAAAGAAGAGCTAAATAAATGGCTAGATAATCCATGTTCATATGTAGGATAATTCGTTACTGTCAGGATGTCAGTTCTTCCCTGCTTGATTTATGCATTTAGTACAATCTCAGTCAAAATCACAGCAAGTTATTTTGTGGATATTGAGAAAATGATTCTAAAGTTTTAATAAAGGAACAGATGTTCCAGAAAATCTAACATAATATTGAAGGAAAAGAACAAATTCAGAGAAGTGATTCTACCTGAATTTAAGACTTTCTGTAAAGCTATAGAAATCAAGACAGTGGTGTGGGATTGGTGAAAGAATAGACAGATAAATGGAACAGAATAGAGTTAGAAATAGATCTACATGAATATAGTCTCGTGGTCTTTGATAAAGGAGTAAAGGCAGTACCATGGAGAAAAGATAGTTGCATCAGCAGATGGTACTGAAGCACCAAAGCCAGTGAAGAAAGGGGCCCAAGACACAGGCCTTAAGGGGGCCCGAGACACAGGCCTTAAAGGGGCCCGAGACGCAGGCCTTAAAGGGGCCCGAGACGCAGGCCTTAAAGGGGCCCGAGACGCAGGCCTTAAAGGGGCCCGAGACGCAGGCCTTATAGGGGCCCGAGACGCAGGCCTTATAGGGGCCCGAGACGCAGGCCTTAAAGGGGCCCGAGACGCAGGCCTTAAAGGGGTCCTAGACGCAGGCCTTAAAGGGGCCCTAGACGCAGGCCTTAAAGGGGCCCTAGACATAGACGCATTGAAAAAAAAATGAACTCAAAGTGGATTGTAGACCTAAAGAAAAACACAAAGGTATAAAAATCTTAGAATACAACATAGGAAAAAATCTAGATAACCTTGGGTATGACAGTGACTTTTTAGATATAACACCAAAGACGTGATCCATGGAAGAAATATTTGATAAGCTGGACATCATCAGAATTAAAAACTTCTCCTCTATGAAAGACACTGTAAAGATAATGAAGACAAGTTATAGACTGGGAAAAAATATTTGTCAAAGCATATATGATAAGGAATGTTATCCAGAATATACAAAGAACTTTTAAAACCTAACAATAAGAAAATGAACAACCCAATTAAAAATGGGCTGAAGACCTTAATAGGAACCTCACCAAAGGAAATATACAGATGTCAAGTATGCATATGAAAAGACGCTGCACATCCTACATCATCAGGGAAATGTAAACTAAAACAGCAATGAAATACCTCTAGATACTTGTTGAGTTGCCCAGTCATGTGGGACTCTTTGTGACCCTATGGAGTGTAGCCTGCCCGGTTGCTCTGTCCATGGGATTTCCAAGGCTAGAATACTGGAGTGGGCTGCCATTTTCCTCTCTAGGGGATCTTCCTGACCCGACCCAGGGATCGAACCCACGTCTCCCACAGGTCTCCTGAGTTACAGGCAGATTCTTCACTGCTGAGCCACCAGGGAGGCCATTAGAATGGCCAAAATCTGAAACACTGACAACGCCAAATGCTGGCGAGGATGTGAAACAATAGGGACTCTCATTCATTGCTGGCTGGGAGTACGAAACGGTGCAGCCACTTTGGAAGACATTTGACAGATTCTTACCAAACTAAACATACTTTTACTGTATAATCCAGCAATGGTGCTTATTAGTTATTTACTCAAATGAGCTGAAAAGTTAACATCCACACAAAAGTCTACATGTGTATATTTATAACAGCTTTATTCATAATTGCCAAAAGTTGGAAGCAACCAGATGCCCTTCATGGGATGAATAAACTGTGGTACATCTAGACAATGGAAAATGACTCAGCGCTTAAAAGAAATGAGCTATCAAACTGTGAAGACACGGAGGAACTTTAAATGCATATCACTGAGTGAAAGATGTGCGTGCTGCCTGCGTCAGACTCTTTGCAACCCCGTGGGCTATAGCCCTCTAGGTTCTTCTCTCCGTGGGACGCCAGGCAAAGATGCTGGAGTGGGTTGCCGTTTCCTCCTCCAGAGGATCTTCCTAACCCAGGAACTGAACCTGCATCTCGTCTGTCTCCTGCATTGGCAGGCGGGCTCTTTACCACTAGTGCCACCTGGGAGGCCCAAACAAGTAAAAGATACAGACCTCAAAAGGGTACGTGTTGTATGGCTGTAAGTATATGACATTCTGGAAAGGGCACAAAGTCAGGGAGACAGGAGAATGATCAGTGATTACCAGGGATTAAGAGGAGGAAGGAAGGATGAACAGGTAGAGATGGAATTTTGGGGGGCAGTGAAACTATTCTGCTGGATATAATGGTGGATACATGTTGTACATTTGTCAAAAACCATTGAAATATCAAGAGTGAACTCTAAATTGTGATCTTTGGGTGATAATAACGTGTCACTGTAGGTTCATCAGTTTCAACAAATGTACCACCGCTGCAAGATGTTCATAATGGTGGAGGAGCTTGTAGGGCGTTTGGGGGCAGGAGGAATGTATGGAAACTTTGTACTTTCTGTTCAATTTTGTTGTGAACCTAAAACTGCTTCAAGAAGCTAAGGAATAGTTAACAATAGAGTTGGATTGTGCTGATAACATGATAACCACAAGCTGATTTATGCATATTGTTGAAGGGCATGTAGTTTAGCCACAGTTTTTATACATGAAATCAAAATAGACTTTGATTATAGCTAGTAATATCATCTTTAAAGAATGACATCTAATAGACCTGTTTTTTAAAACAAGGGACAGCTACATGTTTGATAAACACACACACACACACACATGCATTTTGGTTGTTTCATTATGTTCATTACTTTAATATCTTGTTCTTTCTCTTGGAAACATATGTCTTAACTGTAATTGAATATATAAAAATGAATTCTATACTTGCAAAACCCTTTATCTGTGATATTAATGTTAATATTAGATTAATAGAGTATTTTTTTATTCTAAAGAACTCATTCTTTTTGTACTTAAAGTATGATTATTTAATGTATTTTTAGGGATAGATTTGTACGGGCAGTTTTATAATATGATAACCTAAGTAATTTTGGGATCAAGGAGCTAGTTTCATTTTACCTCCTAACGGCTATTCAAGCTCAGGGTTAGAAAGGACTTTAAGGTCATCTGACCCAATGAATTACAGATCTTGTGGCCCATCTGTAGTGCCCCACTGAATGGCTGCTCAGCTTTAGGCTCTTTTTATTTGTTAATTTAACAAGCTTCTTTTGAATGCCGCCATGTGACAGCCACTGCTGGGTGCTGTATAGGACTTGTCTCTTCCTTTTAGTCTAGCAGGAGAGATACAGGTCAGTATGTAAATTCTAAAACAACATGGGAAGGACTATAAAGAAGTGTGAGTAAGGACTGAGCTACTCAGTGTCTCAGTCGGTCATTCCATTTCACACAGTTGAAACTCGTAGAAAGGCTTTTTTGTTTACTCTTGAGCCAAGTACTGCTGCTTTAGTCCTTAGTACTGCCCTTCTCCAATAACCATTTTTTAGTTATTTCAAGACAGTGTGTTGTCTTTCCAGTTGGTATTGTTTTTCTTTTTGTTTCTTCTAGTTTTATTTTGCTTAAATTTGACCAAAATTTCAATCTTTTGAAATATCTTCAGACTTTCCTTGTACACACTTTTTGTTCCTTAGGGTTAATAGATTGGTTCCTTCTCTCCCCGTCATGCTCCTCTTATTTTTTCCTATGTCCCTGTCCTTCTTATTTTTTACATTTATTACTAAACCATTTGATAAAACTTTAAAATGTCTCAGTACCATCCGGTGCCTCAGACAGTACTTTGGATCAGTGGTTTTCTCGTAGTCTTCTTTCTCAGATTCCTTCTTTGCTCTTCTCAAGTCTGGACTGGTTTGTTCTCTTGGTCTTCTGCATAGCTGCCCTCATCACACTTTCACTTGTTTTCCTGGGAATTCTTTCCATCAGTATTCTATATTGAATTCCAGTTCCTGACCTTTCCCCCACCCCCACCTTCTTTCTGCTTGCTGGAGGCCTGTAGGCTCTTCTTTCTGACCCTACTGTTTCAGAATTTCACAGTGATTTGTTTTACGTGGGATTTTATTTTATTTTAATTTGTTGAGTTGGGCATTTGGTGACCTTCAATTTGGGAAATGATACAGATATTTTATTAGGAAACCTAATAGTTTCAGTATCTATATGTCTTTATCTTTTAGGCTACTTGGTTTTCTTAGAAAAGAACTTTCCAGTCTTTTACTGAGGGATGTAGTATTAGACCAGCCAGGATTCTGGGAGCCCAGTGGTTGAAGGAGGACCACTGTCCTCATCCGTTTGGTGTGTAGGTCTTCATATAAGCCCTGTTTTCACTGCCGCTCTTCAATCCCTGCTTTAGCTGTCTGTAGTGTCTGGTTCATTCTGTTGTCTGTCTTCTATCTTTTCTGTCTTCCATCTTTTCTCATCTCCTCTCTTGTTTTCTTTGTAGTCATTATTATGTAGCTTTAAAATTTTCTTTCAGTTCCGTTCAGCAGCTCAGTCATGTCTGACTCTTTGCGACCCCATGGACTGCAGCACACCAGGCTTCCCTGTCCATCGCCAGTTTCTATAGGGGATAGTGATCTGTATTTCAGAGAATGTTAAATTTAACACATTGTGTGGACCTCTCAGCTTCATGGTGTCCATGATTTTGATCAACATGTCTTTGTTGACCTTTTTCAAGTTAACAATTTTTTTTTTCACCAAAATAGGACAAAGAATCCTGTAGATGACATATAGCTAGAATAATTATTTCAAGTTGACCCAATACCTTCTGAGCACTGCTAGTTACAACTAACCTTCAACTGTTTCAAATCAAAACTTAGGCATCCCAAGTTACTTGTAAGTTTAAAGGCATACACTATTCTCTTTATCCCCCTTTTAATACATACTATACTTGCCTCTAATCTGATTTTCCTCCAGTTCATTGTTGACACTACTGTCAGAATAATTCATAAAATGGATGCTTTAGAAAAGTGATCTTTCTAAAGCTAATAACTCTCTTGCTAATAAGTCTTTAATACCATCACATAGATTTTTAGGATAATGTTTGCACTTCTTATCTAAGCCTGCAAAGACCATTCCCAGACCACCTCAGCATGCTTCCTTGGGTACAGCCCTGTGGAACTTGTAAGGTACACAGGGTACACAGTTTTACACAGGATGTACCCCTCTACCTGGAGTGACTTTTTTTTCCCTTCCTCACTTAATTTTGTTTCATTCTGAATTATTATCTTCTCTTGGAAGGCTACCTTGCTTACCTCTACTGTGTGATATTTTAAAATATCTTTTGCTGTGTCTTTTTAATGCCTTGAACCTTTCTGCCATAGCATTCATCCATATTATACGGTAGATTTATTTTTTAAATATTTATTTATTTGGCTGCTCCGGGTCTTAACTGCAGTGTGCAGGATCCTCGATCTTTATTGTGGTGTGTGGGCTCTTTAGCTGTGGCATGCGAACTCTTAATTGTGGCATATGGGATCCAGTTCCCTGACCAGGGATTGAACCCAGGCCTTCTGCGTTGGGAGTGCAGAGTCTTACCCACTGGACCACCAGGGAAGTCCCTGTGTGGTAGTTTTTGATACTATTTCTATGCTTCCTCCAGCAAGCCTTCACATGCCTCAAATACCAGGTATTTTTCTTATTTTTTTACTAAAAATTAACATTTTTGTGATTTTGATACAGTATCATAGACATCTATTAATTTTAGACAGGAAAGATAGTCTAAATCTTGGGCAGAAGATAATGTGTCTTTGAAGAGGAAGCCTCTATAAGATGTCAAATACCAGCTTGGTGACTATGTCTTATTTAATTTTGTGTTTTTGACATTTAGCATAGTGACTTAGAAACAGCAATACTCAATAAATATGTGTTAAAAAAATGAATAAATAAATGAATGATACCTCTCTACTCACATTATCTTAAAAACAGGTAGGGACCATTTATTCTAATTGACCTACCTCCTCACCATTTCTCTCCAGGTCTTTTCTATTTCTATTTCCTCATTCATTCATTAATTCAGAAGATATTTGTTGAGCTCCTCAGTTCAGTTCAGTTCAGTTTCTCAGTCGTGTCCACCTCTTTGTGACCCCATGGACCACAGCACACCGGGCCTCCATGTGCATCACCAACTCCCAGAATTTACTCAAACGCATGTCCATTGAGTCAGTGATGCCACCCAACCTTCTTATCCTTTGTCGTCCCCTTCTCCTCCTGCCGCCAATCCCTCCCAGCATCCAGTGACTTAGCTCTTCACTTCAGGTGGCCAAAGTATTGGAGTTTCAGCTTCAACATCAGTCCTTCCAGTGAATACTTAGGACTGATCTCCTTTAGGATGGACTGGTTGGATCTCCTTGCAGTCCAAGGGACTCTCAAGAGTCTTCTCCAATACCACAGCTCAAAAGCATCAATTCTTCAGCACTCACATCTATATGTAACTACTGGAAAAACCATAGCCTTGACTAGATGGACCTTTGTTGGCAAAGTAATGTTTCTGCTTTTTCATATGCTTCCTTCCAAATCCTTTAATTTCATGGCTGGAATCACCCTCTGCAGTGATTTTGTTGAGCTCCTGCTATATGTCAAATGTGGTAATAGCCACTGGAGATATAATGGTGAATAAAACACTTCATCTCTACTCTCTCAGAGTTTATAATTTAGTGGGAAATAGCAGTTAGAATACAATGTGAAGCTGTTTCAGTGAGGGAAGTACACTAGAGTATTATGAGAACATGTAAGAGAGGTACCTAACTTGGGGCTCTCCAGAGGCTTTTTAAAGAAAGTAAAGACGTGAGAAATGAGTAGGGTTACTCATAGAAGGCTAAAGGAATGCCAGTATAGAGATGTGCCAGACTCAGAGCTTTCTTTCTAGCTTCTTCAACTGTGAATTTTCTCCTTTTTTCCTTCCTGCCTGCCTATGTATAGTCCAGTCTTCACGATGTAGTTGAAAGCTTACCTCCTCAACTGTAATATTCATGTTTCCTTTCTTTGAATTAAACTTAGCATTCGTTTGTGTCTTATTTTCACTTTAGTTGCCTTAAATATATTGTTAACCTGTCCTAGAGGGCAGAAAGTAGACCTTATTTACCTCTCTTTCTGTCTTTGATAATGCCTGATTAGATATATTGCTGTCTATCCAGTAAGGATTTAATAAATGCTTGCTGGATAGTTATAAAGGGGACAAAAAGAAATAATACGTGTATTTTAAGGTTTCACATACTCTGTGAGGCTGCACCTCAAACTATACCGCATGTTCAGGATCAGAGCAAGAGAGGGGTTTTGAAAACTGTCCAAGCATTCATCCCCCTCTCTTTTGCACCATTTCACGGAATACACGTGTAGATTGTTGGCAGGGAAATAGTTGCAGTCAATGAAATTGTCAGTTTGAGAATGAGTGTTGTGTCTTTGTGTTTCGTATATGCTTTGAAATATTTTGGAATGTTTTTAAGAACATCAACACTTGGATTTTTAAACTAAATAAATGTTCTAGGTGATATGAAAACACTGTTAAATTTTAATCAGTACCAAAATTTCAACTCCATCTGCTCTAAAAGTGCAGAACCCATTTAAAACACTTAATAGCATCTAAAGCTTTCTTGCCCTTGAAGCATTTTATTCTGCATTGGAATCAGGCTGTCTCTGACATTGGTAACTTGGTTGGATACATATGATTGACTTGAAGATGTAGGCTCTGTGTCAGCCTGTTACCTTTGTAACGTAGCATTTGCTGAGTACACACTACTCCAATTTTGAACACCGTATACAAACTATGTGCATATATTTGCTATTTTTTAGGAACTTATTTCAATTTCCAGAACCTATAAATTTATTGGAGTGTATTGACAGCACATTTAGCAGCCGAATGAAAATATTAAGGCAGAGTATGAATCACTGTCAGTCTCTCAGTTCAGTCGCTCAGTCATGTCCGACTCTTTGCTCCTTGTTTTCAATGACTATACTATGCTGCCTCTCTGAATATAGACACCTGTATGAGGCACTGATAAGGAAAGATGATCAAAGTACACTATTAGGACGGGCGGAAAGCAAGCTACTGAACAATATGTGAAATCCATTTGTTTTTAAAAATCAGACAGGTGAAGACGGAGTTCAGTTGAGTTCAACTCAGTCACTCAGTTGTGTCTGACTCTTTGAGACACCATGGACTGCAGCATGCCAGGCTTCCCTGTCTGTCACCAACTCCCGGAGTTTACTCAAGCTTATGTCCATTGAGTTGGTGATGCCATCCAACCATCTCATCCTCTGTCGTCCCCTTCTCCTCCTGCCTTCAGTCTTTGCCAGCATCAAGGGCTTTTCCAGCAAGTCAGTTCTTCACATCAGGTGGCCAAAGTACTGGAGTTTCGGCTTCAGCATCAGTCCTTCCAATGAATATTCAGGACTGATTTCCTTTAGGATGGACTGGTTGGATCTCCTTGCAGTCCAAGGGACTCAAGAATCTTCTTCAACACCATGGTTCAAAAGCATCAATTCTTTGGCACTCAGCTTTCTTTATAGTCCAACTCTCACATTTATACATGACCACTGGAAAAACCATAACCTTGACTAGACGGACCTTTGTTGGCAAAGTAATGTCTCTGCTTTTTAATATGCTGTCTAGGTTGCTCATAACTTTTCTTCCAAGGAGTAAGTGTCTTTTAATTTTCATAGATATTTTTTATCAGCACTAGAGTATTAGATGTTTCTGGCAAATACAAAAAAAAATGTATCTAAAGCTAAGTATAACAGATCATACTTTTGAGTTAATTTTCATCTAAAGTTAACAGTGTCAAATCATTATCCCAAGTGAACTTCAGAATTCAAACCAAAAAAATAAATGGTTTCATTATGGAATTGAATGACATAAGCTGAACTTGGGCCCATAAACCCAGAACTTCAGAGTTTTAACCTCTCTTTAGCATAATCTCTTTGTGGCCTTGGGCAAGTTGCTTCACAAAAACCGAAGACAGACAATCAAAATGAGAATGACAAAGGTGTAGAGATCTAGCTTTTAAAGCATTTAAGTGGATGTTTTTCCTAGCTGTTCAGCCTTTCCGTTTTAAACCTGATTTCTGTCTTTTATATTCTGCCTTCTGCTGTATTTATATCCTGTTTTCTTACAAAGACACACCATGTCCTTTAGAAGCATGTTTTATGAAGTAATAGATGTATAGGCCTAGGATTTTAAAAATTATACAAAGTAAAATTTTTTTCATGTATTTATGTTTGTGTGTGTGTATATATATATAGGTTACTGTTCACTAAATCATTCACTTCACATCCTAATACGAGATATCACTGAGGAATGGCTCACATTCATTGACATTCGGCTAATAGGAATATAAGAGATTTAAAATTCATATTTGTGGTTGAAATAATTACTCCCTGGGTTATTTTCCAGAGAATCACATGTGTTTTGTATTGCTGTAGGGCAGGACTAGGTTTAGCTATTTGCTTAAGGATGAATAATCCAGGTGTTGGCCAAATGACTTTCAGATGGGAAGTAGAGAAACATCCTTAAAATCCTTTATATCTTTTCTGATCCTGATATTAGACTGTCAAAGAAAACACACTTTGACAGCCATATTTCAGTGCCCTTTGGAGCAATGAAATAGTGTGAGAATGACTGGTTTTTGAATTTTGCGTACATTACTTGTATTTGCAAATTCTTTTAGGACCACCAAAATATGCTTACTTTTTTAAAAATGTTATGATTCATAATATATTGATAACATTTCTTGGAAGATAAAGTTATTTTGATAATATTTACCTGTCCTGCCTCTTGAGAAATCTGTATGCAGGTCAGGAAGCAACAGTTAGAACTGGACATGGAACAACAGACTGCTTCCAAATAGGAAAAGGAGTATGTCAAGGCTGTGTATTGTCACCCTGCTTATTTAACTTATATGCAAGTACATCATGAGAAACGCTGGGCTGGAGGAAGCACAAGCTGGAATCAAGATTGCCAGAAGAAATATCAATAACCTCAGATATGCAGATGTTCAGTTCAGTTCAGTCACTCAGTCGTGTCCGACTCTTTGTGACCCCATGAATCCCAGCACGCCAGGCCTCCCTGTTCATCACCATCTCCTGGAGTTCACTCAGACTCACGTCCATTGAGTCTGTGATGCCATCCAGCCATCTCATCCTCGGTCATCCCCTTCTCCTCCTGCCCCCAATCCCTCCCAGCATCAGAGTCGTTTCCAGTGAGTCAACTCTTCTCATGAGATGGCCAAAGTACTGGAGTTTCAGTTTTAGCATCATTCTTTCCAAAGAAATCCCAGGGTTGATCTCCTTCAGAATGGACTGGTTGGATTTCCTTGCAGTCCAAGGGACTCTCAAGAGTCTTCTCCAACATCACAGTTCAAAAGCATCAATTCTTCGGCACTCAGCCTTCTTCACAGTCCAACTCTTACATCCATACATGACCACAGGAAAAACCATAGCCTTGACTAGCCAGACCTTAGTCAGCAAAGTAATGTCTCTGCTTTTGACTGTACTATCTAGGTTGGTCATAACTTTTCTTCCAAGGAGTAAGCATCTTTTAATTTCATGGCTGCAGTCACCATCTGCAGTGATTTTGGATCTCCCCAAAATAAAGTCTGACACTGTTTCTACTGTTTCCCCATCTATTTCCCATGAAGTGATGGGACCGGATGCCATGATCTTCGTTTTCTGAATGTTGAGCTTTAAGCCAACTTTTTCGCTCTCCTCACCACCCTTATGGCAGAAAGTGAAGAAGAACTAAAGAGCCTCTTGATGAAAGTGAAAGAAGAGAGTGAAAAAGTTGGCTTAAAGCAGCTCAACATTCAGAAAACTAAGATCATGGCATCCGGTCCCATCACTTCATGGCAAATGGATGGGGAAACAGTGGAAATAGTGGCTGACTTTATTTTTCTGGGCTCCAAAATCACTGCAGATGGTGACTGCAGCCAAGAAGTTAAAAGACGCTTACTCCTTGGAAGGAAAGTTATGACCAACCTAGACAGCATATTAAAAAGCAGAGACATTACTTTGTCAACAAAGGTCCATCTAGTCAAGGCTATGGCTTTTCCAGTGTTCATGTATGGATATGAGAGTTGGACTGTAAAAAAGCTGAGCACCAAAGAATGGATGCTTTTGAACTGTGGTGTTGGAGAAGACTCTTGAGAGTCCCTTGGATTGCAAGGAGATCCAACCAGTCCATCCTAAAGGAGATCAGTCCTGGGTGTTCTTTGGAAGGACTGATGCTGAAGCTGAAACTCCAATACTTAGGCCACCTGATGTGAAGAACTGACTCATTGGAAAAGACTTTGATGCTGGGAAAGATTGATGGCAGGAGGAGAAGGGGACGACAGAGGATGAGATGGTTGGATGGCATCACCGACTCAATGGACATGGGTTTGGGTGGACTCCGGGAGTTGGTGATGGACAGGGAGGCCTGGCGTGCTGTGATTCATGTGGTCGCAAAGAATCGGACACGACTGAGCGATTGAGGTGAAGTGAAGTGAACTGAACTCTATTTTTAGCTCTCACAATGACAGACTATGAACCTTGAAAAAATCATCATGATTGTTATTGAAATTACTAAGTATACAGAGGTATGAATTGTGTTTACCTGGGACACGCACACACACACTACACTATTGTATTCGGTTGTAGAAGCTGTAGATAGTTGTGCTCAACAGGTTGTGTTCAATTTTGATAGAGGGCAGGACAAATGGGCTTCATTATGACAGTTCCTATGGTATATGAATGCTTAATAATGCCCTAGATTTAGTTTATAACTAATTTGCTGTGGACGTTTGGAAGAATTTTAAACTATCTGGGTTAAGATTAGAATGAATTCTAAGTAAATGTATCTGTTGCCAGTTTAAAATTAAGAATAGAAAGATGCTTTATATACCCTAAAAGATATTTTCTATATTGCTTTTTTTAAACTACATTTAAGAAACCAAAATAACCAACGTAGAAATGAAAGATGATGTATAAGAAAATTTCATATTAGTTAATTTCTTTTAAGATGAATATGTCAATTATTCAGTATTATAATTGAATATAGCCAGGTTTTTGAGTTTCTCTCTTTTTAGTATTTTAAAAGACACCACAATATTATGTTTCTATATGTAGTATTGTAGTGAATATGATTATTACCTTAAATAAATGACATTTTTCAGTAGCCAGAAATCAGGGTTTTTAATTGCCAGGTTGTGAATTTTATAAAATCTCATCTCAAAGTACTTTGTTAGTATTTGAATGGCAGGTATGATGGTACACAGAAAATAAAATAAATCTTTTAAAGCAAAGTACCTTATTTTATGACTGCCTAAAATATATACTTATACCTTTATTATTATTCATTAATATATATATTAATATATATTATTCATTAATATAACTTCAATTTTATATTTCATTTTATTTACCATATGCTTGCTTTGAATAAAATTATAGGAGACTTAAAAAATAACTATCCCCTCTCTTTTAAGGAAAAAATCATCACACTTATTTACTTAAGTAAATTCCACTAGTGGTAGTATTTCTCTTGGCTGTTTGTTCAGCCACTAGAGTCCCTTGTGACCTTGGGTATGTATTCGAAGAGGTGACTGCTGGTTCGTGATGTTCTGAATTTTCTGGTAGCTTGCCTGTTGCCTGCCTCTGGGTTTGTCATCGCCCTTATGCTGACTTAGGCAGTATTCCTTCAGTCTCTTATCTCCAGGCTTTGATGCATATGTTCTGAAGGTGGCTATAGTGACTTTGGGTAGCAGCAGATGGTGAACCTTCAGGCTGCCACCGGCTATACTGGTGTTAAGTTGGAAAGTTAACGTTTGATGAAGAATCAGTAGTGCATATGAAAGAGCTTTCACTGCTGAAATATCTTTTAATTAAAAAATTAGCATACTCAAACCTTTGCAAATGTGTGGGCATTTAAAGAAGTCTAAGATCAGTTGTTTTCTCATAGAGAAATTAGTTATTTACCAGCTTAGTTTTGTGTTGCTTGCTTGTCTTAATGTCATTCTTTCCCCTTGTTCCTGCCCCAATTTGTTTGTAGTTAAGGCAGATAAGAAAATTAGGTAAACTGAAATGGGATGTTTTGGGGAATTAAATGTGTTTGGATAAACATTTAAACTGTATTTTTATTTATGATAATTTGGAATTTAATAACTGGAAAACAATGTGGATCTTGCATATTACTTCCATATAATCCTGGTAGATCAGTTCCATTGTTTCCTGCCTTTGAAGATATTTCTAGGCTATATAGATGCCTAGAGAACTCAGCCCACTTCAAAATGATATCTCACCTTGCTGTAAGCTGCTTGGTGATGTTTTTGGCTTTGCCATCAATCCACAGAGCAGTATCCTTTTCGATTGTTTGTTCACTTACTTCATGATGTTGTGTTATGTTGGAAATTCTAGCACCAACAAAACACTAATAAGATGCCAAAGAATTTTTTTCTGTTTCCTTTCAGTCACAAGGGTACTTTTTATGCTTTACTGAAAACAGATCCTTGAACTCTCCATCTTTTAGGATAGAGTTGTAAGTATCCATGTCAAATGCTGTTCTTCATACTTCAGTTCTTATCAGTGAAACAACTTCTGTGAGCACAGGACCATCAAGAACAGATTGGTTTCATGGCATAAGGGCAAGAAGTGTCTCTCCACTGTCCATGCTGACGCCCCTGGTGCTGCAGTTTCTCATGGAAAAAAGTGGTAGGCTGAGCATCCTTTGTTTTTTAGTTGCTGGGCGGTGGTACAAGGAGCACTGCTAGTTTCTGATGTCCAAGAAAGAGAAAGTTAGACCCCGGTGGGGAGAATTGGAAAAATTGTTGGTATTAAAGTTCACCAAGTACTTTCTGTTTTCTGGTTGTTGAATTTTTATAAGATATCTCGCATAAGAATAAGGTATGGAATTAACAGTCAAAATACATTTTGAATATTCTAAGCCTATGAAATGAGATGAGTTTTAGCAATAAGTGTAAGTAACATTTGATTATCATCATGTGGTATTGACGGGGAAAGCAACGGTTTAGTACTTTAGGTTTGTGACTATTTCTACAGAAGAATAACATTACGAGTACCTACAACGCTGCCAAGATGAGTTTAGTGAATCTAATAATGGTCAAGTGTTGAGAACTATGTTGAGAAAAACTGGCTAACTTGTGTGATTGGGCTTCTCTATTTTCTCTGCCTTCTTTCTTATGTTGATCTCCTTGTTCTCTGGTGTATTTATATGTGAATTCTAAATGGTATAACTTGCACAACTGACGTCCATTTAGATGACATCCAGACAACACGAACAGTACTGTGACAACCATTAAAGGAAAGGCTGTTTGCCCCACTATGGCTGTCTCTGTAGGCTTTTCTTAAACATTAAAACACACACACACTTTTATTAACTGTTTTGGAGTTCTGTGAAATAAGTGGCACCAAAGTAGTGAGAGATGTTCCCTTGGATTACCCAGGTAATCTTTCTTCTTAAAGGAATTGGAGCTGAAGTTACTTCTACAGGCTTATAGACTTTGAATGTCAGCATTTAAATTAAGTATCTAAAAAAATTCAAAAATAGATGACATATAATCGTCACCGAAGGGAACTTTCTGCAATTCCTCACCACGTTCATCATGTCTTTATTGCTGTTTGTCTCTTTTCTTTTCTTTAAATTTATTTTTCATGTGCCTAAAAATTAATTGTCATTTGATGCTTTTGATATGCTCTCCTACCTCCCCTCTTTCCAGAGGCAGTACCTAGTTAAACTTAGTTAAATGTCAAGTCTTCCCCATTCTAGTTAACAAAATTTACTGATAATCAACTGGAGCTTTTCTTGCTACTGTTGTGAAAGGAAAGTAGGCAAGTCTCATTGTGCTGGTGGAATTGAAGAACAGATGAAGCTAATCCTAGAGGGATAAGTTGTTTGCTTTTTTTTTTTTTTTTCCAGTTAGGAGCAGTGATTCTATATATTACCATGGGCAAAGATGGAGTAATCTCTCCTGTTAGACCATATGCTAATATAGTGCTGATAAGTAAGTGTGAAAAATGAAAGGGAAAAATACATTAATTGTATTCTCTCAATAAGGTATGCCATCCAAGATAATTATTTCATGACAGTTTGAGTTATAGAACTTGTTTTATCATGAAATAAAAGCTGGTTTTAGGAGCCTTTTATTGGAAAGACAATTGTATCAAATTAGTCCTAGATTAGATTTTTGTCTTTATAAAGGTGAGCAAACCCATGAGCAGTTTTTAAATTGATGTGTTCTAGTCCACAAATGAACAAATTCTGTTTGAGGGTTAAAGAAGCTATTATTTTGTCCTTTATGCTGACAGCTTCATTACAGATTGGCCTACTGTTGGCATTAAAAAAATGTTTGGCTCCTTATGATCTTTGTGCATGCAACTATAATATTAATGCAGTGCCATAGCACTGTTCATTAAGAAATGACTCTAAATGAGGTTGAAGCGTGTAAATTTGGAAAGATACAGATGTTAAATGCAGTCGTTTCTCTTTGTATACAGCCGTATGGCTAATAATTTCCAAGTGGCTAAAGCTCTTGTTAGCAGGAGTGCTGGTGTGTTAAGAATGGCTCTATAAATAACTTTAAGAACTAAAGTTGAAGGTGCTTCTTTTAAAGACTATTGTTAACTAAACATTATTGCCAAACAGATGGAAAGCATTCACCAGCCTGATGTTTTTAGGTCTAATTATATTATCACCAGCCCTGTACGGCTCAGTTGAAGAGGTGTATCCAGAGGCCAATTTATAATCATTTAGCCAACACCTGTTTGGGAGAAATTGACAGTCAAAGGGCACATTTAAAAAAAATCACATATGTTCTTGTGTTTATTGCCTCAATGTGAACATTGTCTAGTCACAAACAAACTTGGTAGGAGAAGAAAGTAAATGTAAACAAAGAAGCCCTTCTCAGCCATGTTTATCGATCTTACTTTGGCCTTTTTATCTATACTTCATGCTTCATGGCTAAGGGAGACCATCAAAGAGATATCACTGCTGATTTACACAGATACATATTGTCCAGTCGATTAAGAAGCTTCTGGTAGAAAAAAGTTCTTTGCTTTGTACAGCTTCCATACCTTTTACCTGGTGAAATGTTTTGGATTGGAATCTGGTGAGTGACTTAAAAGAGTCACAAACCGATATGAAAACAAATGAGATTTAAGGAACACTGAATGTCTTTACAGACTCAGTAGATGTTTATTGAGCTCTCCTTTACAGGGGTGTGCCTCCTTTTGCACTCATGATATTAATTTGACTGTCAAGGTTCAGGTTCTTTAACTATAGTTCCTTGACTTGGAGGTTCAAGATTGGTGGTGAATACAGGTTCCAAGGGAGAGCAGTTTGACCCTCTCTGAGAAAGTACAAACCTGATGATCCTACCAACTCTTTCATTTTAGTGTTTTTCCTTCTTCTGATATACTTCTCTATGGAAAGATATGTATATGTTTCCTCCATTTTCTTATCCCCCATTACTAACTCAGAGCAGTTTGCTTCTGTCCCCAGGTCACTGCATAGCGCAGTATTGAAAGTTATCAGTGCCTCCCTAACTGCCGTAGGCTGTAGTCCTTTCTAAGTCCTTATTCTTCATGATTTCTCTTTGTTGTTTGGCACAGGCAGGTGATTCAGTTCAGTTCAGTCGCTCAGTCATGTCTGACTCTTTGTGACCCCATGAACCCCAGCACGCCAGGCCTCCCTGTCCATCACCAACTCCCGGAGTTCACTCAGATTCACGTCCATTGAGTCAGTGATGCCATCCAGCCATCTCATCCTCTGTCGTCCCCTTCTTCTCCTGCCCCCAATCCCTCCCAGCAACAAAGTCTTACAGTCTCTTTTCCTGATGTCTGAACTACTGTATTTTCTGCATTTTTGGGGTACATTTCTTATGGTACTATGGTGGTTATTGTCTTGTATACCCTCAGTGTTCTAGCTATGTATATACAGACATAAATAGTATAGTTTAGCAGTTAAAGAGGAAGAACCCTGGAGCCAGATTGATAGGGTTTAAATTTCACCTCTCAGTTCAGTTAAGTTGAGTTCAGTCACTCAGTCATGTCCGACTCTTTGTGACCCCATGGACTACAGCACGCCAGGCCTCCCTGTCCATCACCAACTCCCGGAGCCTACTCAGACTCATGTCCACTGAGTCGGTAATGCCATCCAACCATCTCATCCTCTGTCATCCCCCTCTCCTTCTGCCTTCAATCTTTCCCAGCATCAGGGTCTTTTACAATGAGTCAGTTCTTCGCATCAGGTGGCCAAAGTATTGGAGTTTCAGCTTCAGCATCAGTCCTTCCAGTGTATATTCAGGACTGATCTCCTTTATGATGGACTGGTTAGATCTCCTTGCAGTCCAAGGGACTCTCAAGAGTCTTCTCCAACACCACAGTTCAAAAGCATCAATTCTTCAGTGCTTAGCTTTCTTTATAGTACAACTCTCACATCCCTACATGACCACTGGAAAAACTTGACTAGACAGACCTTTGTTGGCAAAGTAATGTCTCTGCTTTTTAATATCCTGTCTGGGTTGGTCATAGCTTTTCTTCCAAGAAGTAAGCGTCTTTTAATTTCATGGCTGCAATCACCATCTGCAGTGATTTTGGAGCCTAGAAAAATAAAGTCTGTCACTGTTTCCACTGTTTCTCCATCTATTTCCCATGAAGTGATGGGACCAGATGCCATGATCTTCGTTTTCTGAATGTTGAGCTTCAAGCAACTTTTCAGTCTCCTCTTTCCCTTTCATCAAGAGGCTCTTTAGTTCTTTTTCGCTTTCTGCCATAAGATTGGTGTCATCTGTGTACCTGAGGTTATTGATATTTCTCCTGGCAATCTTGATTCCAGCTTGTGCTTCATCCATTCCAGAATTTCTCATGATGTACTCTTCAGTTCAGGTCAGTTCAGTCGCTCAGTCGTGTCCGACTCTTTGCAACCCCATGAATCACAGCACGCCAGGCCTCCGTGTCCATCACCAACTCCCGGAGTTCACTCAGACTCAAGTCCATCGAGTCAGTGATGCCATCCAGTCATTTCATCCTCTGTCGTCCCCTTCTCCTCCTGCCCCCAATCCCTCCCAGCATCAGAGTCTTTTCCAATGAGTCAGCTCTTCTCATGAGGTGGCCAAAGTACTGGAGTTTCAGCTTTAGCATCATTCCTTCCAAAGAAATCCCAGGGCTGATCTCCTGCATATAAGTTAAATAAGCACGGTGACAATATTTGGAACCAGTCTGTTGTTCCATGTCCAGTTCTGACTGTTGCTTCCTGACTTGCATACAGATTTCTCAGGAGGTAGGTCAGGTGGTCTGATATTCCTATCTCTTTCAGAATTTTCCATAGTTTGTGGTGATCCACACAGTCAAAGGCTTTGGCATAGTCATTAAAGCAGAAATAGATGTTTTTCTGGAACTCCTTTGCTTTTTCGATAATCCAACGGATGTTGGCAATTTGATCTCTGGTTCCTCTGCCTTTCTAAAACCAGCTTGAACATCAGGGAGTTCACAGTTCATGTGATCTTGAAGCCTGGCTTGGAGAATTTTGAGCATTACTTTGCTAGCGTGTGGGATGAGTGCAATTGTGCGGTAGTTTGAGCATTCTTTGGCATTGCCTTTCTTTGGGATTGGAATGAAAACTGACCTTTTCCAGTCCTGTGGCCACTGCTGAGTTTTTCAAATTTGTTGGCATATTGAGTGCAGCCCTTTCACAGCATCATCTTTCAGGGTTTGAAATAGCTCAACTGGAATTTCATCATGTCCACTAGCTTTGTTCATAGTGATGCTTCCTAAAGCCCACTTGACTTTGCATTCCAGGATGCTCTAGGTGAGTGATCACACCATCATGATTATCTGGGTCATGAAGATCTTTTTTGTATAATTCTTCTGTGTATTCTTACCACCTCTTCTTAATATCTTCTGCTTCTGTTAGGTCCCTACCATTTCTGTCCTTTATCGAGCCCATCTTTGCATGAAATGTTCCCTTGGCATCTCTAATTTTCTTGAAGAGATCTCTAGTCTTTCCTGTTCTATTGTTTTCCTCTAATTGTTTTTGTGAGCTTGAGCACATTAACAATTTTATGTTTGTTTTCTCATCTATGAAAGTGAGAGTCGCTCATTCATGTCAAACTCTTTGTGACCCTCATAGACCCTAACCTGCCAGGCTCCTCTGTCCATGGACTTCTCCCGGCCAGAATACCGGAGAGGGTAGCTATTCCCTTCTCCAGGGGATCTTCCCAACCCAGGGATTGAACCCAGGTCTCCTGCGTTACAGGTGGATTCTTTACCATCTGAGCCACCAGGAAAGGCCTTCTCATCTTTTATAGATGATTAATAGAAGTATACTTAGCTCAGGACTTCCCTGGCAGTCCAGTGGTTAAGAGTCCACACTTCACCGCCAGGCGCATGGGTTCGATCCTTAGTTGGGGAACGAAGATCCCACGTGCTGCACGGTGTGATCAAAGAGAAAAGGAAAAAGAATACCTTCCTTATTAGATTGTTGAATGAATTATGTGACTTGATTCTTTAAACCCCATCACAGTGCCTGCTCAAAGCCTTCTAGTAGGATAATTTCTCCTGTCTTAGCTATTGTTTTTAATGGAGAATTCTTAGCTATTCATATACATCTCTAGTCCTGACTTGTTTTCTAAACTCCATTCCCACATTGCTATCTACCTTCCAAACTTTATGCCTAAATTCATTCACATATGTTTAGTGAACAGTTACTTTGGGAGGTGGATAGGTTATGTGTTGCAGGAAATACGGTTTCTGCCCTGTATTAATTTTCTGTTGCTGCATTACAAATTGCCACAAACTCTACAGCTTAAAACAACTCACTTTATTATGTCAGAGTTCTCTGGATCAGAGGTCTGACATGAGTTGCATTGGGCTGAAATCAAGGTGCTGGCAGGGCTGCTTTCTTTCCCAGAGACTCTGGGGGAAAATCCACGTTCAAGCTCATTCAGGTTGTTGGCTGTATTCCTTTCTTCGGGGTTGTAGGACTGTGGTTGCTAGCTCTCAGCCAAGGGTTGGTCTTTGTGCCTAAAAGCTGCCTGTTCCTTCTCATGGTTACTGTGAGCTCCTTAGAGGTCTATGTCCTGTGTTTACATGTGGACCTCTGTGTCTTAGAGCCAGAAGCAGCACCTCTCTCTCATACTGTGAATCCCTCTGATTTCCCCTTCTGTCACATCAGTTTTGTGCATCATTACAGTTCTGGACCGAGACAGTTCTCTAGGGGTTCATGTGATTTGATTGAGCCCACTCAGATAATCCAAGGTAATCTGTTTTAAGGTCTGTGTCCTAATTACATCTGCAGAGTCCTTTTGGCCAATATCATAACATATTCACAAGTTATGGAGATTAAGGTATGAGCATCATTGGCAACTATTATTCTGCTTACAACATGCTGATGAAAAGCTTGAAATCTGGTTGGGATATAGACCAAAGTGACCAAATAAAACCATATTGAAGAGGCTGGTGTTGTATATAGTAGGAAAACATAAGAAGAAGAGCATCAGTGACATTTGAGCTGAATATGGAAATATGAGTGTTTGTTTGATAAGGGTCTGGGCGAACATTTCAGGGAGAAGAAGCTATAATGGTAACAGCAGTAATAGTAACAACTGGCTGTACCAAGCACTTTTAAAGATTATCTCACTGAAATTCTCACAAATGGTAGATACTATTATTATCCACCATTATGGGCTTCCCTTGTGGCTCAGCTGGTAAAAGAATCGGCCTGCAATGTGAGTTTTTCAAATCGATACTTGGGTTTGATCCCTGAGTTGGGAAGATCCCCTGGAGAATGGAAAGGCTACCCACTCCAGTATTCTGGCCTGGAGAATTCTACACAGTCCATGGGGTCGCAAAGAGTCAGATACGACTAAGCGACTTCCACTTCACCTCACCATTATATCTTCTACAGATGAAGCTGTAATATCTTCACATATGGAGTAGGAATGGTAAAATTATCTTACTGGGTAATTGAAAGAATTAACAATGATTACACATGACTGAAGCATAGCACATAGTAAACACTGAAACCATGGTCGGCGAAAGAGAGTGGAGGGTGGAGAAGAGAAATGCTTAGGGGGTAGAATTGACTAGGCTGCTAGGCCACTGGTCATGAAGGTGGGGACAGGGGAGAACTCACAGGACTTAGGGAGCTTTTGGATTTAGGGGGTTTCATGGGTGATAATATTATTTAATACTGTTAAGAGGTGAAACTGGGTTTTGTTTTTAGTGAGAAGAGGGCTTTGGGAAGAGGATGGGAGTTCAGGAGGCATCCATGCAAGTATTGGTTTGAGATTAGGTGGAACAGAATAGGATCGATGAAGCACTGAGAAGAGGGGTCAAGGATGAAGTTGTCGCTGTGACTTCAGATTCATCAGGTCTTAAACAGATTCCTCATTTTAACTTGCCTGTTTCTTCTCAGCATTCTTTTATTTCCCCAAGCTTGATATCTTCTTTTACCCTTGGCTCCCAACTCACTGAAGAGGGCAGGAAAGAAGGCCTTGTATACAGTGCTTACAGATTGCCAGGTGTTTACAGATTTCTCTGTGTAAGTTCTCCCGCCACGGCCCATTTCAGACTCTGCTGCTTTTGTGCTACAGCAGTGGAGTTCAGTCGCTACACCAGAGACTACATGGGTTGCAAAGCCTAAGATATTTACTGTCTGTATCTCTCCAGGAATAGTTTGCCAGCCTCTGCTGTAATGTCTCCAAAATGATAAGATGAGCATGATATAAAATATGTAAATATCAAATATATTTATAAACTATAAATGTAAATATGAGAGGATAATTTACTATCTCTGTTCACTCTTTTCATCAAGATGGGTAGGGGGAGTAGGTGGTTTGAGGGGGTGATGTGTGAAATTATGAGGGGTCTTGACGTCATTTTTTGGATGTATGCTTTTTTTCTGAATAAGAAAAGTGGCATGATATAACATATTGACTATGCCAAAGCCTCTGACTGTGTGGATCGCAATAAACTGTGGAAAATTCTGAAAGAGATGGGAATACCAGACCACCTGACCTGCCTCTGGAGAAACCTATATGCAGGTCAGGAAGCAACAGTTAGAACTGGACATGGAACAACAGACTGGTTCCAACTAGGAAAAGGAGTACGTCAAGGCTGTATATCGTCCCCCTGCTTATTTAACTTATATGCCGAGTACATCATGAGAAATGCTGGGCTGGACGAAGCACAAGCTGGAATCAAGATTGCCGGGAGAAATATCAGTAATCTCAGATTTGCAGATGACACCACCCTTATGGCAGAAAGTGAAGAGGAACTAAAAAGCCTCTTGATGAAAGTGAAAGAGGAGAGTGAAAAAGTTGTCTTAAAGCTCAACATTCAGAAAACGAAGATCATGGCATCTGGTCCCATCACTTCATGGGAAATAGATGGGGAAACAGTGGAAACAGTGTCAGACTTTATTTTTTGGAGGGCTCCAAAATCACTGCAGATGGTGATTGCAGCCATGAAATTAAAAGATGCTTAATCCTTGGAAGAAAAGCTGTGACCAGCCTAGACAGCATATTCAAAAGCAGAGACATTACCTTGCCAACAAAGGTCCGTCTAGTCAAGGCTATGGTTTTTCCAGTAGTCATGTATGGATGTGAGAGTTGGGCTGTGAAGAAGTCTAAGCACCAAAGAAGTGATGCTTTTGAACTGTGGTGTTGGAGAAGACTCTTGAGAGTCCCTTGGACTGCAAGGAGATCCAACCAGTCCATTCTGAAGGAGATTGGCCCTGGGATTTCTTTGGAAGGGATGATGCTAAAGCTGAAACTCCAGTACTTTGGCCACCTCATGCGAAGAGCTGACTCATTGGAAAAGACTCTGATGCTGGGAGGGATTGAGGGCAGGAGGAGAAGGGGACGACAGAGGATGAGATGGCTGGATGGCATGACTGACTCGATGGACGTAAGTTTGAGGGAACTCCTGGAGATGGTGATGGACAGGGAGGTCTGGCGTGCTGTGATTCATGGGGTCACAAAGAGTTGGACACAACTGCGCGACTGAACTGAACTGAATGTTGTAAAAAGAAAACCTCCCTACTATTTTGAGAATAGAGCATAGGGCAGCAAAGATGGAAGCAGAGAAATCTGTTGGGAGGCCATTGTTATAATCCAGGTAAATCTTTGTTTCATTCAGGGTAATACCTGTGGAAGGGGTGAGGTGAGTTTCAGATTCTGGATCCAGTTTGGAGATAGAGCTGGCAGGATTTGCTGATGAGAAAAGAGGATTTAAGGATGAGTCCAAGATGGAGAAGTAGCACCAGAAGGGTGCCTTGGGTTGGAGCCTGAGTTATTGAGATCACATTGTAGCAAGTGGCTACGTTTGAGGTTTTGGGAAGAAAATTAAGACTTCAATTTCTGTAAAACAATTTATTTATTTATTTATTTATTTTTTACTTAGCCACTTCAATGTTTCATAAGGAAAAGTTCTTTTTCTAAAATAATTTTTCCTTTTAAGAATTATATTTTAAAACAAATCTGGGGAAACATGGTAGAGTTTGTAAAATATGGCATTTTTAGAAAGAAAATACCCTTTGGATAAGATTTTTCACTGTGTGATCTGGTGACTTAAAAAAAAGCCTGCTCAGAAATTATCGGTTTTGGCTGAGTCAGTTTCAATACTTTCCCCCCAAACCTTTAGTATGGTTTTAGAAAGTTATGAGTTCGTATTTCATTGTATTGTAAATAATTTATTCCTCATGTCTTTTTTGTAGGTTTTACTTGTAATGGACACAAGGACAGAACAGACATTTATTTTAAAAGTAAGTAGAATTTTTCTGTTTAATGAGTTTAGAAATGTATTTTCAAATTATGCTTCTGAAAGAAAGTATATTTTTTTGGGTGTTTGAATTTTTGTGTATGTGTTTACAGTCATCTGGATTCACTTTACTGTGTGTCCTTCCATCACAGTTGATAAATACTCTGTAGCATACATTTAAAAAGAGTATGGAGGAAATACTTTGGATAAGTTGAAGACTCATGTTATGCTGTTTAAATGTATCTTGTATAATTTAAATACATCTCTAATATATTTTGCATAATTTATGAAGACCACATGCAATCATACATTTGATTATGATTACAGTTCTTAAGAGCTGAAATTTTTTTGTTAAACGTATTTGGAAAAGTGTTATCTACGTCCCTGGCCGTGTCTTTTACCTAAATTCAATTTTGATTCCCTGTATTACTCAATTTGTAATTAAGGGAATAAGGGAAGAAACCCCCCTCAATTTTTTAATTTCAAAATTGTATTTGAAGTGGATTTTGCTAGTGCAATATTCTAAAAGTATCCTAATTTTAAGCATTTCCTCAACATCCAGAATTAATGAATTTCAAATTAGTGTTATATTTTTCTGATTTTTTCCTTTTACTTATCAGCATGGCAGTAGGTCACATTGACATACACTGAAATAAATTTTTCTCTCTGCGTGTACTTTACTGCTGCTATGTCCTCAGGTTTTTAAACCAGGGCGTGACGTGAGAAACTCCACATACCTTGTTCCTTTGGAGAAAACTTAAAATGATCTTCGTATTTTTTTTGGAATAGAATTTCAAAACTGCCCGTTTAATCTCGGAATACCTTTTGTGTCTCAGCAATTTGAATTGATCTCACGATGTCTGCTGCTTTGAAGATACACATAAGTAAAATAAAACTTAAGAAAAGGTCATAGAGAAATAACTGTGTGTCATCCTGATGACTTAGTTTGAGAGCATCTCTAATAAAAACACTGACCCACGTAATTGATTTTAATGGCAGCTTTGTGGCATCTTCAGTGCTCTGGACTCACGCCAGATGCCATCAGCAGAGCCTCCAGGGACCGAGGGGCATAGAGCAGCAGATGAGTGGTTTCTCTGAAGCCCAGAGTAACTCGGATAGATTAGTTTGGTTGATAAACACAGAGCACAGCAGGCTCCAAAGGCAACTGAGGGTACAACTGACCTTTTTGTTCTCTGTCAGGGTCTAAGGAAAAGCAGTGAATACAGCAGGAACAGAAAGACCATCGTCCCCCGCTGCGTGCCCAACATGGTGTGCCTGCACAAGTACATCGTTTCTGAGGAGTCGGTGTTTCTTGTGCTGCAGCACGCAGAAGGTTGGTTTGCAGCTTAAATTGTTTATGCACTGAAAGCTGGGCAGCCTTCTCAGCTTTTTGGTGTCTATAATGTCCGTGTTCCTTCTGTCATTACTTGAGTGGATAAAACATACGAAACACATGTAAGAAACTGTTTCCTTATTCCTCTGCTCGCCCCCTGCCCCCCACCCCCAACTTTGAGTTGTGAGGGACAATGAAAGCCCAGGCGAGCAGCAGATTTCATTTGAACTGTAGGAACATTCTTAGATACGCTTAACTGCTTCCTTACTCTGAGGATGGGTCCAATATGACGAGAAGTTTAATGCGGCCATGTGCTAAGAGGACTAGGTTTTATTTTAGGGATTTCTCTTGTTCTTTGCTGAAAAAAATACATTAATGTTAGATGACAAAATGAAAAGCATCCCCTGAAGAATTAATTAATTACCTCCTTTTTTAGAAGGCGTAGGTATTTGCTTAACGTTTGACATTAACTAGTTATTCTGATCTGGGTTTTTATGAATACAGCCATTGGCATCACATATGGATACAAAGCAGAGGCGCAGTGCTCTGCCTTCAGACTCTTTATGAGATTTCAGCTCTTAGTAAAGGGAACAGGTGGCAAAAAAAAATACTACATTTTGGTTTGTTTTTGCCCTTTAACACTTGAGTTTAAATAATTAGTCTTCTATTAAAATGAACACAGCATATAAATATAAATGCACAAGATAAGCATTACCTTTTGGGTTTTGAGAGATATTTTTTAAATGGTAAAGAAAATTAAATTATTTTCCATATTTCAAGAAGGTGTTGTTATTATTTCTATGTCACTGAGAATAAAGAACTGTTGTGCTTTAGTAATAGGCGTAACATTTGAATTGAATGCATTTTGCTAGGAAAATGAGTCATTGCTTTGTGGAATGAGGTCTCTCATGATAACTAATGTAAGATTTTTGACAGGGGCAATAAACTATTAATATTGTTTATTATGAAGTACAGCACAAGATAACTACAGATGGAGGGAAGACCTCCATATGTAGTATTTAATAGGAAATTCAGAAGGGGCTCCATGGTCTCTCAGGTATTAAGAGAGTTAATTGCGTGTGTGAATTGGATAACTAATTCACCTTTGTTCAGACATTATAGACAGCTTTTATCTGAGGATACCAGTGCATTACAGACATTATTGAATTAGAGGTCATGTCATCTGATAGCGAAATACAGCCACCTCTGGTGTGGAACAAAATAACTTGCGTAGTAATAATCCATAATAATTTAGAACAAGGTCAGTAGGATGAATGTAATTATAGCCAATATTCTATTACCCAGTGTGGATTATTCATGTTGGAGATAATCTGTGGTAAATTTTCAATCCTAGTTTACCTGTGCTATTTGAAGCTTCCTCTTCCTGTTTTTCCTTTTCCTTCTCCAAATACTTAATTTTTTCTTATGCCATCTTCTTATCATTTTTTATACTTCTTAAAGCTCATGTTTCAAGTGATTTACCTTGTTACTATAGGAGATGTTTATAATCTGCTTTAAAGCCATAGACATGTGGCTTTCAAATTTTTCACTGTTTTAGATTGTCTTCACCAAATCTCTTCCTTTGCTGTTGACCATGCCTGGCTTTGAACGATCACGTGGCCATGGAATTTGTCCTGGATTATTTAAATGAGGGGGGGTAGGTGGATGGGGGTGGGGAGAGGAGACGAATTGCTTTTGACAGTTTATTTCAGGTGTTTATTGTTTAATTTTAAAAAGATTTTATGATACAGATAGATTATAGTAGAAATAGGGACTCTGGATTCACTTACTATTCAGCGAATTTATTGAGTATGTACTATCTATTCGGCTTTCTTTTCGATGAACAAGACAGAAAAATTAACTTACATTCTTCTTGTGGAGAGTCAAACAGAAAATGAAAGAGTGATAATATCAGTTAATAACAGGGGCTGTACTCATCTGTGGGGCTTCCCAGGTGGTGCTGGTGGTAAAGTACTGGCCTGCCAGTGCTGGGGATGCCAGAGACAAGGGTTCGATTCCTGGATCGGGAAGATTCCTTGGAGGAGGGAATGGCAACCCACTCCAGTATTCCTGCCTGGAGAATACCATGGACAGAGCAGCCTGGCTGGCTATGGTCCATAGGGTCACAAAACATTGAACATGACTGAAGCGACTTAGCACTCACTCATACTCATTTTTAACATAGAGAGATCTAATAGCGAGTGACTGCGTGACAACTTTACTTATTCAAGGAAGCCTACTCTAAAAAAGGGACATTTTAGAGGAGTTCTGAATGACAAAAGAAATAACCCTTTGAATGTAAGGTGGAAGCCCATTCTAGGTATAGGGATCAGTGTGAAAAATCGAAGGCAGAAGCAAACTTGGTTGGTCTGATGAACAAGAATGGAGACCATTCAGTTGGATCCAGCAGTTGACGGCTTTGGTGTTGTATGAAGTTACGGAAGAAGCAGGCAGGAGCAAGGTAGAGACTTTGGCTTTCATTCAAGGGCATTGGGAAATGATTGGACATTTTAAGCAGTGACAAGATCTGGTTCACATTCAAGAAAATCCCTCTGACTGTTACATGTGGAATGGATTATAGAAAGTCATGAGGAGACGCAGTGAGCAGGCTAGTAAAGGAACCTGGGCAAGAGATGATGATGGCATGGCCTTCTGGGATACTATGGCGTTGCTTTGAGGGTAATCAATGGGACCCTATGTGGGCTTCCCTGATAGCTCAATTGGTGAAGAATCTACCTGCAATGCAGGAGACCCTGGTTTAGTTCCTCAGTCGGGAAGATCCTTTGGAGAAGGGAAAGGCTACCCATTCCAGTATTCTGGCCTAGAGAATTCCATGGACTGCATAGTCCATGGGATCACAGAGAGTCGGACACAACTGAGCAACTTTCACTTTCACTTTTCACTTTCAGTGGGCCCTGTGATGGTTTAAAGTTAGGGAGAGAATTTAGGATAATTCCCTGGATTTGGCATGAGCAGTCATGTGAACTGGTTGGACAGTGTGTTATCTTTTACGTGTCACTGGTACTTTGTTACCCTGTGAAACAGGAGGTTGTGCATTTATCATAAAAATACCACTTTCATATGCATGAGTAGCTATTACTGAAAAAGTAAACATTGAAGAATTGTTTTCTCCATAATATAAATGTTTGAATATTAATGATTTCGGCTTTAACTTCCCTTTGCTTACAGAACTATTCATTTTTCACACGAGTCTCATGGACTAATTTTCTTAACATTTTAATTCATTCAATTAGAAATATTTTGAGCACGCTCTGGGCTCTTAGTTTTGACATGTGTGCATGCATGCTAAGTCGGTTCAGTTGTGTCTGACTCTTTTGTGATCTTATGGACTGTAGCCCACCAGGCTCTTCTGTCCGTGGTATTCTCCAGGCAAGGACACTGGGGTGGGTTGACATGCCCTGGGATCTTCCCAACCCAGAGATTGAACCCTCGTCTCTTATGCCTTCTGCGTTGGCAGGCAGGTTCTTTACCACTAGCGCTACCTGGGAAGCCCTAGTTGTAACATGTGCTGTGCTCACTCACTCAGTTGTGTCCAATGTTTTGCAGCCTCATGGACTGCAGGGTGCCAGGCTCCTCTGTCCATGGGATTCTCCAGGCAAGAATACTGGAGTGGCTTGTCATGCATGCCCTACTCCAGGGGATCTTCCCAACCCAGGGATTGAACCCAGGTCTGCATTGCAGGCAGTTTCTTTACCATCTGAGCCACCAGAGAAGCCTCAGTTCTAACATGGTAATGAGCAAAAAGAAGAATATGCCCTCACGGAGTTAATAGTATAGAGGCAGAGCAGACAATAAGCAAATACATTGGTAAATATATGAGGGAATGCCAGAAGGGTGAGTTGAGGGTTTCTGTTTTACAGAGTGGTCGGTCTCATTAAGAAGGGAACATTTGGCAAATGACCTGAGGGAAGTGAGAGCGGGAGCAGATGTGCACGTGGGAGGGAAGAGTATCTTGGCAAAGAGATCAAGCACATAGGCCTGGAGGCAAGAGTGTATTTGCTGTACAAGAAACAGCAAGGTCAGCGGTGGCTGGAGCAGAATGGGAAGAGTGATAGGAAATGGTCTCGTAGAAGTGGGGACACACACACGTGGACAGATCTGGTATGGCCTCCTAAGACACGTTAAGAACATAGTTTTATTCTGGGTGGATAGGAAGTTGCTGGGGGATATTGAGCAGAGAAATGACAAGGTAGGGATCACTCTGGTTGCTTGGTGAAAAACAGAATCTAGGAGGAAAAATAGAATTTAGGAGGGAGACCATTTTGGAGGTTGTTGAAGCAATCCAGGAGAAGTCGACGCTGGTATGAACATAGAGGTGGAGGTGGTGAGAAATGGTTATTCGATTGTGAATGTATTTTGAAGACAGAACTGGCATGGTTCTGCCTTGTATGACTCCATGGTTTGGGGCTCAAATAATCGAAAGAATGGTTTCCATTTGCTAAGATAAAGAAAGCTCTGGGAAGAGTAGATTTAGGGAGAAAAACTGGAGATTCAGTGTTGGACATTTGAGTTTGAAAGTGACTGACTCTTGGCAACGCCTTGGACTGTAGCCCACCAGGCTCCTCTGTCCGTGGAATTCTCCTGGCGAGAATAGTGGAGTGGGTTGCCCTTCCCTTCTCCGGAGATCTTCCCAATGCAGGGATCGAACCCAGATCTCCCACATTGCAGGCAGATTCTTTACCATTTGAGCTACCTGGGAAGCCCCTTTTGAGTTTGAGATGCTTATTATATTAAATTTCTAGGTGGTGTTGAGTAGGCAGTTGGAAATGCCAGACAGGATTTTAGGAGAGAGGGTTAAAACAGGTATTGTTCCTATGAATGGATCTTTTACTTTAATTCAGTTTGAAGAAGGAAAGGTGGGAGAAACAAATATATTCAGTCAAGGCTATGTGTGTCATTAAAAACTTTAGGTTCCTAAGATTAAGGGTTATGATTCATTGTGTATACAGATACCCACACTTACAGGAATGCTTGGTACATAGAAGGTGCTCAGTGTATAACTGTTCAATACTGAATAAGAAAAGATGAATGATTAGGTTATAAGAAAGTGATTGGAAAAGCATCTGAACATGAACATACCAATTAGGTGGGGGATAGGAAAGAGTTTCTCCTCAAGATACCTGGGAACCCAAAGGATGAAATGATTCTTATTAGCTAGTTTCTAAAAAATATTATAAATGAATATAGAAAGAAATTCACACTAGATGGAAGTCTATAAAATAGAAATGAAAATTCTTCCGTATTCACTTTGATGCCCAAGAAACAGGGGGAGTATTTTCAGAAACTTCCTTTGTATATAAACATACACTACTCTCTCTGCTTGCCTTTTTGAAAACCAGCTTGAACATCTGGAAGTTCATGGTTCACTTATTGCTGATGCCTGGCTTGGAGAATTTTGAGCATTACTTTGCTAGTATGTGAGATGAGTGCAATTGTGCATTCTTTGAACATTCTTTGGCATTGCCTTTCTTTGGGATTGGAATGAAAACTGACCTTTTCCAGTCCTGTGGCCGCTGCTGAGTTTTTCAGATTTGCTGGCATATTGAGTGTAGCCCTTTCACAGCATCATCTTCTAGGATTTGAAATAGCTCAACTGGAATTCCATCACATCCACTAGCTTTGTTCATAGTGATGTTTCCTAAGTCCCACTTGACTTCACATTCCAGGATGTCTGGCTCTAGGTGAGTGATCACACCATCATGATTATCTGGGTCATGAAGATCTTTTTGTATAGTTCTTCTGTGTATTCTTGCCACCTCTTCTTAATATCTTCTGCTTCTGTTAGGTCCCTACCATTTCTGTCCTTTATTTTGCCCATCTTTGCATGAAATATTCCCTTGGCATCTCTAATTTTCTTAAAGAGATCTTTAGTCTTTCCCATTCTGTTGTTTTCCTCTATTTCTTTGCATTGATCACTGAGGAAGGCTTTCTTATCTCTCCTTGCTGTTGTTTGAAACTGCATTCAAATGGGTATATCTTTCCTTTTCTCCCTTGCTTTTCACTTCTCTTCTTTTCACAGCTATTTGTAAGGCCTCCTCAGACAGCCATTTTGCTCTTTTGCATTTCTTTTTCTTGGAGATGGTCTTGATCCCTGTCTCCAGTACAATGTCACGAACCTCCATCCATAGTTCATCAGATGTTCAAGCTGGTTTTAGAAAAGGCAGAGGAACCAGAGATCAAATTCCCAACATCCGTTGGATCATCCAGTAAGAGAGTTCCAGAAAAACATCTATTTCTGCTTTATTGACTATGCCAAAGCCTTTGACTGTGTGGATCACAATAAACTGTGGAAAATTCTGAAAGAGATGGGAATACCAGACCACCTGACCTGCCTCTTGGGAAACCTATATGCAGGTCAGGAAGCAACAGTTAGAAGTGGACATGGAACAACAGACTGGTTCCAAATCAGGAAAGGAGTACATCAAGGCTGTATATTGTCACCCTGCTTATTTAACTTATATGTATCATGAGAAATGCTGGGCTGGTGGAGCACAAGCTGGAATCAAGATTGCCAGGAGAAATATCAATAACCTCAGATATGCAGATGACACCACCCTTATGGCAGAAAGCGAAGAAGAACTAAAGAGCCTCTTGATGAAAGGGAAAGAGGAGAGTGAAAAAGTTGGCTTAAACCTCAACATTCAGAAAACGAAGATCATGGCATCCGGTCCCATCACTCCATGGCAAATAGGTGGGGAAACAATGATAGACTTTATTTTTGGGGGGCTCCAAAATCACTGCAGATGGTGACTGCAGCCATGAAATTAAAAGACGCTTACTCCTTAGAAGGAAAGTTATGACCAACCTAGATAGCATATTGAAAAGCAGAGACATTACTTTGCCAACAAAGGTCCATCTAGTCAAGGCTATGGTTTTTCCAGTAGTAATGTATGGATGTGAGAGTTGGACTGTGAAGAAAGCTGAGCGCCAAAGAATTGATGCTTTTGAACTGTGGTGTTGGAGAAGACTCTTGAGAGTCCCTTGGACTGCAAGAAGATCCAACCAGTCCATTGTAATTGAAATCAGTCCTGAATAGTCACTGGAGGAAATGATGCTGAAGCTGAAACTCCAATACTTTGGCCACCTGATGCGAAGAACTGACTCATTTGAAAAATAAGACCCTGATGCTGGGAAAGATTGAAGGCGGCAGGAGAAGGGGACGACAGAGGACGAGATGGTTGGATGGTATCACTGACTCAATGGACATGAGTTTGAGTAAACTCCGGGAGTTGCTGATGGAGAGGGAGGCATGACGTGTTGTAGTCCATGGGGTTGCAAAGAGTCAGACAGGACTGAACTGAACTGAACTGAACTCCCTCTTCATCTTTCTGATTTTTAAAAATAAATGGATTTCACATATTGTTCTATGGCTTGCTTTCCCCCCATCCTAATAGTGTACTTTGGTCATCTTTCCTCATCAGTACCTCGTATAGTTGTCTGTACTCAGAGAGGCGGTATAGTATAGTCATTGAAAACCAGGATCTTAGAGCCAGACCACATTAGACTGAAGGTTGGTTCATAATTTACTAGTGGTGACCTTGCACAAATTATTTAGCCTTTTTATGCCTCTGTTTCCTTATGTGTAAAATAGCCATAATAAGAATTATATAATAGTTACATAGTTGACTCTAATAATTACATACGGTTGATGTAAGGATTAAGTAGTTGATATATGTAAAATACTTAAAATAGTGCCTAGAACATGTTTGCAGTATTCTTGTTCTATTTATTTTTTAATAGACACAGGGTATTTATTTGGTTGTGCTGATTTACTGTAATTGATTTAAGTGGTCCTCTGTCAATTGTTGTTTAAATTGTTTCCAGTACTTGTCCCTATACATCTTTGTACATTTTTGTTTTGAGAGTTATTTAAATAGTAGTTTATTCTAATTATTGATTATTTATTAGAATAAATTATTTAAATAACCAGTAATTTATTAGAATTGAATGAAATAACATAAGTGTATAAATATTTATTTAAAATTGAATTAATTAATAATAAATTATTGCTTATTTATGGAACAAATTTCATGAAGTAGACTTTCTGGGTCAAAAGATAATTTTTGATCATTTGTTCAGAAATATTTTATCATATGTTTTAAAACAATTCCAATTCTGATCAGGTAAATTGAACAGATTTTCTTTGCACTCTTGTAGAAAACCAATAGATGAAAATCTTGAGAGACAATTTTTATTAAACTTTATGGATTACTATTTTTGTAGCGTAAAATAGCTAATATCTACAATTTTATATGCTTCAACAGGGCTTAAAAAAGTATAATTTATATTTTTAGAATATTAAAAATTAAGTATTTTAGGTATTTTCTATTTATATTTGTCATTTAGCAATAATGAGATTTTCTAGGTTAATGTCATTAATGTTACAATAATAATGTTAATGTTTGTGTAAGCTTGTGTGTTAGGCCTGATCTTAACTCTGTAGAAAGTAAAACCCATTCAGCTTCTGTGGATCAGGAACTTCATGGAATAATATGTTTTTTGTAAGTTATGTGGTTTTCATGATTTTGTAATTAAAAAAAAAATATGTCATAGGACCAAATTTTTGTTTCTGTAGCTCTGTATTATATTCTGTAGATCTAACTGGGGCCACATTGAATGGAGATGAGCTGAAACAGTTTTTTTCTCTCTGGAACGTGCAGTTTTTATATTTTGTGTTAGGGTACTCATTTAGGCTAGTAACAAATTTCGTAAAGAAAATGCCAACAATCACATTAAAATTTTATCTAACCATAGTTGATTAATCGAATCAGTAAACATGCTAATGTTCAGTGCAGGTAAGATGCCGTGAAGATGGCTCCGGTACACGTCGTAGCGGGAGGGGATTCTGGCATAGCCTTTAAAGCAGTTTAATGACACATATCAGGAGCATTAAATATATTCATACTTCCTGACCTACCACTTTCATTTCTGATATTCTGTCCTGATGAAATAGTCAGAGGTGTTAAGTATTTATAAGTTAAACTATGAATATACAGTATTTAAATTCTAATAGTAAAAGACTGGAAGCAAATGTTCAACAGTAGAGGAACATTTAAACACCTATCTGTTTATCTCATGGATATGCTCTGTAGGCATTCAAGTTTGTATTCTCATGAAATTAGAAAATTAGAGGTTAGTTATGAAAAGTCTGAAAAAAAATATACTAATGGTTAATAGTGTTTGTGGTTGAATTATATATGCTGAATTTTTTGCTGTTCTCCTTGTCCTTTTCTGTATTTAAATTTTTTTCATAGTAAAACTATGACATGTATCTGTTTTAGAATAAGAAGAAAGTATGACCAAAAAAAATGACATTTTTAGTGTCATAAGCTTTTCCTTGAAAGATTTTTAAAAATTTGTAAAAATATCATTGTTTTAAAACTGTAATAAATATTTAATTCCTATTATTTTACTTTCTACACAGAATCCTCTCTTTGTAGTTATGAAGACCTTGCACTCTGGTAAAGGAGCTGATGAAAGCATAAAAGTAATATTAGTAGGAAATAGGATGTTGTAAATGTAATAAGAGGGATGAAGTGATACAGAGGATTCTGAGAAAATAGGAATTGTATCCAGTGAAGTGAAGTGAAGTTGCTCAGTCGTGTCCGACTCTTTGCGACCCCGTGGACTGTAGCTTACCAGGCTCCTCTGTCCATGGGATTCTCCAGGCAAGAATACTGGAGTGGGTTGCCATTTCCTTCTCCAGGAGATCTTCCCGACCCAAGGACTGAACCCAGGTCTCCTGCATTGCTGGCAGATGCTTTAACCTCTGAGCCACCAGGGAAGCCCCCTGTATCCAGTGAGGACATGTACAAAATTGATGAAAGAAAACAAATTCTGAAAGACCTTCAAGAATGGATAGGATTTTGACAAGCAGATATTGGGGAAACTAACAGGGAAGAAAATTCTAAGTGGTATAAATATCAGTTCAATTCAGTTCAGTTGCTCAGTCATTTCTGACTCTTTGCAACCCCGTGAATCACAGCACGCCAGCCCTCCCTGTCCATTAACCAACTCCCGGAGTTTACTCAAACTCATGTCTATTGAGTCAGTGATGCCATCCAACCATCTCATCCTTTGTCGTCCCTCTCTCTTTCTGCCTTCAATCTTTCCAGGTTATCAGGGTCTTTTCAAATGAGTCAGTTCTTTGCATCAGGTAGCCAAAGTATTGGAGTTTCAGCTTCAGCATCAGTCCTTCCAGTGAATATTCAGGACTGATTTCCGTTACGATGGACTGGTTGGATCTCCTTGCAGTCGAAGGGACTCTCGAGAGTCTTCTCCAACACCACAGTTCAACAGCATCAATTCTTTGGCACTCAGCTTTCATTTGAGCAAAAACACAGCATGGGTTATATGTGGAGAAATTCTGTTCAGGTAAAATGCCATAGTAATTTGAGGGAGAAAACCGAGTCATGGATTGATACTGCATTAGTAGGGGTTTAAATGCCCATATGGTGTTGGTACATCATTCAGTGAGGCTTCCCAGGTGGCGCAGTGGTAAAGAATCCACCTGCTAATGCAGGAGATGCAGGAGATGTGGGTTTGATCCCTGGGTCAAGAAGATCCCCTGGAGGAAGAAATGGCAACCCATTCCAGTATTCTTGCCTGGGGAATCCCATGGACAAAGGAGCCTGGCAGGCTACGGTCCATGGAGTCACAAAAAGACACGACTGAAATGACTGAGGATGTACATCATTCAGTAGGTGGGCAGCAGGGGGATTGGGGTTTTTGGAGAGGTGACATGATAAGATCTGTGCTAAAGTGAAAAGCTTACTTGGGTAGCAGTTAGTATGGCAGGGTGCCACAAGAAGGACTGACAGTAGGGGTCTAGTTGTAGCTGTAACATTATTCCAGGAAACACAGAGTGATCGGAGGAATTGAAAGAAGAGGAGGACTGTGGGAAGCATGTGTAGATCTTATAGGACATTGAAACTTGTCAGATGTAGGAAGAACAGGGACAGAAAACAGTCCAAGATGGTCCAAAGTTTTTGTGCCTCAGTAGCTCTGAAGTCAGAAAGAGGAAGTGATCTGGGGAGCAAAAATAAAGAATTTAAGCACACTCAGTTTTAGATTTGAGCAGCTCATCCAGGGTGTGTGTGTGTGTGTGTGTGTGTGTGCGTGTGTGTGTGTGTGTGCATGTGTGTGTTAGTCATTCAGCTGTGTCCAACTCTTTGCGACCTCATGGACTGTGTAGCCCACCAGGCTCCTCTGTCCATGGAATTCTTCAGGCAAGAATACTAGAGTGGGTTGCCATTTCCTTCTCCAGGAGATCTTCCTGACCCAGGGATCAACCCTGGGTCTTCTGCATTGCAGGTGGATTTTTTTTTTTACACTGTCTGAGCTACTAGGGAAGCCCAATTAGCCTAAAAATAAATGCAGCTTTTCTTAAGAACTTTATTAGGTTCCTTGCTGATTACTGGAACGTTACAGCTATGGATCGTGTCCACTTCGTGATGGTGTATCTCATGACGAATGAGTAACCATCTGAGTTAACAAGCATTGAGTGATGCCTGTCATTTCCTGTACACCATATCGGCAGTAGATATATAAAGATGAAAAAGACTTGGTCCTGTCCTTACGGTAGTTATCATCTAAGAGGACTGAAAACAGTAGATGACATGGTTTTTTGGATTTCACGCAAGAATCCCAGCTTCAGGGTAGGCATTGCTTATTTATTTATTTGGTTGCACTGTGTCTCCATCGCTGCCCCGGAGCTTTCCCTAGTTTTGGCGAGTGGGGTGCGCACACATTCATTCATTGTGATGCGCAGCCTTCTCATTGCAGTGGCTTCTCTTGTTGCAGAGCACGGGCTCTGGGCCCTCAGGCTTCAGTAATTGCAGCACGGGGCTCAGTAGTTGCGACTCGTGGGCTTAGTTGCTCTGTGGCATGTGGGATCTCCCCAGACCAGGAATGAAAGCCATGTCCCTTGCGTTGGCAGGTGGACTCTTCACCACTGGACCACCAGGAGAGTCCCACGGTAGGCGTTATTATCAGTGTCCCAGGGAAGGTATCTGTGATCAGAGGAATGCCATCGTTGTTGTCAAAGAAATAAAAAAGATGGAATCGATGCATGGCTTATTTTGTGTGTGAATGAGTGAATTTCAAAGCCATATATGAATCGTTAAAGTAGTTTGAATATGGGGAAATGAGACTCTTGCATATAATCTAGTGATGACAGAAGATTAGCTAAGAAAAAGCCACAGGGAAAAGTTAAAAACCACAATGTTCTGAATTTAAAAAGTGGGATAAGTCTGTAAACTAAATCACTGGTAGAAGATGTCTGAATATCCTAGGAATAATATTATGACAACTACCCTTCATAGCATTTACTCTGTGCTGGGCACCATGTTGGATATTTATGTCCTTTAAATGAAGTGAAATGCCAAGGAGAAAGAGTTTTTGGATGCTTCCATTGACTTTTTACACATATAATTGACTGTCAATGATTATTTTCCCTGAGATTTAGTTACCTTTGTTACATGATGTTTAATAACGACATTTAAAAATGTACTGAAAAAATTGCCATCTTCTTATTAGTACAGGGTTTCATTTTTAGTGCATTATTTCCTATTTTTGGAAGCAGTAGTTACATCTTGACAAAGTTCAGTTCAGTTCAGTCGCTCAGTCGTATCCGACTTTTTGCGACCCCATGAATCGCAGCACGCCAGGCCTCCCTGTCCATCACCAACTCCCAGAGTTCACTCAGACTCACGTCCATTGAGTTGGTGATGCCATCCAGCCATCTCATCCTCGGTCGTCCCCTTCTCCTCCTGCCCCCAATCCCTCCCAGCATCAGAGTCTTTTCCAATGAGTCACCTCTTCGCATGAGGTGGCCAAAGTACTGGAGCTTCAGCTTTAGCATCATTCCTTCCAAGGAAATCCCAGGGTTGATCTCCTTCCGAATGGACTGGTTGGATCTCCTTGCAGTCCAAGAGACTCTCAAGAGACTTCTCCAACACCACAGTTCAAAAGCATCAATTCTTTGGTGCTCAGCCTTCTTCACAGTCCAACTCTCACATCCATACATGACCACAGGAAAAACCATAGCCTTGACTAGACGGACCTTAGTCAGCAAAGTAATGTCTCTGCTTTTGAATATGCTATCTAGGTTGGTAATAACTTTTCTTCCAAGGAGCAAGCGTCTTTTAATTTCATGGCTGCAGTCACCATCTGCAGTGATTTTGGAGCCCCCCAAAATAAAGTCTGACACTGTTTCCACTGTTTCCCCCTCTATTTCCCATGAAATGATGGGACCGGATGCCATGATCTTCATTTTCTGAATGTTGAGCTTGAAGCCAACCTTTTCACTCTCCTCTTTCACTTTCATCAGGAGGCTCTTTAGTTCCTCTTCACTTTCTGCCATAAGGGTGGTGTCATCTGCATATCTGAGGTTATTGATATTTCTCCCAGCAATCTTGATTCCAGCTTGTGTTTCTTCCAGTCCAGCATTTCTTATGATGTACTCTGTATATAAGTTAAATAAGCAGGGTGACAATATACAGCCTTGAAGCACTCCTTTTCCTATTTGGAACCAGTCTGTTGTTCCATGTCCAGTTCTAACTATTGCTTCCTAACCTGCATACAGATTTCTCAAGAGGCAGGTCAGGTGGTCTGGCATTCCCATCTCTTGGAGAATTTTCCACAGGTTATTGTGATCCACACAGTGAAAGGCTTTGGCATAGTCAATAAAGCAGAAGTAGATGTTTTTCTGGAACTCTCTTGCTTTTTCCATGATCCAGTGGATGTTGGCAATTTGATCTCTGGTTCCTCTGCCTTTTCTAAAACCAGCTTGAACATCAGGAAGTTCACTGTTCATGTATTGCTGAAGCCTGGCTTGGAGAATTTTGAGCATTACTTTACTAGCGTGTGAGATGAGTGCAATTGTGCGGTAGTTTGAGCATTCTTTGGCATTGCCTTTCTTAGGGATTGGAATGAAAACTGACCTTTTGCAGTCCTGTGGCCACTGCTGAGTTTTCCAAATTTGTTGGCATATTGAGTGCAGCACTTTCACAGCATCATCTTTCAGGATTTGAAAGAGCTCAACTGGAATTCCATCACCTCCACTAGCTTTGCTCGTAGTGATGCTTTCTAAGGCCCACTTGACTTCACATTCCAGGATGTCTGGCTCTAAATGAGTGATCACACCATCGTGATTATCCGGGTTATGAAGATCTTTTTTGTACAGTTCTTCTGTGTATTCTTACCACCTCTTCTTAATATCTTCTGCTTCTCTTAGGTCCAGACCATTTCTGTCCTTTATTGAGCCCATCTTTGCATGAAATGTTCCCTTGGTATCTCTAATTTTCTTGAAGAAATCTCTAGTCTTTCCCAGTCTGTTCTTTTCCTCTATTTCTTTGCATTGATCGCTGAAGAAGGCTTTCTTATCTCTTCTTGCTATTCTTTGGAACTCTGCATTCAGATGCTTATATCTTTCCTTTTCTCCTTTGCTTTTCGCTTCTCTTCTTTTCACAGCTATTTGTATGTTCCCATAATTACTGTTTTTAAGATTTATAGATCAGACTTTTTCTTTCTTTTTGTAATACTGTTTTCTTGTCAGGAGAGCTTCAGTGGCCATGCTTGAAAAAATTATTAACAAAGCAGAACATAGATATTTCTAGAGTTAATTATTTGTAAGTAGAATTATAGCTGTGAAATTTCATATTTAGTTTTTGTTATAACCAGCTCTTCAAAGGAAGAAATAGGTTGATATTTATAAAATAATTGATACTAGGCGATATGCTTGAAACTGTACTCACCAGTAATAAAATATTTAGTTTCTTTTTTCATTGTAGAAATTCTATTTAAACTCTTTGTTGTCATGAATCCCAAATCCATGCGTGACGGTTCTTTAAGAAGGCATTTTAATTAAAATGCTTCTTACAGCATACTTGATGTTAATGGGTATCATTGACTTGCTTTTGATTATTAGAATACTTCTTTGTTTTTCTAATGGCTTCAATATATAACCATTAATTTGGGGTTCTTAATTTTTTTTTTTTTGGTTGTGTTTGTTCACAGGTGGCAAACTCTGGTCATATATCAGTAAGTTTCTCAACAGAAGTCCTGAAGAAAGCTTTGACATCAAAGAAGTGAAAAAGTCTCCAGTTGCTAAAGTTCATCTGCAACAGCCGGCTTGTAGTCCCCAGGACAGCACCAGCTTTGAATCCAGAGGAAGTGATGGTGGAGCCTCGCTCCAAGTCCTGCCTTTGAAGACTAGTCTTACTCCAAGCTCTCAGGATGATAGCAACCAAGATGATGGTGGGCAAGACAGCTCTCCAAAATGGCCAGACTCTGGCTCAAGTTCCGAAGAAGAGTGTACTACTAGTTATTTAACATTATGCAATGAGTACGGGCAAGAGAAAATTGAACCAGGGTCTTTGAGTGAGGAACCTTTCATGAAGACTGAAAGGAATGATGTTGATACCAAAGCTATAGAAAACTTCCCAGGACAGCTTGCTACTGACAGCGACAGCCCCAGCAGACAGCTGAAGTTCTTCCCTGGAGATGATGGCCTTGAAGCAGCTAGTTCTCCAAGAACATCAGATTCCCTCAGTAGATCTAAAAACATCCCCATGGAATTCTTTAGGATAGATAGTAAGGACAGCACTAGTGAACTCCTAGGACTTGATTTTGGAGAAAAATTGTATAGTCTAAAGTCAGAACCTTTGAAACCGTTCTTCACTCTGTCAGACGGAGAAAGCACTCCCGGGAGTGTTAGTACTAGTGAAAGCAAGGTAGAGTGTATAGCTCAGGACACTATTAGCAGGGGCTCAGATGACTCAGTCCCCGTTATTTCTTTTAAAGATGCTGCTTTTGATGATGTCAGTGGTGCTGATGAAGGAAGGCCTGATCTTCTTGTAAATCTACCTGGTGAACTGGAGCCAATGAAAGATGGCGTGGCAATGGGACCTACCAAGTTCACACAGACTAATATAGGCATATTAGAAAGTAAACTGTTGGAAACCCCTGATGTTTTATGCCTCAGGCTTAGTACTGAACAGTGCCAAGCCCAGGAAGAAAAAGGCACAGAGGAACTGAGTGATCCCTGTGGGCCTGAAGCCCACAGTATAACAGAGAAACACTACATACAGGGGGATCTTGGGATGTTATTTTTACCAGCTGTTGATCATAGTAATACGGGAGACATGTCTTTGTTACACAGTTCAGAGTCTAAGTTCCCAGGACTTCGCGTGGTTGAGTCACCAGGAACTGCAAACAGCACAGAAGAAAGCTTAGCCCACATTTCTGACCCACTCTCAGGTGCTAATGAATATAACGTAAATACAGACACTTTAAAAACTGAAGAAGTCTTGCTGTTTACAGATCAAACTGATGATTTGGCTAAAGAGGAACCCGCTATATTTCAGAGAGACTTGGAGCCTAAGCAAGCGAGTGGGCTAGCACAAGGAGACAAGGAAATACATCAGATTTTTGAGGACCTTGATAAAAAATTAGCACTAAACTCCAGGTTTTACATCCCAGAGGGCTACATTCAAAGATGGGCAGCTGAAATGGTGGTAGCCCTTGATGCTTTACATAGAGAGGGGATTGTGTGCCGCGATTTGAACCCAAACAACATCTTATTGAATGATAGAGGTCAGGAACTTTTGCAAATGCATTTCTTTTTATTCGCTGTTGCTTCCAATTAACTGAGTAGGCGTTTTATCTTGTAATTAGTATCTTCATTTCCTGTCTAGAGCTTCATTATCAGTGCAGCAAATTCACCCCCAGTAATAGCTTCTAGTACTTAATGATGCCATTATTCTTAATGATACTGTTTTTAGCTACAAAAGGAGTAATTACAGTTCACTTCTGCAGAAAATGGAAGAGAAAAATGTTTTGATTTCTCCTGTCGTTTTGTTTTTAGGACACATTCAGCTAACGTATTTTAGCAGGTGGAGTGAGGTTGAAGATTCCTGTGACAGCGATGCCATAGAGAGAATGTACTGTGCCCCAGGTTAGAGCCATCTCCTAAATGTCTCACTTGCAAAAGTAGTTCAGCAGCTCTCATTTCTTTATCAAAGTTATATTTTCACTAGCCATTGATAAAATATTGGATCTGGTTATCTCTTTAACCCTGTAAAAAAGATTATTTGGGGGATAAAATCATTATATGGTCCATAGCATATGTGTATATGTATATTTATTAGTGTATGCTGTTAAATGGGTTTATACTTCTCTTAGAACTGGCAATGAATTTGTAGAAATGTCTTAACTTCTTAGTGTTTAAAAAGACCTTTAAGTATCCTGAATCTCTTTGAAAAGAAAATTATTTGTTTGATTGTATTGGGTCTTAGTTGCTGCGGGCAGGCTTAGTTTTTCCCATGGCCAATGGAATCTTAGTTCCCCTACCAGGGATTGAACCTCTGTCCCCTGTGTTGCAAGCCAGATTATTAACCACTGGACCACCAGGGAAGTCCTCCTGAACCTCTTCAAATGGATCATTTTTATGATGTGAGAGGTAGATGACTAAAACAATAAAATTCCTAAGGCTATAAATGGATAAAATTTGAAATAATAAAAAAAAAATACAATGTTGTGACTTCAGTAATGAGCCATCCTGACATTTTAGAACAGATTTTAAATAATTCTTTCCATATTTGAGAAATTTTAGGAAGCGTATTCTTCTTGTTTTGAAATAACCAAATATCTGACCCAAATGTTGGGTCAGATATTTACTGTATTATCTTTGTATTATCTACTGTATTATCTTTGTGATATTTACTGTATTATCTTTGTTTTCTAAAATTAGAGATTTATTAGAGACTCTCTGTGGTTGTTAGGTCCTTTGCTGATAATTACAGGTCTCTTAAGCATATGAATTGGGTTTGAGTTACTTTCTCTGTCATCAGTGCAGATGGGGCTGTGTTTGAATCCAAAGTTTGTTCACCTTTTGCCTAGTATGGGCTTGCCTCATAGCACAGTTGGTAAAGAATCCGCCTGAAGTGCAGGAGACCCAGGTTCGATTCCTGGGTTGGGAAGATCTGCTGGAGAGGGGATAGGCTACCCTCTCCAGTATTCTTGGGTTTCTTTTGTGGCTCAGCTGGTAAAGAATCCGCCTGCAGTGAGGGAGACCTGGGTTCGATTCCTAGGTTGGGAAGATCCCCTGGAGAAGGCAAAGGCTCCCCACTCCAGTTTTCTGGCCTGGAGAATTCCAAGGACTGTATAGTCCATGGGGTTGCAAAGAGTCAAACACAACTGAGCGACTTTCACTTTCAGCCCCTTTAGATGGCCAAAGTTGCTTTACTCGTCACCACTCTGGATTGTATTGACATGATCAGCTTAGTTGTTGATTAATACAGTATTTAACGCTTACTAGCAAACCAGCGTTTTGTTTATGCTAACATTGTTTCCCTGCATAATGGGAAATGATTATAATTAGGATTGAAAGAGCTATATGGTTTTTAGTTATAATTTTCATTGTTAAGAATTATTTCTTTATTGGGGAATAGAAAAGTTTTTCAATATGCCAAGCAGATATCCTCAAACTATTTCCTGAAAACAATGATTTAGATTTTCTTCTTACTGTTATACTCTTTTCTTTCCTCTTTCGTCCCCCAAATTAGGATTGTTTGATTTTGTTTCTTCCCAGGGGCAATAGAGCATAGAACATGCCTACATTTTTTTGTTTCTCACAAATAGATAATATTATGCTGGCTGTTGATCTTATTAGTATGATTTAGTTAATGGGATAACAAAAAAAATTTCATAGTGAAATCACTTTATTATGGTTATCTGGTTTATTTTTTGACAGACTTTCCCCCTTTCTAATTTGATGATAAATAATATTTTAGGTACCAGTGTATATAAATATGTATGTTAATATAATGAATTTCAAGGTTTTATTGTTGTTCAGTAGCTAAGCAGTGTCTGACTCTTTGTGACCCCATGGACTGCAGTATGTCAGGCCTCTCTGTCCTTCACTATCTCCTAGAGTTTGCTCAGATTCAAGGGTTTAGGGTCAACATTAAATCTGGGAGGTTTTTTTTTTTTTTAATGTAAAACCTGTTAAATCCTTAAGTATAAGTGTAGTATAAACCTCGCATCAAAACCAGATGTTTGTGAAGTAGTTTAATGTTTATAACTGACTCTTTATTTCCTATTTTTCTTCTCACTTTCTTGTTGAAAACTATCCGTAGGGTTGTACTTTGGCTTTCTAGCAGATTATTTTTCTTCAAACTACAGACATGTTTAACATCCATAGTATGTTGACCCCCTGAGAATTCTAATACATGTGGAACAAAACCCTGTGACGTTCATCAGCAGGTACATACTTTTGGCTCTGTGCTCAGTTGAATACAGTTTTGTGTACTGAATTTAACACAGATCAGTTTCCAAGTTGTAATTTTTAAGCCTTTTCCCAGAAAGCACAGTTCCCAAAGTTTACCAGCAGGTGGCAGTCTACCATTAATGGATTTTTGCTGTCATGGTCTAGGTTGTCCTCTAACATTTGAAAAAAGCTGTCATCTGAAGAAGGGCTTTGTTTTAATTATTTGTATAAAAGAATTGCACTTTAAAGCTGTATGAGTTACAAAAGTGTTTTGTATTATGGCATATATTGAACAATGTGAGAAGTCTCTTCATTCCTTGGACCTATTAATTTACCAATAGGATAAAACTCAGATCAGTAATGGCCTTAATTGAAAAGTAACGCTGGTGTTCTAGTTTAGATGATTTGAAACCTAGACTCCTGCCCATTGCTTATAATGAAGGGGAGTTGCATTTGTAAGGAGCAAAAATTTGTGATTTACTGTTTCTTTCAAAACTGAATAGCAGTGCTGCTGATAAAAATACAAGTAGACTTTGCTCCTCTTCTCAGAGGGGTGGAAGCAGTGATAAGAAGCTGATGTTTCAGTGGTTAAAATCACAAATCAGTGACTACACGGGGACATAGAGTACCAAGTTATCTTTTGATCTGCCCCTTGTAGTGCTAAGGGTTGAAGTACGTCTCCCATGTCCCCGCTTCCCTCCTGTTTCCCAGCTCTGACCTTAGAATTATTGCCCAAGTAACTCTGAAGCATGTTAAGCAGCTGATGTTTGGTTAGAAAGTAAAGTTGTCGGAAGATTGTGATGAGAACGACTCACTTCTGTGTAAACAGCGTGCAGCCTCTCCCTCGCCACTCCTCTCTCCTGGGAATCCTTATCACACATTTGTCCTAAAAACATTGCCCACCTGCCCTGTACTCTGTAATATCAGCAGTGTATCTTTTTATCTTGTGGATGATGTGCCTTTATATTTTGAGAAAATTTTCCAGTAACAGATTCGACAGAAACTTGAGCAAATGCCAAACTAGCAGGGGGGCCATTATTCTGCTCTATAAATAAGTTTAAAAAAGAAAACACACACAGAGAAACCTGTGAATCAACATGTTTTGGTCTAATTGAGGGGAAAAGCAAGATAGATAAATTTTGAAATGCAAATGATCACCTTCTGTTATTTAAGTATAGTTTCTGCCAACTTTGAGATCTTAGATTTTAAAAAGTCATAGTTATTTCAACGATGTATATACTACCAAGGATGTCCGGTGTGCACAAGTTTCTACAGTGAAACAAAACCTTAAAAAAAAAGTTGTCACATTTTTATATTAAAGAAAATAAATCCAACAACAAAAAGACAAAAACCATGGAGCTTTCTCTGTCTACATCTGTGAAAAAGCCAGCAAATAAATGGCTGCAGCTGCAGGCCCATCAAGAGGGTCTTGAGAATACGAATTCACTGATCAAACCCAGCCCTGTTTTCAAAGTAGAAGCCATTCCTTTTATATTCACTTTGTATCCTTAGATTATCTAGGATGATTCACTAGAAAGGTTTTATTTTAAATAAACATCATTCGTGGCAAATGGGTTCCTTTCATACCATAGAGACACAGAACAGAGTTCAGGAAAAGAAAGAGTGAAGAAATAGTCTCCAAAGTGGGAATAGATTTTATAGCATGACAATATAAATATAACACTATCTAGTTCCCATCTGAGAAGAGTTTTAGATATTTATTAAGAGATGTCTAGACAGATTCTTCTATTTTTTTAAACTTATTTATTTTAAATTGAAGGATGATTGCTTTATAATATTGTGTTGGTTTCTGCTATACATCAGTCTCCTGTTTTTTGTTAGGAGAGATTTTAGAATAATCTGGAGTATTATAGAAAAAATGGAGTTAATTGGTTATTCTTCTCCAGAGGGCTTCCTTATAGTTACTCTGATTTTATTTGTTTGTATATACACACCTACAAACACAGATTTATGTAAAAGATTTTATGTGCTTTATCATTGGAGCTATTAGCTTATCATAATATAGAATAAAATTTTTGTTACAGTATTTTAAATATAGAGGAAAAATAAAATGTCAAATATTTTTTTCTTTTACTAGTATTTTTTTCTTAGTGGTCTCGTCTTTTATCATAAAAAAGCAGCTAGAAAATAGTCCTTAGAATATTAAGCACATAAAAACACAAAAGACTAGATTTGAAAGTTTAATATGCAATTAAGACAAGTGAGTAAAATTTGTTTATATGTTAGTTTTTATGGTAACATAATCACTTAAGTTTCCCATTCTAGTGTTAACAAGTTGATATGGTATCCTGTCAGTGTGTCCTTCACCTTTATTTTCCAGCCTATTATGAGCCTTTATAAATGCTTGAGATTTACATTGATATTTTTCATTGAATACTTTTCACACTTGAGAATTTATAGGTGAATGTGTGTGTAAATTGAAGAAGTCTGAAGTGCTTTTTACCGCAGCCCAATCTCCACGCTCCCAGATGTCAAATGACAGCTTTGCTTCCTCTCTTAGGCGATTTCACACTTGGAAACAGCTCACAGCTGACGGTGAAAAGTGAAACAGAAAAACCATGCTGAAAACTATCTGCAAAATTCACTTTTAAAGCATGACATTTATTTACTACCACTCTTTGCTCTTCTTGCCTGATTTTGTCAAATAATCCATGAATATGTTTTTGGGGCATAGTCTCTCCTGCCTTTCTCCACAAGCATGCTTTACACACGATTAGTTGCCTTTTAAGCATGGTGTTCTGTGTGACAGTTATGTATTTGATAATTAGATCTAAGACTCAGAACATGGATGGTTTAAAAATACCATGAGGGTGTCATAGGTTTAAGATTTAGAATATTATGATGGAATTGAGAATTATCAAAACTCAATATTCTGAAATCAGCCATTAACTCATTGCATGACATTAGACAAATTATTTAAAACTTTTTAGGCCTTAATATTTCAGTAGTAAAATAGATTTTTGAACTTTTTTCTTAACATTTTATTTTGAAAAAATTTCAAACATACAGAAAAATTGGAAGAATTGTACACCCATATTTATCTGTCACCTAGATTCTGCAGTTAACATCCTATAATATTAACATTTGCTTTATCATATATCTACCTGAAGTAGATTTATTGAATATTGAGGAGATGCCAGATGTCAGATGATCTAATAGCCTTCTTATACAAAGTTTAGTCAAAACTGGAGTCCATCTTATTAAGGCAAGAACTTTTCCCCTGAGGAATAAATACTGATTTCTTGTCTAACATCAGTAAGTTAAAAAATTATTTCACTTGGAGGACTTTCTAAGTATTCTGTTTGTACTCATATATCATTTGTACATAAATGATATGCAATATGGAAATGAGGAGTTTATGGAAAATATTTTCATTTGGAGGAAAAAAGCCAAGACAGCTCTTGAATACTGTGAAATTTAACTGCCAGGATTTTTAACAAAGTTGTCTAAAAGAAGGATCATTTAGATCTCAGAATTTCTGGTCCTAGGTAACTTCACCATGAGTGAGGAATCTCATTTTAAGCATGTGAAGTTGATAGAGAAAGCAGACGAATATAGATGTATATTTTGAAATAATAATGTTATAACCAGGAAGTATGGCTGTATTTCTGGTCTAGTCTTCCACCCCATAGGAAAAGGAAGAAAAAGGCAAGAGGGAATCATAGAAGTAATTTTAAAAGAGTGAAATATCTGTGGTTAATATTTAAACATTAATGTTTCAAACAGAAGCTCTTTTGTTTGATTTACCCTTAAGCAAAACTTCAACAGTAGCTCTCTTGTACATAGTAAATGTCTTAATGTTTTTCTCGAATGATTAGCAAGTACTTTTAATCTTTTGCCTTTAGTTCCTAATGTTATAAAACTAAATCTATATCTTCTTTGAGAGAAGCAGTATCTTTTCAAGTTTGCCATAGAATAGTGGAAATTTTACATGAGGAAAATTCCCTCCGTCAGTGCACTACACCCCCACCAGTACCCCTGTGTACTGATGAAGCTTGTGCCCTGAGTATGTTAGGTTAGGCAAAAAAAGGTTCAATTCAGCTTAAGTCTTAACCGTGTTCAGGAGGGCAAGAGCTTTCTGATGGAAGGAAGATTAAAGGGTTACTTTATGTTTGTTGGGCTTCGTGGATAGCTCAGTTGCTAAAGAACCTGCCTGCAATGCAGGAGACCCTGGTTTGATTCCTGGGTTGGGAATATCTGCTGGGAAATGGATAGGCTACCCACTCCAGTATTCTTGGGCCTCCCTTGTGGCTCAGCAGGTAAAGAATCTGCTTGCAATGCAGGAGAACTGGGTTCAGTCCCTGGATTGGGAAGATCCCTTGGAGAAAGGAACGGCTACATACTCCAGTACTCTGGCCTGGAGAATTCCATGGACTTAGTCCATGGGGTCACAAAGAGTCAGAAACGACTGAGCGACATTCACTTTCACTTATGTATGTTTGAGGGTCTGGAACCTTGGGATCAATCCCTAGGCAGGGTATATCCTGAAGCCTTCATGAATCCCTTAATCATGGGCCAGTCTCCTTCACCTCTGCGTTAAGGTCACTCTGTGTTGAAATAGACCCATTTTGAAACCATACTTCTTATCAGATCAGAATGTGATTTGGATCTAGTGGTAAAAATGAGACAGAGTAATAGAGTGTTTAGTTCTTGTTATTTGGCACTTGAGTAAATAATTTATTAGTCTCTCTTAAGAGAAGAAATTCTTTGGCTATTAGAACTAGAAAATTGATAAGGGTAAACGAATTGATACTGTATTTCACCTCTTCTGTGTAAAAACAAAGTCGCTGTCCATTTCCTAGTACTACCTGATATTGGGAAATAAGGGGTTTACTTCAAGCTTCAAATTATTAAAAGAAAGTTAATTTTCATCTCTTATTTCCTCCTAATCTTTCTCTTTATGATCTTAGACAAATTTCTTTTTTAGAAGAGGAACATGAGATTAGATTCTTAAATGGTCTTAAGTAATAGCTGCATTGTAATGCTTCTTAATTTTAAGACCAGATGTGTTTCTGGCAATTGTTCAGTTAATTGACCTTACCACCATATTATTCTGAAGAAGACAGGGAGCTGTCTTTTACTCCTGATACTTAACACGAAGATGAAAGCTGAGTTCAGCATTACATACCAGAACTCTTGCCAAGCTGCTTTGACCAAATCCTCAATTTTTATAGCATGTAAAGTCTTGTCAGTTTGAATCGCCAGGAAGTAACCAGGTCTGATGCCTTCTAAACAGTTATTCATAAATACTTCCTTCCAATACATGTTTAAAAATCCTAAGGTTTTAAAAAATTGATGATAAAGCAAATAGAATTCCTGAAACTCCCTTCGTAGCAGTGCATGTAGCTCTGCCTGACACAGCAACAGGGCAGCAGCGAGAGGGAGAACCGTGCCTGTCACAGTCACAGTTCCCAGTTAGCCTTTTTCTCATCAATCAACTGTAATGGCTTTGGTTGGGTAACATTGTGACACCCGATGGCTATTCAGAGTGGAGTTGTTGTGATATGATCAATGGAAAGTGGAGCATGCTATTGGTTTTTTTCCTACCAGAAATGCAGGGTGAGAGTTAAGTAAGCAGGACTGTACAGAGCTCAGAATTACAGTCAGTCAGCCAGAAGTCATCTGGTAGTTACCTGTTTCTTATTTTATCTCACAAGAAAATGATATAGTAACGGTACCTATAAACTCCTTGAACCAGTAATTTTTGGCTCTGGAATGCTGCATCTAGTTAAATCAAGGAGTCCTGACCCAAGTTGTGCAGATAACTGTGTAAAAGCTCAGAACGTGGTTGCCAGGTCGCCACGACAACAAGGAATTAAAATATGGGTAGTGAGAGAGGCAGAAGTCTGTCAGCCCTCCCCTGAATTGTCTTAGTGTGCTGTGTTACTTATGTTCAAGTCTCCACAATACAACCCAGGGCCCAGGGTTTCATATCATGACATTACCTGGAAACCACCCGAATTAGTCTGGTGGTGGCAGGAAGCAAGGCTAGAGACTGGGATGAGCCAAGAGAGGGCAGGAGCCCCGCCTCCCTCCCGTCACCTGGGGCATGAGGAGAAGCATAGAGCCCGGGCGCTGCAAACTCTCCCCTCTGGAAAGTGCCAGCCCCTGTCATTGGTCTTGTCTGGTGACACTCTAATAAGTCCAAGTGACGCAACAGCAGCAACTTGTAAGCGGTTCATACGCTCTACTTGACAGTAAGGTATTTGACTAATCAGTTGAATACAGTGTTGAAGGACTTTATGGCATATGGAGCCAGATAACTGGGCAGCTTACATTTTCTGAAATACAGATAAAACTTTATTAAATAACAAAGGAGCAAAATGCCCATTTGAAAGGATGGGCTAGGAAATGCAGATTCCAGGCTCTAGTTAGGGGTTATCTCCAGCTGACCCGTTAGCAGCACATTGCATGTAATTGTGTCTGGATTCCTTCCATTGAACGCAGGCAGAGGAAAGCTCAGTTTACTTCCCAGCTCTCCCTCCTTCCTACTCCCAGAGCTTTCCAGTCCCTTTTCCTTACCACATGCTGTCCATGCCAGGACAGACTGTAGTCACACTCTGCAGAGGGGAGCCCTGGAGGGTGCCCATTTGACCACACCTCTTCAAGCCACCATCATCTCTTCCCTGGACTATTGCAGTCCTCATGCTTAGCTCACTGACCTCCATTTCTACCTTGTTCTAATCTGGGTTTCATCTAGCAGCCAGAGTGATGCTTTTGATAACGTTTAAAACTTTCTGGCCTACTGCATGAAAGATGCAGAAAGACTTGCTGTAGATCTCTGTGCTCAATGAGACTTAAAGAAAATGCATGCAGGGCAGCCTTTGCAGATGTTTTAATGCATCGTGCTACAAAACATGAGGTGGAGATAGTGGTTCAACACACATCTATTAATGTGCTGCCCACGTGCCAGGTGCTGTGCCTCGGAGCTAGAAACAAGACAGATTTGGTTTGATATTGACAGTTACTTCTGAAGATTTGTGTGAAGAGACAGCCCAAACAGTAGACATACACAGTTGGTTAACTAGGACACTAATGGACTTTATAGGTGAATAGTTATGTTTACAGAATTATAATTTACCAAGCTAACAAAGGATATGCTTAGCTGTCCCTCTTCTCACAGTTTAGTTCCATGTATTGTTGGATATATAAAGAGAAAAGAAATGTTTTCTTCCGTGTTTCTCTTAGCTCTTTAGTCATTATCTGTAGTGGAAGACTAATGCTCAGCCCCTGCATAGAAAATCTTTATACACAGCAAGAGCTGGTGAGAGAAATTGACTAGAATTTTGTAATTCTAGTTCCTTTCAATTAGCAACAGATGCTGCAGGGAAAGACTGTCTGTAGAAACACAGGACTAATATTTCCATGCTCTAGCTGACATGGAATGCTCATTGCAGAAGAAAGATATTCTTTTCCTTGGTTCACATATATCACTAATGATAGATCACATTAAAATAAAAATTTCCAAGGCCATTAATGAAGTCTGACTCTTTTGGAAGAAAGTTAACAAACTATTCGTTTTAAATTTTACTGAACACTTAACAGAATTTATGGGAAACTTAAACACCATAGGTTTTTTTTTGATACTGTAAAAGTGTATGTGGTGCTTAATTTTAAGGTTCGTAAGAATGTGGCTTAATTTTTATATTGTCCTATTCACCAAAGATCTCTCTTTTATTCTAAAAGCTTATATATTTTTCTTACTTTTTTTTTTTCCCCCAAAAGAGAGACTTGGAATCCTTGAGTCATATAATTAACTTCAAAATTTAAAGAATTGTTTTGGGAAGAAAATCCTGTGACATTAGAGAACTGCATTTACCCTCCCCCCCACCTCCCCTCAAAGTGTACTTACTATTGATTATCATTTTAATGTATTCTATAGGTGTATACTTTTAAAATTGTTCCATCATTTTGATATTTGGATCAAGTGCTCCATCATTTATGTGACTAATTCTTTTAGCATCTAAATATTGGTTTGACTATTTATTTGCAACAATAGTTGCTTTTTAATTGAGTTTTATATGACCTCTTAGTAACAGTTCCAGAATTACTGTAACTTCGAGAGTGAAGAGAAATGAAGCGTCTAAGATTCTATTTATTAAGAAGAAGTGTAGTTAAGGGAAAGAGTTTGGCAGAGATATTTAAATACTCTAAATTTAAATAGAATTTCTCTATATGTGAACATACTGTATTTCCTATCATATCCTGAATGGAAGAGAGCAGCAACAGAATATACTGCCAGAGGGAGGTCAAGGAATTGTCTCTTAGTATTTTTGGAATGTGGGTGAGTAGCTATTTGTTGTTATCAGTAGAGGTAAGGAGAAGGATGCGATGACATGTGTGGGTCTCCCTTAGTGGAAAAACCAGGGAACAGAATCAAGTGACGTCACCAGTCTGAAAATGTGCCTTAACAAATGCATCAAAACCTAAATGTGGAATATCAGATTCCCTTCTTTATCAAGCACCATAGCAGTAGTGTCTCTTAAAGAAACGTAAATTCTAACTCTGGGAATTCAGTTTAAATGCAAGGTAGTTCCTTCTTCATAAAGCTTTATAGGAAGGTTGGTGTTCATTTTTAAAGCTTGGGTTTGAGACACATTTTCTAGCTTTTAAAATTTTCTGTACAATTTCTCGCTTAGTATTAGCTACAGTTACTTTTGAGTCATGTCTTTGACAGATCCACGTGGCTTCAATTGTATAGCCCTAAAAGGCAGGGCCTCGGTCAGTAGACAGTACGTGTTGTGATTTCAGTAATGTTGGGATCACCTGGCCTCTCCAGTGCCTCAGACTTCACATAGTCTAAGAGTGTGTTCTTTGCGTCTTTCCCTTCTCTTCTTATACACGTAGAGATATTTTTTTTGTCTCCCGAGTCCAGGGTTTCTGCTTTCCTTACTTTTCTGGAGTGAGGCTGCTTATAACACAGTTTTGGGGGCAGGTTAACATTATTATTTTTGATTGTAAGAAGGAGACAATTAACTGACTATCATGAGAACTATAAAACTCTTATTCTGTGTTTTAGCAAGCCTTTTGACAATATGGGTTACTAAAGCAGCATTATTTTTCTGAAAAATATCCTAGCTTGTTGAAGTGTTCTGTGAGTTAAACATGAGTGAAACAGAGGTACACAATTTTTATGTTGTGATATCTTTATTGTTTTATTTAAACTTATTTCACTTGTGAAGTTTGGTTTGAATCATTAGTGTGAATCAGTTAGATTTTATATTGTTAGGATATGAGTATTGATAGGGCTAAAATGGGAGTTCTAGAATTTTACTGAAGAGTTCTTAGATATTTGCTGTCCTCCAAAAAATTTGGATGAGTTGAAATGTAATCTGGAGCTGAGTTTGTATCTCCATTACGTTAAATGATAATAGCGGTTAGATTTAGTGACACTGATTCATTTTGCTCACCATCAGGTCTCAGGGGAAGGGAAGAGTCACTGTGGAGAGAAAGGAGAAGAAAGACTGTGGAATGCTGGCTCATTTTAGCATAATCCCACTCTTCTGCCGTCTTAGGTTAATGGAGAGAGAAGTTATGAGAAAGGCTCATGAGTGCTTTTGAAAACACTTTCAGGATCATAAAATTACAGGTAGAAAGAATGTTAGAAGTCTGGCTGTCCTCATTTTCAGAGAAGCTGAAATACCCAGCTGGGCTCAAACAGTAACAGAGCTAGAGCCCCATCGGTACATTTCTTTGACTGGAAGACAAAAATCCAGCATCCTTTGATATCACTGTTTGAGTTTTCATGGGAATAACCTGAGAATTTGTTTGTTTCTATAGGAAATAGTTTACTTCCTCCACCATCGCCCCCCCGCCCCCCGCACCCCATCACTTTGCTTAATGCCTGTAGCCCTGCCATACTTATGGAGACTAGGGAGACTGCTCAACCACCCTGGAAACTGCAAATACAGGCTGTAGTGTCGGGGGAGGGGTCCGTGTGGAAACTCAACACACTGGGTTTTTTAGGGAAGATATTTTGAAAATTGACAAAGCAGTGGTAGAATTTATCCTTTAAATTTTTTGTTTTCTGCTTTTTTTCCCCCCCGAGAATTAAAAAATTCAAGGTGGGAGTTTAAAGGAATTTCTCAGCGTTACTACATTATACTTTAAAAGAGTGTAAGAGTATAAGAACTTTTAAAAGAAGCCTCACAGATTTGTTTGATATTTCTTTATATTCTCTGTGTTTGACTTTAGATATACATACCTATTCACCTTGTGTTTGTAGTAGCTATCATGTAGCTTTATATATGAATTGACACTCTTGTTTAATGCTTGAAATTTTGTATAGACTTTACAAATAATCAGTCTTAGAATATTAGTTTTGACAATTGCACAACCTCAGTCTTCTTTTTGGCAATGAGATTTCAGAGTGTACCTTCAAAATTTTAATCTAAGAATTATCGATCTATAAAGAATGTTAAAAAGACAATCAAAATATTTTATTCTGATTATTAAAAGAAAGTGAGATTCTATTTTAAAACCCTAAAGGAGAAATTTTATAACTCTCTGCTTCCAGTTGTTCTAACATTTACATTTTCTTAGCCGTTGGGAGGTTCTTTGTATCTTATCTAAATACAAAACTCTGTTGTAGTTCAGAGTTATCCATTAAAATCAAGGACAGGTGGTTACGATGTCAATTTCACATTAATTAATGAATCCCTGCTTAATATAAACGCATTTTGAAGTCGTTCAAGCTGCATTGTTAAGGGGATGGATTTAAAATTGTTTAGTGTCTTTTTCCAGGTTTCCATGAGAAAAAAAATTAACTTTTCAAAGTTGCTGTCTTAGTCCAGTCAGATTAAAGATGATATTCAGCCTAGCTGCCTCCAGATTTTCAGGTACACTTTTTCTTAGATTGGGGCTTCAGTAGTTACTTTAGGCTCAAGTGCTTTAGAAATTCCACTTAACCAGTGGTGGCCAAGGGGTTGAGGGGAGGAAAGCGAGAATTTAGGGGAGGGGAAAAGAAGCAGGCTGTTTGTGGAAGAAGGAAGAGGGGAAAAGTAACGGGGAGTAGATGAAGTAGACTAAGGTTGATGGTGCCAGAGTGTCGCCAGCGGTCACACGAGGTGCCGTGTAGCGCATCCTGGACCGTACAGTGAGCCCGCTCAAAGTGGGAAGTGTGTTGGCTGTAGGGCCTGTCTGGGTCTCTTGCTACTGTCTGTGTTGTCTCACATTCAGCCTGAGGCTCGTTTCGAAGCGCTCCGTTGGTTGTTACCTACCTGTTAAGGACTCGGGCAGAAAATTGTGAGAGATTTCAAAGCAGCATAAAAAACCAATGAACCTTGTTCTTAGACGCCTTAGTTGAGCGAGGTTGCGGAAAACCAATAGAGGCAGAGCACCGTGTCTGTCTCCACAAGTGCCTCTCAAACTTTTCTGTCCAAGTAGTTCTGCCTGTAGAGGTGGTGAAATGGGGACCCCTGAGACTCGTCATGTGATCCTGACGTTGCTTTGAAGTCTTTTTATCTTGCAAATCCATGCAAGGTTTACATTCTGTTCCATGATGGGTCTGTGTTTCTTTTAATAATAAAACAACATCCTGCCCCCTCCCACACATAAAAATCTTTGATGCTCGGGAAGATGCACCGTTCTTATGGTGGCATCAAGGAGCCCTCCCCCCGCCCCATCCCCACACGTGGTAACATTTCACGCCCAGTCACCTTCCTAGCAGTGATCTGGGAAGCAGGCAAACACATAGTGCTTGGTTGTCTAGGCTGCACTGGTGATGGCAGTTTGGACCTTAGCTGAATTTGAAAGGTCCCTTTATAAATTGTATTAGCCATTGATTACCTTGTGAAGACTTACCCCAGTGACCCTTTGCTCATTTGTGACAGGAAACCTTTGGGAGCGAGGCTTGGGGTGTGATTCTAGTCTAGAGCTCCTCAGGCCATGTTGTTAGACCCTACAACACATGTCTGATTTTCACAACTTAATCTGAGCTGACAGGATCAGGTGTTCCCACTTTGCCTGAGCACACAAATATAGTATTCTTTCTCCTCCAGAGTCTTTCTATGCAAGTAAGTTCTCCATAAGGATGCTTGGAAATTTTAAATAATTGGTGTAAAATGTTAAACACAGTTCCTTACATATAGCAAGCAGTCAGCAGATGTTAGCTACTGCTTTATTGTTGCAGCCATCATTATTGCAATACATGCCCACTAGCAACATTCATACACAGAAAGTGAGACTTGGAGGTGCCACATTCAAAACAGATGGCTGGTCATTAACTTGGGGTCTTGAGTTGTGAACATATAACACCTTTATAAAAGTAAGGAGTATATAGTACTTGCTATAGGATTAAAGAAAATGACGTAACATATTCTTGAGCAAGATATTTAAAAAGAAAGCCATTAACCCTGCTAGGAGGGAAGCTGACTTTAGCTTCACATTATTTAGCAACGTAGTAAGTACACAGAGTTCTGCAGAGCAATAGTGCCTAGCAGGGGACCTAGTTAGTACTGCCTATAAGTGTTGGTTTGAATGAATCAAATACATTGAGACCTCATTATGGAGACCTGAATGTATACATGCCTGGTTAAGCAAGACATTTGAATGTTACTGAATGTTTAGCGAGAAGCCATTTCAGAATTTTGAATAGGTAAGTGATATAATGCATTGCCTGCCTTAGGCTAGAGGGGAATGTGCAAAAGGTTATATATGATGACAGGGCTGTGGTAAATTTCTTCTACTTTCCAAACGTTTCTAAGAACACACATCCTTTCCAGAGTTTCTAGAGCACTCTTCTGAAGGTGATGGTGGCTCTCTGTGTGGTTGTTGGGAATGGGGTGGGGGTCGTGTATTTGAATCTGGGAGGGCTAGTGTAAGTACTTTGAATGAGAGCCCCCAAGGAATGGTCCCTCAAGAAAATCTCCTTCAGGAACTCTGTGTCAGAATTGTAGATTATACAGCTGAATTTAACCTAGAGGCCCTCAGATCTAATGCTCATGTTAGGATGAGATCAAGTGAATTTCTCAAGATTCTTAGTCCAGGAATCTTGGTTCCTAGTCTTTTACTGTCTCAAATATGTTCTACAACACGTTAAAGTAGAGGATCGCTTCTCAGGCTTTTGGCTAAGTTCAAGAGCAAACTGTAGGCAGACAGATTCTTACGGAGGACTGACCTATAATAGCTTCATCTGTCCTGCTCCAACAAGCCTGAATGAAGTTTTCATGTCATTTCACTATGTGTTTAAAATTATACCACTTAGATATTCGTGTAGGTTAGTAAGTATAGAATGAAAATAAAGATCTCACTATCCCAGAGGCAAAAACTAAAACATTTGGTTGTATTTTCTCACCAGTCTCTTAGAAAAAAAATACATACTTTAAAAATTAAGATTCTATTGTTTTATAGCTTGTTTTTTAGAATTTAATATATCCAGACATTTACTTACATACTTCAACCTTGTGTGAATACATCATTTAAAATGCTTATGTGGTAATGTTTCATGATGTGCCAATATATGAGTAACTGACCCTTTGCTGTCAGATAGTAAGGTAGTTCTCAGTTTTTCAAACAAATTGGCTACTTTGTGAATGCAAATGGCTCTCAGGGGATTAGGAGACTTTTGGTCATTCACAGAATAATTTGAGTTAGTTACATATCTATGTTTTCTTCTTACCACCTAGCTGAGAGCAGCTGAGTTAGAGAATAGAGGTTGTCATTTGGTGGATAGCACAACTCGGGGAAAAACTGAGTGGGCGCTAGTGTGGAGGGTGTAGTTGAACATAGGCCTTTGGCAACCCAGAATGGGGCAGGGATAAGGAAGAAGGTTGCTGCAGTGGAATAATTTCAGTATTCTGTATAGAAATGGCTCTTTTTCTGATGCCTGTGACCTTTACTTTAAAACTCAAAACTCAAGCTGTATTACAAGTCTTCTTGATTTTCCGACATAGTTGATAGTAGATTCGCTAAAGTATCTGTTAAAACACTGGGCACCTGAGCACCTCTTCCACTTATTATTATTGTCCAGGTTCTAACCTGACTACTTACAAAGCCTTTTCAACATGATTATTGTGAGTTGTGGGCTACCTGCAGACAAATATCAAGCATGTTTTGTCAGTCTAATGGAAATGAAAGGGCAGATACATTCAGGCTTAGTGACTAGTTGGATCTTATTAGGAAAGGACAAGAAGACATCAAAACATGAGTTAGCTAAAAACCTCAAAAATGGTGAAATGAGGAGTTATTGCTGATTTGTGGAGAAACCTGAAAGATTACACTTGAAAATGATTACATTTCAGGAACTTGTGCTGGTGAGAGATAGGGATAACAAAGATAAAATTGTAATTTGGAGATATTCTAAAAGCCCTTATCTTAGCCAGTACTTTCAGTTGTGGCTTGAAACACCATATCTGTCTGTACTTCTGAATAACAAATTTGCATTTCACATGCTCCTTCTTTAGTTGAAAACAATGGATTATATAGGAGAGGGGTGATACTATAAACTGGGTCTTAGTTCTGCTGCTGATTTACTGTATGACATTGGACAAGACATTTCACCTTTCTGGTTTCTGGTCTGTAACTCAAAGGATAATTAATACTGGTTTAGATAATTTTCGAAGTTCCTTCTGAAACCTAGAGTCTTTATTCCTAAAACAAAAAATGACCTCTGAGATAGAGTTGACTGTATATTCTCAAATTTGAAAAATTAAGCAAAATGCTGATCTAGTAGATTCATGTAGCTTTTAAGTATAGCATCTTGAAGGTGTCCCTCTATCAGCTAAAGAACAAATGTCTCAGTTTAATATATGACTGCATAGGAAAAAAAAATGCAACCACAGTAGGTGACCAAAGGGATAAGTAACTTTCAGGAATTTTGAAAGCCCAGTAGTATTTAGTATGTGCTCTCTCAGCATTAAAAAGGTCACCTTGCTAATACATGTTAATTTTGAGAGTTTAATTGACCTTTGGAATTTTAATATCAACCTTTTTTGGTGTGTTTAGAGGTTGGAGCAATCACGGAAGAAACTGAAGCCTGTGATTGGTGGAGTTTGGGTGCTGTCCTCTTTGAACTTCTCACTGGCAAGGTAAGCAGTGACCTGGAGGTTTAATAAGTTTATCCAGATGCTACCTTGATTTCAAATTGAGAATATTTAGCCTTTGCCTTTAGTTTTTAGGTTGGGGACTAAGTAAGAAAACCTTGATATCAAAAGGGATGGGACACCAGAAAAATGCAAATTTATCAAGATTCCAGGTTTTTTAAAAAGTAGAATTGTATTACATTGAATAAATTGATAGTAAAATTCTGTTATGTCACAGTGTTAGTACATAGCGAGATACAAGACTAGACATTCTTTCTCTTCTTTTTCTGTGATTCAATTTTAACAGAGTTAAACCTGTAAGGGTTGGGTAATAATTTGTTAGAATTCTCTGTTTTAAACACCTGTCTGAAATCAGGAGGGAATTAGCACTTTAGAAAATTGATGTAGATATTAAAGGTAGCATGATTTTTTTTCTCAACGCTAAATTGTTCCTCTCTGTTCTGGCTTAAATACAGAATTCATACTCTTTCTGATCAATACCTTTTAAGTGAGATATTTGACGTTAATAGATTCTAATAGAGCATTGGGCAGATTGCCTCCTGGGAGTAAAATAGAAGAAATGAACAGTCATACCTTTGTAAGCAGTCATCTACCTTAAGTATGTAGTTAATACTGAGCTCTTAACATTGTTGTGAAATATACAAATCACCTATAGATAATACATTTGAGGCATAAGGTGCTATACATATAAAAAACATTATTATTATCAAATTCTCGACTTTGGACGTTTTTAAGAACATTAAAAAATTTCTGAGGTACAGAATCCTGTTTTAGGTTTTGGCTGCAATGGAATCTTTCTATTATGGACTGTTTTCTTTATATCTAAGGGAAAGGGGCAAGTGGCATAAGCTTATGATGTGATTTTGATGACTGTCTTTTTTCCAGTTATAAGTGCTTTAGGCTCATAGCCTTTGTCCTAGACTGCTTAGAGGGCACTGCGGCGAAGGTGGTTGTTGAGCTGTCTGTCTTTGCTGTCTGTAAACCCTATGATGGAACAGAAGATGATGTTATTTCGGATAAGAAGTGTATGTGATTGATTGTTTCAGACTCTGGTTGAGTGCCATCCAGCAGGAATAAATACTCACACCACTTTGAACATGCCAGAATGTGTCTCTGAAGAGGCTCGCTCACTCATTCAACAGGTAATTGAATTGACCTATTGGCCAAGTATATCAACCATGCAGACTGGCAGAGCCCACACCTCTAAAACCTTAAAGAAATTAGTTTTGGGCAAGAAGGACCCATTAGTAATTGCACATTCAGAACTAGTACTGTGTATCTTTAGGCTTCTGTTATTATCTAAGTATTGGTGATGTCAAAGAGAACAGTTAAAAGTTGTATTACTTTTTTTTTATTTCTGAAATCCAGGCTAATGTTTAGTCAATTCCATATATCTGTGTAGGCGTGAGATTTAAGTATTGCTTTTAAGCCTGTCTGTAGCTGCTTTATATTTCATAACCATATACGAATGGCTCCTTTTTTCCTTTTTTTTTTTTTAAGTTATTGAAGCGTTTATTCCTTAGAGCTAGTCTCGGCATTTCATAAATGGCTATTTTAAATCTTTGATTCATATTGATAAGCTTAAGAATTGGCTGGTTGGGAGAGAAGTGGTAGAAAATCCTGCCAAGTTAAATCACTTTAGAGCCATTCATGGAACTGGAATATTGCTGTCAGTTAGTGTATCTCTGGTGGCTTTGGAGAAAGAGACTATTGATAATTAAAGTTTGGTATCCCAGAGGTAGGCTTACTCTAGTGAGCTCCTTAAATTGATTCCCTGCATTTAAAATGCTTGTCTAGCTTTATGGCAGACTCACCACAGATCAGCAAGAGTTGTCAGAACTGCGATCCCTTTCACTTTTGGGAAAATATCAATGGAAAACTTATTTGAAAAAGATGAAGAACCAAAGTTTTTGTTTAATGAAACATAAATTATTTTTTAAATAAAGGAAAACAAAATTTGTAAAAAAGAAAAAAAGTGAGAGAAAAAAAAGGAGGAGGGATAATATATTAAGAAAAGATTACCTAGTATTTTCTTAGGCAGTGATTTTGGTTCCATTCAGCAAATATATATAAAGGCATGGTGTCATAAGCTGCAAACCTGAGACTCACAAATAGCTATATCACAGATGGATTTGATAAAGGCTATCAGAGAGGTTTAAAAAATACTTTGGCAAGTCAGGATAAAGAGGTGTTCTAACTGATACAGTGGTGGTGTTAAGGAAGGTTTTATGTAATGAGTGTTACTTTCGTGGAGCTTTAGCCAGAAGGTTAGATGTGGGGGAATAGCTGGGAGGGATGAAAAGTTTGAATGAAGGCGAGGACTGAGTCAGAAAGACTCAATTTGGGAAATCAAAAGTTTGGTTTACCTAGAGTACAGGGAGAATATAGGGATGAGTAATAGTAGTAAATGAGTGTGGAAAGAGAAGCTGGGATTCTCTTATCATGAATACCAGGGGAGAATGATAGTATTTAATTCAGTAAAGAAAACTGAGATTTGAAGTTTTTGTGCACAAAGAATGAAAGGATCAGAGTTGTGCTTCAGGAAGATTCATTTGTCCAGAGTATGTAAAATGTAAAGAAACATAATTAGGTTGAAAATAGTGAGATGAGAGTACCCTGAGCACTTTGTACAAGGATTAAGAGGTAATGTAAAGACTCATAAAACATTTCATTCTAATGGAGAGAAAGGACATCTCCTCCTCTATTTTCCTCTTATTTGTTGTGGAACAGCAAGGTAAATTCAAAGTCTTTTTCTTTTGTCTATTAATTTAAGGAAGGCTAGCAACTGCTGTTGTTTGTTTCTCTTTCTTAAAGAGATAGTCATCATGACAAATACTGAGAATAGAATTCCCCACAGTAATTAATAAAGATCTGCTGCTCCTGTCTATCAGAATTTATATTGTAAGGAGTCTGAGCTTAGGGTATGTTAAGTTTCCCTATGCAGATGTGTATATATCTTATAGAGCATACTTACATAGTAAAGCGGCATTCTGTCCCTGGCCTGCCTAAGGAAACTACCACTCACGTTAAGGAAACATCATCAGGAAAGGGGAAAGAGGTCTCTTGTCATGATTAGCAATCTGTCATTTTGACTTTCCTCTTCCACTACCTCACAGTTCATAGAGGTTATTTTAAAAAATCATCAAATGATTTATATGGAAAGAATTAGTCCACTTTGAGGAGATTTTCCTCTCTTTGGTCTTTTTAGCTGCTTGCTTTCTTCCTAGAGTTCATAATTCCCTGTACCCATGGTTTAGTCATCTCAGTCCAAGTGAATGGTGCTGAAGTAAGCATAGTTACATTTTGAATGCAATTAAAAAATATATATTTACAATTTACAGATCCTCAGAGCATGTATGTTTGTACTTCACAGTGTACATTTAGATTTTTATGACACAATTGCTTTGTCAGTTGAAAGATATTATATGAGAAAAAGACCATCAAAACAAACTTCTCTGCTTCCATTGCTCAGCGTTACTGTCTATTCTTTAAGAGAAAGAAAGTTGGCAGTGACTGTCCTGGTTTTGCCACTGGTCAACACATTCTCTTAGGAGAAGAATCTTTGTGAAATCTCTCAGAAGATCTGGGATAGTATTAATATTTTAAATGGCAGAATAAGCAAGACAGTTATGGGTAAAACAGTTATATTTTTGCCTGTGGATTTATACTTACAAGTTTATAGAAGAGTTCATGAACTAAGGTAAACTGACTTTAGTAAAAGTCAAAATATGAACTTTCATTGGAATTTCATAATGAGGTCATGGTTTGGAGAGAATGGGGGTGGAAAAACCAATTGTAACAAGAAAGAGAGAACTTACATGTTTACATATTTGCTGAAATATTAAAAAAACATGCTATCGTTTAGTTAATTCTTACCAATGTGTAGTATTTTAGTTTTATATTCAACTGTTTGATGCCTTCTAAGCCTCAATCAGTAGATATGAATTGTCTGATTTTGAAAATGGATTTGCTATGTTAGAATGTTCTTAGATGTTTGTTTTATAATAACAGCTTTTCTCTTAACACACTTTAGCAACTTCTAATATAAAAAGTCTTTGTACTCAATACACTTTAATAAAAATTCATTTTGAATGCTGGATACAATAATGTCAAGTGAAAAGACTGAGAGTACAGTCTTTTGAAGTATATACTTCACTGCCCTTGTGGATTTGGTAATATCAAAGTGAAGTAATAGATTCTTGGCATTTGTAGATCACACACTCATAAGGCAGTGTAGTGTTGTGGTTAACAGCATGGCTTCTGGAGACTTAGTGCCTGAATTCAGATCGTATCCTTGCCGTCTACTGCCTAATATGACCTTAAACAAGTTTCTATCTTCTCATCTATAAAACAGAAATAATTATAGTAACTATTCATAGAGTTGTTGTGACTTCGATGAACTAATTTATACAAGGCAATTAGAATAATGCCTAGTACACAGTAAGTGTCACATAAAAACTTTGTATTATTATTATTGATAGAGCAGCATTGGGAGCTCATGACGTGTAGTAATTTATAATTTGATGAAGTATGTAGCTGAATTATAGTGTAGGGTTGCCAGTGTAAGAGGAGGCAACTACTGGTGATACATGTTGAGAAGGTCTAGAAAGGTAGTGGATTGGCACCCAATAGGAAATCAACTGATATTTTTATATGAATAATTGAATTAATGATTAGTGAATGAAAGAAAAAAAATAGAAATAAAGGAAAAACAAGAAACAAATGTGTAGGTTTAATCTGAGTAGTGGGATTTCCTACAGTTGTGGAACCACTAATGTAATCATCCAGATATTTTATTGCAGTTGACTAAATTCTGAAGAAAAAAACTATATGCTTTAGGGATATTCTTATATGTGAATAACTAGCCATATATGAGAAGGTTGGAAAGTTCTCTTCTCAAAAAAGGAAATTAAAAAGTTAGACAGACTTGGCAACCCTTTTCAATCACTGGTTGACCCCTAAGCTATGCAGGCACAGGAGTGACCCTTAGGAAACCAAGCTTAAAAATGAAAAAAAAAACTTTTTTTTATTAAGAAAGGAAAAAAAAATGAGCAGGTCTGTCAACCTCTGCTTATTATAGTTGGAGATGGGGGTGGGGGAAAGCAGATTTACAGATCTAGCTGGAAAAAGTTACCAAACAAAGAATGAACCAACAAACAGCAATGGTGACTGTCTTCATGGAAAGAATGACTCGAGTCACTAAAATATATTGTCTAAGATGTCTCATTTTTAGCAAAATATTGTAAGATATTCACAGAAACAAAATAGGCAGAGAAAAAGAGCAGTCAATAGGAATTGCTCTTGGGTGTCCCCAGATTTTGGATATAGTGAAGACTTCAAAGCAGTTATTATAGTTATATTCAAAGAACTAAAGGAATCTGTGTATAAGTAACTTAAAGGAAGACTTCCCTGGTGTTACAGTGGATAGGAATCTGCCTACCAATTCAGGGGACACAGATTCGATTCCTGGTCCAGAAAGATTCCACATGCCGTGGAGCAGCTAAGCTTGTGCACCACAGCTGCCGAGCCTGCAGTCTAGAGCCTGCGTGCCACAACTACTGAAGCCCGTGCGCCTAGAACCTGTGATTCACAAGAGAAGTCGCCGCAGTGAGAAGCTGGTGTGCCACGACAAAGACAGTAGCCCCTGCTTGCTGCAGTTAGAGAAAGCCCGCACGCAGCAACAAAGACCCAGAACAACTGAAAATAATTAATTAGAAAAGAATTAAAGGAAATTGAGATAATAATGAATCAATAAATAAAGATTCTCAATGATATTGAAATCATATTTTTTTTAAAAAAAAGAGCCAAATAGAAATTCTCAAGTTGGAAAGCACTGTAATTGAAATGAAGAATTAAATAGGTGAAAATAATTCCCTGGAGCATCTCAACAGCAATTTGAGACAGATGAAGGAAAAGTCAAAGAACTTGAAGACCAGGAGACAGTAATTATTCAGTCTGAAAATCAGATTAAAAATGTCTGAAGAAAAATGAACAGGGATATGGAGAGCTGTAAGATGATATTTTAGTTTAGTTCAGTTGCTCAGTCGTGTCCGACTCTTTGCGACCCCATGAATCGCAGCACGCCAGGCCTCCCTGTCCATCACTAACTCCCGAAGTTCACCCAAACTCATGTGCATCGAGTTGGTGATGCCATCCAGCCATCTGATCCTCTGTCGTCCCCTTCTCCTCCTGCCCTGAATCCCCTCCAGCATCAGGGTCTTTTCCAATGAGTCAACTCTTCGCATGAGGTGGCTCCTTACTGTCCAAGGGACTCTCAAGAGTCTTCTCGAGCACCACAGTTCAAAAGCATCAATTCTTCACTGCTCATCTTCTTCACAGTCCAACTCTCACATCCAATACATCAAAATACATATAATGGGAGTTCCAGAAAGAGAGGACATAGAGAAAAGGGCAGCAAAAAATGTTTAAGACATAATAGCTAAAAGCATCACAAATTTGATGAAGAACATTAAAATGCATTCAAGAAGCTTAGTGGATATTAAGTTGGAAAATACAGAGAGATCCACATAGGGATATTTCATCTTTCAATTGTTGAAAGACAAAAACAAAGATGAAAATTTTGAAAGCAGCCAAGAACAACTTGTATTCAAAGGAACATTGATGTCTAACTTCTTATCAGAAACAATGGAAGACAAGTTAGTGGAAAGGCATATTTAAAATGTTGAAGTAACTTTCAGCCAAGAATCCCTTATCCAGCAAAATTATCCTTCAAAAAATAAATATGAAATAAAGAAATTTCCAAGTAAAGACAGAGCATTCATTCCTAGCAAACCTGTCTTATGAGGAATAATACAGGAAGTCCTTAGGCTGAAAGTTACTGTATAGTGACTTAAATTTATAGAAATGAAGAGTGTTAGAAAGATAAATATGCGTTAATAGAGAAGACTAAATATTTTTTTTCTCATTTCTCTGCTCAACTTCTTTTAAAAAACATAAGGTTGAGCAAAGCAATATTTATAACATGCTGGTAGGTTTATAACATATGTAATATATAGTATTCAATGACTATATATGTAGTACTTAATGACATATAGATATAATATACAGTATTTAGGGCTTCTCTGGTGGCTCAGTGGTGAGGAATCTGCCTACCAATGCAGGAGACTTGGGTTCGGTCCTGGGGTTGGGAAGATCCCCTGGAGAAGGAAATGGCAACGCATTTCAGTATTCTTGCCTGGAAAATCACATGGACAGGGGAGCTGGTGGGCTACACTCCATGGGGTCACCAAAGAGTCACACGTGACTTAGCGACTAAACAGCAACAACCATACAACATTTAAGACAAAGGAAGGCAGAAGGGATAGAACCAGAGTAGAGCAAAATTTCTTCATTTCACTGGAAGAAGCAAGTTAGTATTAATCTGAAGTAGACTGTGATAAATCAAGAAGCATATTATAGTCTTGATAGCAACCACTCAAAAAATAGTAAGTTAATAGAGGAACTGAAACAGTACAGTAAAAAGTATTTGGCACAAAACAAGGCAGTAAAGAGCAATAGAAAAGGCAGTAACTGTAGAAAGCATAGCAAAATGGCAAATGTGAACTCACCGTGTTAATAACAGTCAGTGTGAATCTCTAAGCATATGAAGCTAAAGACAAAGATTGTTCATTGGATAAAAAAGATCCAATTATCAGTGTATGAGAGGCATACTTAAATTAATAAACACAAATAGGTTGAAAGAAAAAGGGTGGGAAAAGATAAACGATGCAAACAGTGACCACAAGAGAGATGAAGTGGTTTTATTAAATATCAGGTAAAATAGATGTGAAGATGAGACTTAGCAGAGACTAAGATTTTTTATAATGATGAGAGGATCAATACAAAGAAAGATATAACAATTATAAATATATATGCTCTAATAACAGTTTCAAAACATATGAAGCAAAGCCCAATTGAATTGAAGGAAAAGTAGATATTCCAATAATAAATGGAGGCTTCAATACCCTATTCATGATCATTGATAGAAAATCAGCAATGATATAGAGAAGACTTGAACAACACTATCAAACAACTCGGACATGTATAGAACAGTGATTGTAGAATACATTCTTATCACATGCACATGGAATATTCTCTGTGGTGGATCATTTGCTGTGCCATAAAACAAGTTTCAGTATTTGAAAGGCTTGAAATCACATAGCATACACTGACCGTAACAATTTTTTGTTAGAAATCATCAACAGAAAGAGATCTGGTGAGTCCATAACAGATGTTTAGAAATTAAACAACACACTTCTAAATAGCCTGAGTCAAAGAAGAAATCCCAAGAAAAGCCATAAAATGTTTTAAATGGAATGAAAACAAATCCACAATATATCAAAATTTACAGGATACAGGTACATCAGTTCTTGAGAAAAATGTATGGCTGTAGAAATCTATATAGGAAAAGAATGGTCTCAAACGAAAATCTCACCTTTGAACTGAGGAAACTAGAAAGAGAAACTATAAAAAGCAAAATAAATCCAAAACAAGCAGAAGAAAGAAAGCAGAAATCAGTGAAGAGAAAATCTTCATTGGCTAGAAGATAAAAATAAGAAACAAATTAAATCTCAAGTTGGTTCTTTGAAAAGATTAGCAAAATTGGGAAATGTTTAGCTGACTTCAGAAATGAGTATTTTAAAAAGGCAAGGGAGGGGCTGCCATATGACCCAGCAATCTCACTGCTGGGCATACACACCGAGGAAAGCAGAATTGAAAGAGACGTGTACCCCAATGTTCATCGCAGCACTGTTTACAATAGCCAGGATATGGAAGCAACCTAGATGTCCATTGGCAGACGAATGGATAAGAAAGTTGTGGTACATATACACAATGGAATATTATTCAGCTATTAAAAAAAGTGCATTTGAATCAGTTCTAATGAGGTGGATGAACTGGAGCCTATTATACAGAGTGAAGTAAGTCAGAAAGAAAAACACCAATACAGTATATTAATGCATATTTACGGAATTTAGAAACATGGTAATGATGACCCTAAATGCAAGACAGCAAAAGAGACACAGAGATAAAGAATAGACTTTTGGACTCTGTGAGAGAAGGCGAGGGTGGGATGGTTTGAGAGAATAGCATTGAAACATATATATTACCATATGTGAAATAGATTGCCAGTCCACATTCGATGCATGAGACAGGGCGCTCAGGGCTGGTGCACTGGGATGACCCTGAGGGATGGGATGGGGAGGGAGGTGGGAGAGGGGTTCAGGATGGGGGACACCTGTACACCTGTGGCTATTTGTGTCGATGTATGGGGAAAGCCACTACAATATTGTAAAGTAATTAGCCTCCAATTAAAATAAATAAATTATTTTTTTAAAAAGACAAGGGACCTAGAGTATCCGAAACAATTTTTTTTTTCAATTGGAACTGAGCATTTATTTAGTACAGAGTATGTACAGTCTAGAGACTATAGAAATAACCTAACAGCTGATAGCAGATGAGAAATTGTATACTATACTATCAATTAAAAGTCAGCACTTAAAATGCTTAATACAAATTTATAGTGATAATTTTTTACTGAAATACTCATACTTCAAAATTTGTTCTATTACGATATGTATGGCTTTGGCTGGAACTGAGTAGTAGACTGTTTTGTTTTTTTGATCTGTAGATGTGTTTATTTCAGTCCTGGAAAGTTTTTAAAGTATTATTTATTTGACAGTTCTTCACTCCTCCATGTATTTCTTTTTCCTGGAACACCTACTAGTTGGATGTTAGGCTTCCTGCATTAACCATACTCATTTTTAAATATTCTTTTTCCTTATTCTTCTTTTAAAAAATTATTTATTTAATCGGAGGATAATTACTTTACAATATGGTGGTGGTTTTTGCCATACATTGACATGAATCAGCCATAGGTGCACTGTACCCCAACCTGAACCCCCCTCTCACACCCCTCTGCATCCCATGATTTTTCAATAAAAAATGCCAAGATAATTTGGTGAAAAACAGTCTTTTCAAGAAATGGTGTTGGAAAAATAAAATATTAACATGCTAAAATGAAAATGAACTAAGACTCTTAATCATATCATATGCAAAAATTAACTCAAAGTAGCTCATAGACCTATATGTGGAGCTGAAACTATAAAATCATAGGGAAAAATAGGAGAAAATCTTCATGACCTTGGGTTAGGAAAAGAATTATTATATGTGACACCAAAATATGATCTGTAAAAGAAAAAAATGGTAAAGTGGGCTTCATTAAAATTAAAAACATTTGCACTTCAAAAGCTAACAGTAAAAGATTGAAAAGACAGGCCACAGACTGGGAGAAAATACGTTGACATCCAGGCACTGATGTGTTTTCAGAATGTATAAAGAAACCCTTTAACTCAGTAAGCAGACAACTCAGTATAAAAATGGTCAAAGATTCACCAGGGAGGCTATATAAATGGCTAATAAGTATATGAAAAGATGCTCAGCTTTATTAGTCATTCAGTTCAGTTCAGTTCAGTTCAGTCGCTCAGTCGTGTCCAACTCTGTGACCCCATGAATCGCAGCACGCCAGGCCTCCCTGTTCATCACCACTCCCGGAATTCACTCAAACTCATGTCCATCAAGTCTGTGATGCCATCCAGCCATCTCATCCTCGGTCATCCCTTTCTCCTCCTGCCCCCAATCCCTCCCAGCATCAGAGTCTTTTCCAATGAGTCAACTCTTCTCATGAGGTGGCCAGAGTACTGGAGTTTCAGCTTCAGCATCATTCCTTCCAAGGAAATCCCGGGGTTGATCTCCTTCAGAATGGACTGGTTGGATCTCCTTGCAGTCCAAGGGACTCTCAAGAGTCTTCTCCAACACCACAGCTCAAAAGCATCAATTCTTCAACGCTCAGCCTTCTACACAGTCCAACTCTCACATCCATACATGACCACAGGAAAAACCATAGCCTTGACTAGACGGACCTTAGTCGGCAAAGTAATGTCTCTGCTTTTGAATATGCTATGTAGGTTGGTCATAACTTTTTTCCAAGGAGTAAGCGTCTTTTAATTTCATGGCTGCAATCACCACCTGCAGTGATTTTGGAGCCCCCCCAAATAAAGTCTGACACTGTTTCCACTGTTTCCCCATCTATTTCCCATGAAGTGATGGGACCAGATGCCATGATCTTCGTTTTCTGAATGTTGAGCTTTAAGACACCTTTTTCGCTCTCCTCTTTCATTTCAACAAGAGGCTTTTTAGCTCCTCTTCGCTTTCTGCCATAAGGGTGGTGTCATCTGCATATCTGAGGTTATTGATATTTCTCCTGGCAATCTTGATTCCAGCTTGTGTTTCTTCCAGTCCAGCGTTTCTCATGATGTACTCTGCATAGAAGTTAAATAAGCAGGGTGACAATATACAGCCTTGATGTACTCCTTTTCCTATTTGGAACCAGTCTGTTGTTCCATGTCCACTTCTAACTGTTGCTTCCTGACCTGCATATAGGTTTCTCAAGAGGCATGTCAGGTGGTCTGGTATTGCCATCTCTTTCAGAATTTTCCACAGTTTATTGTGATCCACACAGTCAAAGGCTTTGGCATAGTCAATAAAGCAGAAATAGATGTTTTTCTGGAACTCTCTTGCTTTTTCCATGATCCAGTGGATATTGGCAATTTGATCTCTGGTTCCTCTGCCTTTTCTAAACCAGCTTGAACATCAGGAAGTTCACGGTTCACGTATTGCTGAAGCCTGGCTTGGAGAATTTTGAGCATTACTTTACAAGCATGTGAGATGAGTGTAATTGTGCGGTAGTTTGAGCATTCTTGGCGTTGTCTTTCTTTGAGATTGGAATGAAAACTGACCTTTTCCAGTCCTGTGGCCACTGCTGAGTTTTCCAAATTTGTTGGCATATTGAGTGCAGCACTTTCACAGCATCATCTTTTAGGATTTGAAACAGCTCAACTGGAATTCCATCACCTCCGCTAGCTTTGTTCCTAGTGATGCTTTCTAAGGCCCACTTGACTTCACATTCCAAGATGTCTGGCTCTAGATTAGTGATCACATCATCATGATTATCTGGGTCGTGAAGATCTTTTTTGTATAGTTCTTCCATGTATTCTTGCCACCTCTTCTTAATATCTTCTGCTTCTGTTAGGTCCATACCATTTCTGTCCTTTATCAAGCCCATCTTTGCATGAAATGTTCCCTTTGAATCTCTAATTTTCTTGAAGAGATCTCTAGTCTTTCCCATTCTGTTGTTTTCCTCGATTTCTTGGCATTGATCGCTGAAGAAGGCTTTCTTATCTCTTCTTGCTATTCTTTGGAACTCTGCATTCAGATGCTTATATCTTTCCTTTTCTCCTTTGCTTTTCACTTCTCTTCTTTTCACAGCTATTTGTAAGGCCTCCCCAGACAGCCATTTTGCTTTTTTGCAGTTCTTTTTCATGGGGATGGTCTTGATCCCTGTCTCCTGTACAATGTCACAAACCTCATTCCATAGTTCATCAGGCATTCTATCTATCAGATCTAGGCCCTTAAATCTATTTCTCACTTCCACTGTGTAATCATAAGGGATTTGATTTAGGTCATACCTGAATGGTCTAGTGGTTTTCCCTACTTTCTTCAATTTGAGTCTGAATTTGGTAATAAGGAGTTCATGATCTGAGCTACAGTCAGCTCCTGGTCTTGTTTTTATTGACTGTATACAACTTCTCCATCTTTGGCTGAAAAGAATATAATCAATCTGATTTCTGTGTTGACTATCTGGTGATGTCCATGTGTAGAGTCTTCTCTTGTGTTGTTGGAAGAGGGTGTTTGCTGTGACCAGTGCGTTTTCTTGGCAAAACTCTATTAGTCTTTGCCCTGCTTCATTCCGCATTCCAAGGCCAAATTTGCCTGTTACTCCAGGTGTTTCTTGACTTCCTACTTTTGCATTCCAGTCCCCTATAATGAAAAGGACATCTTTTTTGGGTGTTAGTTCTAAAAGGTCTTGTAGGTCTTCATAAAACCGTTCAACTTCAGTTTCTTCAGCGTTACTGGTTGGGGCATAGACTTGGATAACTGTGATATTGAATGGTTTGCCTTGGAGACAAACAGAGATCATTCTGTCATTTTTGAGATTGCATCCAAGTACTGCATTTCGGACTCTTTTGTTGACCATGATGGCTACTTCATTTCTTCTGAGGGATTCCTGCCCGCAGTGGTAGATATAATGGTCATCTGAGTTAAATTCACCCATTCCAGTCCATTTTAGTTCGCTGATTCCTAGAATGTCAACGTTCATCCTTGCCATCTCTTGTTTGATCACTTCCAATTTGCCTTGATTCATGGACCTGACATCCAGTTCCTATGCAATATTGCTCTTTACAGCATCGGATCTTGCTTCTATCACCAGTCACATGCACAACTGGGTATTGTTTTTGTTTTGGCTCCATCCCTTCATTCTTTCTGGAGTTAGACTTCTCCACTGATCTCCAGTAGCATATTGCGCACCTGCTGACCTGGGGAGTTCCTCTTTTGGTATCCTATCATTTTGCCTTTTCATACTGTTCATGGGGTTCTCAAGGCAGGAATACTGAAGTGGCTTGCCATTCCCTTCTCCAGTGGACCACATTCTGTCAGACCTCTGCACCATGACCCGCCCGTCTTGGGTTGCCCTGCAGGCATGGCTTGGTTTCATTGAGTTAGACAAGGCTGTGGTCCTAGTGTGATTAGATTGACTAGTTTTCTGTGAGTATGATTTCAGTGTGTCTGCCTTCTGATGCCCTCTTGCAACACCTACCATCTTATTTGGGTTTCTCTTACCTTGGGCGTGGGGTATCTCTTCATGGCTGCTCCAGCAAAGCACAGCCGCTGCTCCTTACCTTGGACGAGGGGTATCTCCTTACTGCCGCTGTTCTGACCTTCAACGTGGGATAGCTCCTCTAGGCCTTCCTGCGCCTGCGCAGCCACCGCTCCCCGGGTTGCTCCTCCCGGCCGAACTGGCCGCCGCCGGCCCTGGCATCGGGCGTGCATGGCTCCTCCCAGCTGCCACCCCTGGCCTCGGGCATGAGGTGTCTCCTCCTGGCCGCCACTGGCCTTGGATGCGGGGTAGCCCCTCCTGGCCGCCGCCCCTGACCTCGGACGCGGTGTGTCTCCTCCCGCCCGCCACTGACCTTGTACGCGGGATAGCTCCTTCCGGCCGCCCCTGACCTTGGACGCGGTGTGTCTCCTCCCGCCCGCCACTGACCTTGTACGCGGGATAGCTCCTCTTGGCCGTTACTGCGCCGTCGCAGCCTGGCAGTCTAGGCTGCTGCCCCTGACCTCGGACGTGGGGTAGCTCCTGTAAAGTAATGCTCAAAATTCTCCAAGCCAGGCTTCAGCAATACGTGGACCGTGAACTTCCTGATGTTCAAGCTGTGTTGCTATTTCAGGAGAAGTTTTAGATCTCTTTTCTGTATATTGAGAAGTCAGTTGGCAAAAGTTGTTCATTTTGTCCCTGTCATTCAGCTCATTCTGTCCAAGCAACAGAACCTCATGGACTTTGGCTACACTGCCTACGCTGGCAGCTTTGTGTATTCTTCCGAGTCCCCTGTCTCGGATGTGGTACCAGGGCTGGAAGTCGGTTCTATGATGACCTCTGTCTCTCGGCTGGCTGATGGAGGAGCCTAAGGGCGACTCACCCTTCTTACAAATCTTCTTCAGAGCCTATAGGCTCCAAACACACCTCACCTCCCCCTAGGCTCTTCACAGTCTCCTAAACCCAACACAAACACTACAGGTAAGCCAGTGCCATCCAGCCACAACCTCCCAACTGTGAAGCTCAACAGTTATTAGTCATTAGGGAATATAAATTAAAACCAAAATAAGATATCATTAATACCCACTAGAAGGACTATCTAAAGAAGATAGTATCAAGTGTTGATGAGGATATAGAGAAACTGAAACTCTCATACATTGCTGACAGGAATGTAAAATGGTACAGATACTTTAGAAAAGTTTGGTAGTTTCTTAAAAAGCTAAACATAAACTTAACACACAACTGACTGTTCCCACTCCTAGGAATGTCCTTAAAAGAAATGAAAATACATGTCTGCAGGAAGTCATATATGTAAATGTTAAAAGCAATACAATTAATTGTAGCCACAACCTGGGAAGTCCATATGTCCATCAACTGGTGAACAGATTCACAAAATATGTTACATGCAAATAGTAGTAGTGGTGTTAGTTGCTCAGTCGTGTTCAACTCTTTGCAGCCCCATGGACTGTAGCCCACCAGACTCTTCTGTCCATGGGATTCTCCAGGCAAGAATACTGGAGTGGGTTGCCATGCCCTTACTCCAGGGGATCTTCCTGACCTGGGGATCAAACCTGGGTCTCCTGCATTGCAGGCAGATTCTTTACCATCTGAGCTACAGGGAAGCCCAAGTAGTTATATCCAAATAGTGGAATGCTCTTCAGAAACCAAAAGGAACAGACTGTTGACACCTTCTACAACACCTACAACACAGATGGACCTCACAAACATTAATCTTAGTGAAAGAAGGCAGCTGTTTTATGATTTAATTTATATGAAATATGCAGAAGGGGCAAGTTTATAGAGACAGAAAGCAAATCAGTGGTTGCCTGGGGGTCGGGATGGAAATGTAGATTGACTGCAAACAACATGAAGAAACTTTTTAGGGTGATCAAAGTGATCTCAAGCTAGATTGTGGCGATAGTTGCACAGCTCTTCAAATTTGCTAAGAATCATTAGGTTGTACGCTTGCAATAGATAAATTTTGTGCTATATAAGTTATCTCTCAGTCAAGTTGTTAAAACAAAAATTTGAGGATACATGAATGTCTTAAGCAACACATTCTTTCAGTATGACCAGCATCATCTGTTATTGTGTATGACTACTTTTATTTTCCCACTCTTAACAAATCGTGTTGCAAATAACATTATTAACTTATTTTAGACCTGATTCCTATTAGTGAAGAAGTTGAAACACATTTCCCTCATTGGATCAGATTGTTCCATGTGATCCATGGATCACATGTGTTTCAGTCAGCTCGTTGAAAGAAAGCAATTTTGGAATATGAATTGGCTTATTCAGACCTTGGGCTTCCCAGGCGGCACTAGTGCTAAGAACTCACCCACCAATGCAGGAGATAACAGATGCAGGTTCGTTCCCGGGTTGGGAAGATCCCCTGGAGGGGGGCATTCTTGCCTGGGAAATTCTGTGGACAGAGGAGCCTGATGGGCCCCAGCCTGTAGGGTCACAAAGAGTTGGATATGACTGAAGTGGCTAACACACACATTCAGACCTCAGATAAAGTTTAGTCCCGGGGCATATATAATTCACTAGAGGTTGAAACACTTAGTGTGCCTTTCAGACTTTCTAACCATGAAAGGAGTAGCTGGATCTCTCAGAATGTGGTGCAATATCTAACTAATGTCATGATCATACTTTTGGAGTAGGAAATTGATAGGTGTAACTATCCTATAGTATATAGATATATAGTATAGTATATATATAGATAAATAGTATAGATATACTAGATATATACTACTAGATATACTATAGCTATATAGTATATAGTAACAAAGTGAGTTACTCACGGTGATATCATTTGAAAAGCCATAAACTCAGATATATTCCCCACCACTCCATAGCTAGAGTAGTGTTACAGACATAACCCTTTTTCAAGGAAATAGAGTCAGTTGGATGTCATCAAGTCCATTCGTTATTGAGGTTGAATTTAGAAGTCGTTTCCTTTCCTTCTGTTTTTATTTTCCTTTGATCCTGTAGTTAGATTCCCACTACTCACTTAAATCCTTCCTTCTTAGCTCTTACAGTTCAACCCTGTGGAGCGGCTTGGTGCTGGAGTTGCTGGTGTTGAAGATATCAAATCTCATCCATTTTTTACCCCTGTGGATTGGGCAGAACTGATGAGATGAACAGACGCAGGGTTCTCTGCACACATTCTGGCCTCCTCTGCGAAAGGCATCTCTAGCACGGAGGCAGCTCTGCTTCACGCTCACTTACGGGACACGAAGCATTAAGATGAAGAGCTTTAGAGGAAATGGAGAGAAAAGGCCTGCGAGAGAACAGTTCCTTTACAGTTAGTGTCTGGACAAGATATTGGCTGCCTTTGCAAGGGGCTGTTATATGCAAACCAAGGTGTGATCTTTATTTTATCTGCATTTAGTGGTGCAGGTGAGTTGTAAACCCAACTAAAAGAGGAATGCCCTTTAAGAACTTCCTCTGAGATGAAGCTCCGAGTGTAGAATGAAGTGTTACTTGGAAGGACGACCCTTACTTGGCAGCTGACTGTGCTTTTCGCTGACCAAGATATATAGACTAAAAGTGCTTCACACGTAATGTCATCTATGAAGCTTAAAAAATGAGGAAAAAAAGAAGATACGCATCATGTCTGATAGGGAACCTCAACCACAATGCTATATAATTAATGTATATCAAATGTGGTCCCATATTCATTCTTTCAGAAGTCCATGTAAGAAAAAAGCACTTTGTGTTGTCAACTCTGTACTTTCTTGGTTGGTATTGCTAACAGTAGGGTTCATATGAGCTCTCAGCTCTCTCTCTCTCTCTCTTTCCACTTTCTACACCCTTTGCCTATTGTCATATTCTGTTCTTTCTACCGCTACTAATACATAGGCAGCAAAAAAGGGAAGGGAGTATTTATTTCCCCAAATTGTATCAACTTAATAAGAATTAAAGAATCATGATGTAAAATAAATGCTCTAAAAATTGAAGTCTCTCTTTCTTTTAATTGCTTACAATTTTTTTTTTTTCTATTCAAAGACCTCTCTTCCTTTCATTTTGAAAGGTTAGCAATTTCTGCTGCTTACTGTGTTTGACTGTGTTTTAGTTTTTTGGCTGAGTATCCCAAGAACCAAAGGATCTCATCTCAGTGGGATTGAATGGCAATCCTATTTTGTTACGTATTGACAGGATTTCTAGATTTGACCTTCTCATCTACTTGACATTGTGTCAAAAGAACGTGAGTATTTGTACATTTGTGTTTGTTATTTCTTTCTGTTGCTACTATTGCTCCTGTAATCATACTGTGTTTACAACAGAATACAAACTTTTTAAGGTAATGCCTGTTTTTTTTTAAACTTATCCAAAGATGAAAGAATAAATCACCGTTTCCAAATGGTGCCACAAACATAATGAAAGTTTTCTGTATGTTTTAATTCTTTGTAATTTCAAGATCTGTGACAGAGCCTATCCCCACCCCGAGAGCCTCTGTGCAGCTTCCAGCTGCCATTGGCCAGGTCCGCCCATCACATTAAATGGAAGCAGAAAATGCTTCAGTGGAACGAAGGAAATGTGCAAGCATTTTTCCTTGTTCTGTTATCCTACTCCCGCATTTTCCTTTTTGGTCCCCTTATAACCTGAACCCCAGCTGAAGGGCTGCAACAACACCAGGATGGGGAGCAGGTCACCAGGATCATAGCTCAGTTGAGATGACATCACTCCCTGGAACTGGATTTCAACTCGCCAGCCCCCAGGTCTCAAAACAGGAACTCATGCAGGTGAGACACAAGAATGACTTCCTCTGTAGGACTAGTAGGAAATCTGCAAGTAGTCAGAGTTGGTCATTCCAGAGCTTCCTTCCAGAAGTGCCCTATGGCATGAAAGTAGGACTTCACAGCCAAGGTGACGCTCCCAGCCCTACCACATGACTTTCATCCCTGGGTTCAAAGGACAGTGTTAACAGATGGAATTGTGTTGACATAAATCCGTTGCTTCAGTTTCTCTATTTCTGTGTTTGGAACTTGTACTTAATGTAAATACATCATTCATAATCATGGTGGACATGAATTATAGAGTAATAAACACACAGGATAAATGACTTTGAGGTGGTGGACCCAAGTCTGTTTTTACTTGATGACATGTATTAGAAAAATCCAAATCAGAGAACTTACCATTTACTATTTCTCATGATTTTTTTAATATATTTTTTCTCAATTAGTTTTTTATTGTATCAAAATTTACATAATAAAATTTATCATTTTAACTGCCTTAAAGTATGCAATTCAATGCCATTAAGTGTATTCACATTTTCCTCCAACCATTACCGCTGCATTTCAGAACTTTTAAATCTCTGAAACTGAATTTCTTAACCCATTAAACAAGAACTTTCCATTCCTCCTCCCTCCACCCCCTAGTAACCACTGTTCTACTTTCTGTATGAATCTTATTTTCTAGGTCTCTCACAGAAGTGGAATCATATAATATCTGTTCTTTTTTTGTCTGATTTATTTTACTTGATATAGTGTTTTCAAGGTTCATCCATGCTGTATCATATATCAGAGTTCCGTTCCTTTTTAAGGCTGAATAATATTCCATTATATGTACATACACATTTTATTATCCATTCATCTGTCAGTGGACATTTGGATATTTCTACCTTCTGGCTGTTGTAAGCAGTGTCCCAACATTGGTGTACAGACATCTGTTTGAGTCTTTACTCTCATTTGATTTTATATTTTTGTATGAAATTACCAATGCCATTGACTTATTTTACTACATTCTTTAAAAAGAGCTTTTCCAGCAGGTTGCCAGTAATTTGGCATGATGCCGCCTATCTTCAGACATGGTATGAATATCTACCATTTCTGTTTCACAGAAGGGGTAAGTTAGGGTCCCTAAGAGTAACAAAGATGCTGTGATTTTAACAGTTTGTTTTAACAATGGTATGAGTTAAGACTTTTGGGAGACATGTATGTCTTCAATTTACTTGTTATAATTACTGACCTCTTGTTAAAATGATTAAACCTGTATTTTAAGCCTTTCTGCTGCTGCTGCTGCCAGGTCACTTCAGTCGTGTCCGACTCTGTGTGACCCCATAGACGGCAGCCCAGCTATAATTCCTATTGTGTTTTGACCCTCAGGCTTTTCCTACCGTCTTATTTCAGAATCATTGTGAACCAAGATTAAGTTTAGCTTTCCTATAATGCGTGTAATGAAAAAGATAAAATCTATAAATAATATTCATGCTATGACCGGTAACACTATATTAGGACCTTGTACATAACGTATGCCTTAGTTGAATTCCACTTGCCCATAATTTATGACTCTAAATAGAAAAATACCTGATTGTAGCACGGAAAATTTCTTTGCCTCACAGTGAGCCTTTTCTAGCATCTTTATTGGATTCACTTAGGGATTACTTCCCAGGTGGCAAACCCTCCTGCCAAAGCAGAAGACGTAAGAGACTTGGTTTCAATCCCTGGGTCAGGAAGACCCCCTGGAGGAGGGTATGGCAACCCACTCCAGTATTCTTGCCTGGAGAAGCCCATAGACAGCAAAGCTTGGTGGGCTACCGTCCATGGGGTCGTAAAGAGTCAGACATTAACTGAGGCAACTTAGCACACACAGGGATTACTTTACTTTATAGCAGAGGCCAAGGCATAAGATGGATCATCTTTCTTCTTAGAGTAGTGGATTTAACCTCTGGTATATCTAAATGCTCTGGGTAATGAAACTTGGTATTTCAAGTTCTTTCTCTAAGGATTGTGAAATATTATAGAAAGTCTTAGGGTGGTATCTGGTCCCATCTCTGTGACTAACTAGCCTTTTAACTTTAATAACAATATTCTAGATCTGTTCCCTTACCTATAGAATGAAAAGATAGTTGAGTTCTAAGCGTCACAAGTATATGGTGGACTTTTTCAGAGTAAACCAACATTGTAAAAATACAAAGGTAATGAAAATCTTAAATTGGTACTTAACTGTTTTCTTGTAATTCTCTTTTTAGTAATCCCAGATACTTGGGTTACTGCCATGTATTCGCTCAGTAGCACAGTGCTTAGTGGTTATGTGGCTATAAAAATTAAAAATAGATTGAAATATTAAAGGGCTGTTTCTCTGTCAGCTCTACGCTGGAAAAGGAGAGTTGAAAGTCTAGATAGAAGTGCATAGAGGTGAAAGGAGTAGGACACATTTACATTTGCTCACTTCTTAGACCTCTCCACAACTCTGGTGGTTTTCCTACCCCTGTTGCCCTCATCTATCATGTTTCATATGCTTATTTGACTCACTTCTTGGGCAGGCACAGTCAGAGTACAAAATTGATACCTTCTGTTCCTATTTAATGCAGAACATTAACCTCTACTAGTCTAGGTAATTTTGACTTTCGAGGATTTGGAGTCTACTCAGCTCATTTTAAGGATTGCATATTAAGTCCATGTTGAAGGGTTACTAAATGGCAAAAGCTGTGAAGTCAGTCATTTCTCAGTAAGATTGTAAACATAGCAGGGAAACGGGAAGCAACGTACTACATGTTTTTATGATTCAGCAGCACTTACTCTCTAAAGAACAGTAAATAGGAAACCAGAGGACAAGCTTCCTTTTTTAGGAAGATTTATAATAGTGGTGCTGTGTACTCAGATGGCAGAGCCCTGTCTTTTTTGTCCCTGCCATGTGACTTCTTCCCTCGATCCAGGGGTCTGGCACAGGGAGAAATAGCGACAGAGAAAATGTGAGGAGGTGTAGGAGAGAAAGTGACTTGAGTGTCATTCTATGAGAGTGGAAGCAGGGCTGGTGAGGTGTGTTGGCCCAGGTTTCTGGAACAATAGAGTGTGCTTTTTTGAGCTGAAGTGCTATTCTTTGTTCTTCCCCCAGCGAGAGTTAGGCAGAAACAGAAACTATTCCTCTTCTTCCAGGAAAAGAGATGCTAAACTACCTTTTGGAAAGAATTAAGTGACTCACTTAACCAGAGTTGGTTCTAGCTCTGCTTTCTTGCAGAGGACAGCTGGTATGTCTGCAGTAAAGGAAGAGGTCAGGAGTGTCTCCAAAGAGCTGCTTTGACTTCTTTGGGCAAGAAAAACCTCTCAATGAATGAGAAAGAATGGCCAGCAAACCAACTTCTGGTCAGTCTTAGAGATGTTGGCGTCCTGCTTTTGTAAATCTCAAAAAAAGCATATCAAGAAGGTAACTCTTCTGGGCATGTTGATCAAATTCCTTCTAAAGCTAAACCACAAGGTAGGGGTTTGACCAGCCCCACCCAAAGAGGCAAATGTCAAAGGGGATTTGACACCTATGAAAAGACTTCAACCTGTTTTGTTATTCGAACCAAAATAACAGCTGCAATGTGATGTTGCCCTTATCCCATGGGAGACAGACATAAAATAGTGACATAGAAAGTAGGAAAAATTTTAAGAAGACGTCATGTGTTGGCAAAACAAAAATCTGTACAACTTAATAGTCTTGGTTGTTCTGGAAGGAAAATGTATTTTACGTATTTGAAGGATCTGTCTTGAGCAAAAGTCTAAGAAAACTCTAAAACTGAACACAGCCCCTCCCTGTGCTCGCCTTTCCTCGTTCTTCTCCGTCTTCCTCCCTTCATCTTCTCTTCATCTGCCCACCATGCCTCCTGTGGGCTTCTCTCGTCATTGAACAAAAGACATGGTACTTGTCTTCAAGGACCTTATGAAACTCAGGGGGAAGAAAGCATAAATAATAAGTAGGGCAGGACGTGTTAGTGTTAGAAGGTACAAATAAGAGTATGGTGAGCCTACAAAGGCGAGATCACAGCAACTGCAGGAAGGCTGCCTATATTGGAATGGAACCTTGACCTTTGAATAGTATTTTTAACCATAAGGACCTCTCTTTTTCAAGATTTTGTTTGGGAAGAAGGAAAATCTCCAGGGGAACAAAAAACAGTTGTGTACAAAGGCCTGGAGCTAGGAAAAGGTGAAACTGTGCCTATTCTCTTGGGGCTGGTGTGTAGACATATGCTTTTGAAAGGTAGGTTGGGGCCAGGTTAAATGCCACCTAGAGACATTTGGACTTCCTTCTCTAAGTGGTAGGGGGCTTCAGAGAGATGACATTATTGCAGCCTTCTGTTAAAAAGGCAACTTCAGGGTTAGAATGGAGGATAAATTGGAGAGAGGGTGATAAGAGGTCAAGAGATCAGTTAGGAGTTCACTGCAGACATCCAGGCAAGAGAGAAAGTCCTGAGTTCAGGCAGTAGAATAGAGGGGTACATGACTGTCCGCTCATCCGTGTGTGTCTCTCAGGTACAGAGTTTCCCTAGCAAATGATTGCTTTTCTTTTCTTTCGAAGCCAGTTTATCCTAGGAGGTATGGATTTGTAGTTTGAACATTCAGAAAACTAAGATCATGGCATCTGGTCCCATCACTTCATGGGAAATAGATGGGGAAACAGTAGAAACAGTGTCAGACTTTATTTTGAGGGGCTCCAAAATCACTGCAGATGGTGACTGCAGCCATGAAATTGAAAGATGCTTACTCCTTGGAAGGAAAGTTATGACCAACCAAGATAGCATATTCAAAAGCAGAGACATTACTTTGCCAACAAATGTCCATCTAGTCAAGGCTATGGTTTTTCCAGTGGTCATGTATGGATATAAGAGTAGGACTGTGAAGAAAGCTGAGCACCGAAGAATTGATGCTTTTGAACTGTGGTGTTGGAGAAGACTCTTGAGAGTCCCTTGGACTGCAAGGAGATCCAACCAGTCCATTCTAAAGGAAATCAGTCCTGGGTGTTCTTTGGAAGGAATGATGCTAGAGCTGAAACTCCAGTACTTTGGCCACCTCATGCGAAGAGTTGACTCATTGGAAAAGACTCTGATGGTGGGAGGGATTGGGGGCAGGAGGAGAAGGGGACGACAGAGGATGACATGGCTGGATGGCATCACCGACTTGAAGGACGTGAGTTTGAGTGAACTCTAGGAGTTGGTAATGGACAGGGAGGCCTGGCGTGTTGAGATTCATGGGGTTGCAAAGAGTTGGACATGACTGAGTGACTGAACTGAACTGAACTGAACTGAAAATCACCCCTAAGGAATAACCAGGGAAACAAACCAGGAATTTCTATACTTCCACCCATTGGTTGCCAATGCTGTTCACTGTTCTGAGCTTAAAACCCCTGGGGCCCCCTCTCAGTTTCGCTCATCATTTTGTGACACTTCGACCCACCTGCTAAAGAGTTGGTCTGCTTTCTATGTGGATAGCACTCCGCTCCTGTTTTTAGAAGGCAATGTGTCTTGCCAGGGGATTGTTTGCTCTTCAGACATAGCTTAGCTTAGGGGTCCTCAAAAAGGGATCCCAATCTGAGTCAAGGGAACAGCGAGATTTTTACTCTTCTTGAGAGTTTAAATTTGAAATTACTCCCAAATAAGAAAGTTTTAGGGAAATGGAAAAAAAAGAGGTCCCCAGACCATCAATGTTAGCATAACCTGGGGACTTGTTAGAAATGCATAGTCTCGAACCCTATCCCAAATCGCAGCAATCGATTTTATTTAGCAAACCCTTCAAGGTGATTCTCATGCACAGTGAAGTTTGAGAACCACTGGCTTAGTTCATTGTCAGTTATCGCCTGTGCTTTGCATCAACACCAACATCCTTCCCTGTGGTGTGTGTTTTGAGTTTGAAGACATTTCCCAGTACTTAGCTTATTTCCCAGGAGGCTGGCCCAAGGAGTGTTTGCATCAATGGGAGCAGGTGACAGCAGAAGATAGATAAGGAGGACAACAAGGGGGAAGGGAAAAGTCAAGGGGAAGAGCCAGCTGGACGAAGGAAACATTAGAGGCGGGGGCAGAGGAGGCGTGCGTGGTGGGTTGTGATCTGGTCCCCCAGAGACTTAGCCCCTTCTGTCGCAGTTCTCTGGATTCAAATAACTCATCCACTTAACAGAATAAACATTATCATTGCAGTTCTTTTAATTACTTGCTGCATGTTGTTGGACTATTTGCTTATTCTTGAGCAGAGCCACAGTGGAAATTTAGTATTTAGACCCTGCGTTGTTCAAAATCTCAGTGTAAAGAATCTAAACCAAGATTGAGGAAGACACCAGAAAGTTCCAGGCGAATTTGCGGGGGGGTTGCAGAGCTGCTCAGTGTTCTCCAGAACCGAGGGACTCAGCTGAGGACATTCTCTCTGTAGGCTTGGTTTTGCCTTTTGAAAAGGGGCACCAAGCTTCCCAGGAGTAAAGAGAAATACATTAGCTGTTCCCTGAAGGCTCTGTGTGTGTGTGTGTGTGTGTGTGTGTAGGTGGAGGGGGGTATAAAGGGGAAGGCTCCTGTTGTTTATAAGGTATCAAGGTTATTAGGTGAGATAATAAAGTATATATAATAAAGTATGTCTTGACCCAATATATGTTTACCATGTGCATGCATCTGCCAGATGTTTAGATAATTTCGTGTTTTCAGGTGGTGGGATTTCAGTGTTGGCAGCTGCTTCATGTGTCTCTACACTCTTGCTGTGGCCGGGCTCAGTCCCAGTAGTAATGGGCTAGCCTTTTTCAAAAGCGACACTGTTGCTTGAGGCACCATTGATAGAACATGCTTTGAAGAATTTTTTTCACTGGTAGATAGAAAAGCGTTAGTCACTCAGTCACGCCCGACTCTTTGCAACCCCGCAGACTGTAGCCCACCAGGCTCCTCTGTCCACGGGCTTCTCCAGACAAGAATGCTGGAGTGGGTTGCCATGTCCTATTCCAGGGGATCTTCTGATCCAGGGATCGAACCTGAGTTGCAGGCAGATTCTTCACCATCTGAGCCACTAGGGAAGCCCTGGCAGACAGGTCCCCCCTAACACCTCCTCCTCGCCTCTAAACTGGGAGCAGAAGCACCACCACGTGATTCTAGTTCCCGAATACAGTATCTGATGAGCAGAAAACAGCCAGTGTGCCCCAAGAGAAGCAACCCTCCCACTGGCAGATGTCCTCTGGGGCTGTCTCCCCAGTCTTCAGACAGTAGAAGCTGGGCTCTTTCCACCACGTGTCGACTCTCATTCTCTTGCTCCTCCAACTTGTATTTCAAGCCCCTAAGGCCCTGAACACCTCTTGATGGACATGATGGGGGAAAAGGGGTGCTGGGTACAATTGGGGATTTTTAAGAAAGAACAGCTGCCTCCTTTTTCTTCTCACCTCTTGTTTCGGACCCTAACCTTTCCTCATGCAGCCCAACCCTCCTGGGCCATGCCTCCACTTCACAGGACTCCGGCAGGATCCGAAGCTTCACTTGGCCTGGTGTCACTGTAGCATCAAAAGTCAGTTGAAGGCAAAGGGCTTCTTTTTGCCTGCACCCCGTTCCTCTGCTCAAACCGCCACCCGCCCCCCCACCCCAATCACACCTTTCTGGATCGAAAGGAGCCTCTGAAGACGGCCAGTCTGAATCTTGCCCTGGCCATTTCTTTGACCTTGCTGGCGTGGGTCAGTCTTGGCACCCAGAAAGTGGAAAGTGATAGCCATCCTGGTGTTGCCCCCAGTCCCCCAGCTGCAGATTGAAGCCCCATCCGGTGGGCTCTCTCAGTGCCCAGAACCCAGAGAACATGGCTGCCTGCTGCAGCTGTCTCCTTTCGAATCAGCCACCCCCACTCCCCAGGTGCCAAAGCAGCTTGCTGGGTTTAGAATGCTCCCCATCTCTACCTCTCCCGCCCATGGCAGGGTTGGTAGCAGCTTTCCAAGGAGTCTTTTGTTGTGGAGGCTCTAAATCCTTGGTAGGGAAATTACCAAGAGACTCTTCCACAGCCTGCCCCGCGCTCCATCTCTTTCTTTCCTTCCTTTGTCTCCTTCCGTAGCTGGGGTCAGAATCCCTAGCCAGACTGAGAACATGGTTGCGATTCCAGGACCCAGATGCCAATATGTGGCAGCATCTGGCTTATTGGCAAGCGTTGCCGGCAGTTGTGCTGGCTGCTTCAAGGCCTGTCATGTGGCTGAGCTTGCTAATGGGGGCCCTGTCACAAAACGGAGTTTCTTTGAGAATATGGTGTCGACCAAGGAGCCCACCAGGAAACAATGAGCTGCGCGGCGAGGGCATGAATTATTGGGCAGGGCGGCTGCAGACTAGAGCTTTGATGCCGATCCTAGACCTGTTTTGCAAAAATCCCTGTTTCATGTCGTTGGAGTCTGCTCCTCCTGTAACCTTACCTTCTTGTGCTGTTAGTGCTTCAGCTGCCTTAAGGCATGGAGCTCCTTGAAAGAGAAACACAAATCACTAAAAATGTTGAGATAAAATCCTGCTCCTCAGAGGCGCCTGTTTGGCACGGTGAGTGCATGATAACAGCTTGCTTTAGAAAGGTGACATTTCTGCTGAAGGCTGAATAATAAAGCATGCATTTTAAAAACTCAGCTCTTCCCTGTCTTCTGACGCTTGACTTTTGGAGTGAAGGCCATTTCTTCCATGTGAAGGGTCCTTCTGGAGGCTACCCTCTCGAGTCCCAAACATGGGCTGATTAACTTTTGTTATCGCTGATGTGGCCAAGGAACTCTTCAAATTAATAGGGCTGTTAGTATTTTTTTTCAAGATGCAAGCACTGAGTACTCAGAATGTGTCAAGCACTCTGTGAGACCCTGAAGGGCAGAGACAAGGATGAAGAACAGCACAGTTGCTGCCCCCCAGCCCCCAGGATGCAGGCCATTGATGACCAGATCATATATGCTTCTGTTATTTCATTTCTTCCCCCACAACCTACACAACTGAACAGGGCGGTGATACGCGCTGTGTTTTACAAAGGAAGGAGCTAAAGTCCCTAGGAGTTGCCTTCCCCTGTTTGGCATGGCAAGCTAATAAGAGCTGTGATTGAAAACCAGGTAGCTATACTTCTGCTTCGCTAAGCAAGCGTGTGTTGGATTCTTAGGTGATAAACACTTAAGGGCAGGGACTGCGTCTTTAACTTTTTGCAGTTGTGCCCCCAATTAGCAGCAGCCTCAACTCATTCATGACCCTGTCTTCATACATCTCAGCTCAACACACACACACACACACACACACACTCTCTCTCTCTCTCTCTCTCTCTAATACAAGCTGAAGCCAAGTTCTTCCTGTGACAGGCTGAAGGAAGGAATCAAGAGGAAGTACAAAGCAGAAATTAGCTGGAATTAGAAGATGGTGATAATCCTGGCAAGTTGGTGGTGATGATGGCAATAGCATACTGCTCTCATAATCCCATGTAAAAACGTAACAGTGCAATTAGATTAGCGAAGTCAAAAATTCATGGGTGACATTTACCCAGAATGCAAGCAGTTGGGGACAAAATACCAAGAACCACAAGACTCATGTGATAAGCAGACTCATGTGGGAAACAGAAGCAAAAGTCTAACGTCTGACTGGACCAGAGACCAGGCGATTGCTAGCTAGCCAGCTGGTACTCACTGGGAAACTCAGGGGACCAAGTTGAGAACAGCAGCCGAAGGTGAAGGTATTTCGTCTGCTTAAACACCCGGTAAGTGCAGAGAGCTTGCAATACAAGAGCTTAAAGTTCCTTGAACTTTCAAAACTGACCTGCCGGAGCCGCCTTCTAGTCCAGGACCCTCCAATGAGGAGAAATTGCTGGGAATGGAATAGAAACAGCAGAGTCGGGACAAGAGAAAGGTCCAGTTTAAAGGAAAGGAAGAGCAGCGAGGAAATGGCAGAAAGCAATGTGACATACTTAAAAAAGAAAGTAAAAAAACCTTAACAAAAACAACAGAAGGAGCTCTGTGAAGTTAGAGCCTTTGAAAGTTTAACCTGCTTCATTCTCGTAGTTTAGGAAAACTAATTTCACATAAAAATACACAACAGAAAACAATCAAGTCCCATACAAAGTTATTATACGAAAAAAGAGAATTCGGAGTAGAATAAAGTCCTTAGAGGCAATGAGAGCATTCGGGAAAGACATTCTCACAAAACAGATGAAAATTTACAATTTCAAAATGAACTTAAAGACATTAAGAAAATTGTATGACATGAAAGAATGACAAATCATTAAGTAGAAAACTCGGAAATGAGGTGGCAACTCAGGAAAGGCTTGGAGGTAAAAAAAAGACACAACTATTTCAGAAACAAAGACTAAAGTAGGAGGACCAGAAGAGTGCATAAACATGACAGATAATAAGAGAAATATAAAATGAAAATGAAAGACTAAAAAATTAAAACATTTTAGTGCACTTTCAGGTTCATAGCAAAATTGAGGGGAAGTTACAAATTCCCTAATGCCCTTTGCCCCGCGCATACATAGCCTCCACCACTGTGAACATCCCCCACTAGACTGACTGATACATTTGTTACAACTGATGGGGGTAGTTTGGCACATCATGTCCTTTGCTTGGTAGCTCAGAGGTTAAAGCATCTGCCTCCAATGCAGGAGTCCTGGGTTCGATCCCTGGGTCGCAAAGATCCCCTGGAGAAGGAAATGCCAACTCACTCCAGTATTCTTGCCTGGAGAATCCCATGGACAGTGGAACCTGGTAGGCTACAGTCCACGGGTCGCAAAGAGTCAGACATGGCTGAGCGACTTCACTTTCACTTTCTTTTCACTTACCACTCAAAAGTCCAAATTAACATGGTTCACGCTTGTTGCTGCACTTTCTATGGGTTTTGATAAATGTATAATAATGTGTATTGATCATTATGGCATAAACAGTATTTTCACTGCCCCCCAAATACTCTGTCAACTGCCTATTTATCCCTCCTTACCTCCTCCTACTCCTGACCTCTGATAACCACTGAAGATTTTACTGTCTCCATAGTTTTGCTTTTTCTAGAATGTCATAGATGGAATCATACGTGATGCCAACTTTCAGATTGTCTTCTTTCACTTAGTAATATGCTTTTAAGTTTCCTCCGTGTCTTCATGATTTGATAGCTGATTTCTTTTTAATCCCTGGAGAAGGAAATGCTAACCCACTCCAGTATTCTTGCCTGGAGAATGCCATGGACAGAGGAGCCTGGTGGGCTACAGTCCATACAGTCCATGGGGTTGCAAAGAGTTGGACATGACTGAGTGACTAACACTTTACACTTCTTTTTAATGCTAAATAATTTTCCATTATCGGAATGTACTCTAATTCATTTATACATTCATCTGATGAAGGACATCTTGATTGCTTCTAAGATGGTTGGGCCATCATGAATAAAGTTGCTATCAATATCCATATGTAGATTTTTGTGTGGATGTAAGTTTCAACTCATTTAAATAAATACTAATGAGAATGATTGCTAGACTGTATGGTAAACGTGTGTTTCATTGGGTTTAAAACCTGTCAGATGGTCTCCCAAAGTGGCTGTACCAATTTCTGCTGCCACCAGCAATGAATGAAAGTTTCTGTTGCTTTATATCCTTGACATCATTTGATATTGTCAGTGTTGCAGATTTTGGCCATTCTAATATGTGTGTGGTAGTACCTTATTGTTTTAATTTGCATGTCCCCAATGACACATGATGTGGGGCATCTTTTCATATGCTTATTTGCCATCTGTATATTTTCTCTAGTGAGGTGCCTGTTAAGGTTTTTGGCCCATTTTCAACCTTGGGTTTCTCATTTTCTTATTATTGAGTTTAAGAGTTCTTTGAATATTTTGGAGAACAGTCCTTTATCAGATATGTACTTTGTAAATATTTTCTCCTACTCTGTGACTTGTCTGCTTATTCTCTTGACATTGTCTTTTGCAGAGCAGAAATTTGAAGTTTTAACAAAGTCTTAGGCTTATAATTACTTCTTTATGGAACATGCTTTTGGTCTGGTATCAAAAAGTCATTGCCGTACCTAAATTCATCTAGGGTTTTTTTTCTGTGTTATAGTCAAGAATTTTATGGTTTTTTGGTTTTATCTTTAGGCCTGTCATTCCATTTTGAGTTAATTTTTGTGAAGGATGTAAGGTCTGTGTATAGATTCATTTTTTGCATGTTCAGTTGTTCCAGCACCATTTGTTGAAAATATTTATTTGTAGTGCTTTGTCCGTGGTTCTGCTTCTGGGGTCTCTACTTTGTTCAATAATCTATTTGTCCATTCTTTCACCAATACCACACTTTCTGTTTTTTCCCCCACACTTTTTGATTACCATAGCTTTGTAGTGAATCTTTGAATTGGGTAGTGTCAGTATCTAACTTTGTCTTTCAATATTGTGTTGGCTATTTTGAGTCTTTTGCCTTTCCATGTAAACTTGAGAAAGAGTTTGTTGATATCCACAAAATAACTTGCTGAGATTCTGATTGAAATTGCACTGAACCTATAGATCAAAGTGGAAAGAACTGACATCTTGATGATATTTAGTCTTCCTATCCATGAAATATCATAAACTATCCATTTATTTAGTTCTTTGATTTTGTTCAAAAGAATGTTATAGTTTTCCTTGTATAAAGATCTTGTCTTTTTATTTTTATTCAATGTATACTAAAGTATCTCATTTTTGGAGGGTGCTAATTTAGAAAAGGCAGAGGAACCAGAGATCAAATTGCCAACGTCCACTGGATCATCGAAAAGCAAGAGAGTTTCAGAAAAACATCTATTTCTGCTTTTTTGACTATGCCAAAACCTTTGACTGTGTGGATCACAATAAACTGTGGAAAATTCTGAAAGAAATGGGAATACCAGACTACCTGACATGCCTCTTGAGAAACCTATATGCAGGTCAGGAAGCAACAGTTAGAACTGGACATGCAACAACAGACTGGTTCCATATAGGAAAAGGAGTACATCAAGGCTGTATATTGTCACCCTGCTTATTTAACTTATATGCAGAGTACATCATGAGAAATGCTGGACTGGAAGAAACACAAGCTGGAATCAAGATTGCCGGGTGAAATATCAATAACCTTAGATATGCAGATGACACCACCCTTATGGCAGAAAGTGAAGAGGAACTAAAAAGCCTCTTGATGAAAGTGAAAGTGGAGAGTGAAAAAGTTAGCTTAAAGCTCAACATTCAGAAAACTAAGATGGCATGTGGTCTTATCACTTCATGGGAAATAGATGGGTAAACAGTGGAAACAGTGTCAGACTTTATATTTTGGGGCTCCAAAATCACTGCAGATGGTGACTGCAGCCATGAAATTAAAAGACGCTTACTCCTTGAAAGGAAAGTTATGACCAACCAAGATAGCATATTCAAAAGCAGAGACATTACTTTGTCAACAAAGGTCCGTCTAGTCAAGGCTATGGTTTTTCCTGTGGTCATGTATGGATGTGAGAGTTGGACTGTGAAGAAGGCAGAGCGCCACAGAATTGATGCTTTTGAACTGTGGTGTTGGAGAAGACTCTTGAGAGTCCCTTGGACTGCAAAGAGATCCAACCAGTCCATTCTAAAGGAGATCAGCCCTGGGTGTCCTTTGGAAGGAATGATGCTAAAGCTGAAACTCCAGTACTTTGGCCACCTCATGCAAAGGGTTGACTCATTGGAAAAGACTCAGATGGTGGGAGGGATTGGGGGCAGGAGGAGAAGGGAATGACAGAGGATGAGATGGCTGGATGGCATCACGGACTCGATGGACGTGAGTTTGAGTGAACTCTGGGAGATGGACAAGGAGGCCTGGTGTGCTGCGATTCATGGGGTTGCAAAGAGTCGGACACGACTGAGCAACTGAACTGAGCTGAACTGAATGTAAATGGTATTGTGTTTTTTTCATTTCAGATTTTCACTGCTGGTATATAGGAAATTGTACCCTGCCACATTGCTATAATTGCTTATTAGTTCCAGGAAATTTTTTTCGGGGGGAGGGGTCAATACTTTCAGATTTTCTGCATAGACAACCATGTCATCTGTGAACAAATACAGTTTTATTTCTCCTTTCCAATCTACATACCTATTCTTTTTTTTTCTTATATTATCGCATAAGCTTAGAACTTCCAGAAGGACTTTGTAAAGGAGCAATGAGAAGGGATATTCTTGTCTTTCCCCTGATCTTAGTGTGAAAGCTTTGAGTTTCTCACCATTAAATATGTTGCTGCTAAGTCACTTCATTCATGTCCGACCCTGTGCGACCCCAGAGATGGCAGCCCACCAGGCTCCTCCATCCCTGGGATTCTCCAGGTAAGAACACTGGAGTCGGTTGCCATTTCCTTCTCCAATGCATGAAAGTGAAAAGTGAAAGAAGTTGCTTTGTTGTGTCCGACTCTTTGCAACCCCATGGACTGCAGCCTACCAGGCTCCTCCGTCCATGGGATTTTCCAGGCAAGAGTACTGGAGTGGGATGCCATTGCCTTCTCCAATTAAATATGTTAGCTGTGGATATTTTTTTCATAAGGAATACTTTATTTGCTTTCATCTCTTTTTTTGTACTAAAAAAAAAAGGAAGTATAGTTGATTTATGGTGTTAGATTCAGGTATATGCCACAGTGATTCAGTTACATATTTATGATATATAATATATATATTCTTGTTTAGATCCTTTTCCCTTATAGATAATTTAAAAATACTAAGTATAGTTCCCTGTGCTATACAGTCGGTCTGGGTTGGCTATCTCTTTTATATGCTGTAGAGTGTATATATTAATCCCAGTCTCCTAGTTTACCCCTCGCTATAGACTTTTTTGTAAATGCGCTTTTTCAAGCTGAGGAAGCTTCTTTCTATTCCTGCTTCTCTGAGAGTCTGTATGAATGTGGGGTAGATTTTGTCAAGTGGTTTTGCTCTTTTTTAAAGGTACACCTTTATTCATTTATCTTTAAGATTTATGAAACGATTCATTTATTTACTTTTGACTGCGCTGGGTCTCTGCTGCTGTGCGCTGTCTTTCCCTGGTTGCGGCGAGCAGGGCTCTCTGGTTGCAGTGCATCGGCTTCTCATTGTGGTGGCTTCTCTTGTCACGGCTTAGCTGCTCCACAGCACGTGGCATCCTCCCAGATCAGGGATCGAACCCGTGTGTCCCGCATTGGCAGGCAGATTCTTTACCACTGAGCCATCAGGGAAGCCCCTCAAATGTTTTTTCTTAATCTGCTGATACCATCATGTGCTTTTGCTTTTTCAGGCTGTTGATATGATGGATTCATTTATCGATTTCTTTTTGAACTATTTAGTTATTTTTATTTCTGGCTGTGCTGGGTCTTTGTTGCTGTGCGTGGACTTTCTCTAGTTGCCGAGAGTGGGGGCTCCTCTCTGTTGCAGGGCACAGGCTTCTTCCTGTGGTGACTTCTCTTATTGCGGAGTGTGGGCTCTGGGCATTTGGGGTTCAGTATCGGTGGCTCCCAGGCTCTAGAGTGCGGGCTCAGTAGTTGTGGCACGTGGGCTTAGTTGCTTCTTAACATGTGGGATCTTCCTGGATCAGGGATTGATCCTGTGTCCCCTGAATTGACAGGTGGATTCTTAACCACTGGACACCAGGGAAGTCCCTGTTACTTGATTTTTGAATATTATTTATTCCCTCAATTTTTGTTTGAGGGTCTTTCATAATCTTTCCCTTTTGAATGTTAATGTCTCAGAATGCAAATTTCTAGTCTGATTTTTTTTCCTCTCAACACATTAAATGTTTCACTCTACTCTCTTCTTATTTGTGTGGTTTCTAAGAAGTCAGATGTGAGTTGTATCTTTGTTCCTCTAGATGTAACTTCCAGGGTCTGTGGTTTGATGTCTGACATTAATTTGGGGGAAATTCTGTTATTTGTGTTTCAAATATTTCTTCTGTTCATTTCCATCTTCTCCTTCTGGTATTAACATTACATGTGTGTTATACCTTTTGTAATTACTCCAAAGTCCTTGGATATTCTATTTCCACCCCCCTCAATCTTTGTTCTCTTTGCTTTTCTGTTTTCAAGGATTCTCTTGATGTATCCTTTAGCTCAGAGATTCATTTGTCAGCTGTGTCTAGTCTACTAAGAAGCCCATTAAAGATATTCTTCATTTCTTTTAGTGTTTTTGTTTTTATCTGTAGCATTTCTTTTTGATTCTTTCTTAGGATTTCCATGTGCCTGCTTGCATTGCCTATCTGTTCTTGCATGTTGTCTTACCCATTAGAATCCTTACTATATTAATCATGCTTGTTTTAAATTTGCAATATGATAATGCAATATGATATATAATTTCTGTTCTGTTGCTTGCTCTGTGACTTCAGATGGTGGGTTTTTTTTTTGTTTTTTGTTTTTTGTTTTTTTGCCTTTTGGCATGCCTTGTAATTTTTTCTTAATAGCCAGACAAGATGCCTGCTGTAAATAGGCCTTTAGTAATGTCATTGTGAGGTATGGAAAGAAAGGAAGCACTCTATAGTCTTGTGATTAGGGCTCATTCTTTTAGTGAAACTATGCCTCTGGATTGTGAACTGCATAGAGTTTCTTAGTTTTTTCCAACCTCCTTAGGTAGGACAGGGTGGTTAGACTGGAGTTAGTATTTCCATTCTCCCACATGGAAGACTAGAGGAGACTGGAGTTGGTTATTTTCCTTCCCCGGATCAGTTAGGCTCTGATAATATCCCAGCAGATTATGCTAGGGTTAACTAGTTTCCCCCAAGGAAATGTCTTGTTAAGAAGAACAGAATGCCCTGGCATATTACAAAATGGTTCCTTTTTTTGCTCCCTTGCTGGGAACATGAAGACACAAAGGACTTTTTCTCTGGTATATACTATGGAAACCTGGTTGTTTCTGGAGGTAAATCTCATGGTATGTATTGTGGGGACCCTGATTACTGAGTCCCCTGGAGACTTTAGATCTCAAGCTTGTCCACACTGAGCCTCTATCACTTTGTCAATTACACTTCAGATTTTCTTACCGCAACCTTGCTTCCCAGCTGTGAGTCTTCCATATGTGAATTTCTGCTCTGTAAGCCACGACTCCCTTCATTCACTTATCTGTCTCTCCAGTCTTAGGGACAGCCGTTTCCCCGTGTCCTTGCCCCTCTCTTACAAATCTAAGAGTTGTTGGTTTCTCACTCAGTATAGAATATTACATGCTGTTAGGCTAGAGTGGTGACTTCTAAACTCCTTATTTGTGGAACTGGAAACTGAATGCCAGAAAATTTAAAAAAATAAAAAATTTAAGAGAGAAAGAGATAAAAAGCATTCAAGAAAATGTCCCAAATATTGAAGTGGGCAAAGGAAATAGAATATATGGTTGGTAGGAGATCACAAAGAAAATCAAAGCAAGGCAACTGAAGTGTAAAAGCTAATTCAAGAAAACTTTCTTGAAAGTTAAAAAAAATTGAAGCTAAATACAGAAATAGCACACTGCATACCTGAGAAAGGCAACAGTGTGACTAACACCAAGAAAAGGAAAAAATCCTTTGAGCTTCTAGAAGAAAAGTGCACGTGACTTACAAAGGAGACACGTGTATCATTAATCACTTCTCAACAGCAGCACTTTATTGCGGGGGAGAAATGAATCAACACAGAGTTGACCCTTGAACAAGGCGGATTTGAACTCTGCGGGTCCACTTATATGCGTTTTTCAATGTTAAATACTACAGTACTACACCATCCATGGTTCTTTGAATCTGCAGGTGTGAAACCGTGGATATGAAGGAACTGTGGGTATGGAGTACCAAATATAAGTTATACCTGAATTTTCTACTCTGTGGAGGGTCAAGTCCCCACTTTGTGTTGTTCAACCTTTGTATTTAAAATAAGGGAAAAAAGAATGAGCCAAGGATTTTACACCCAACAAAGCTAATTTTTAGGTATGAAGAGCACAATAGTTATCAACATGTGAGTATTCACAAAGTGTTGTTTACATGAGCTGTTCCTGAAAAATCTACTAGAGAATATATTATAGATGACTGAGGTGATAAAAAAGACACCAACATAAAACTTAAGTATTAAATAAACAGATGCTTGTAGAATTAGGACTAAGGAGGAAAGTGCATAGTGTATAATGATAATATTTTCTGACAATGTAAATGTAACAGATCCATTTTTTACTGGAGAAATAGTGAGAGCATATACAAAAATTTAAACACATTTTTGATAATCATATTGGTGGTAATATTACTGCTGAGATTGTTGCTGTGTAACATGGGCTAAAACAGATAATTTTGAGATGTTCTAAGTCTATTGTGCCTTTTGCTTTTAAGAACCAGAATTCTCAGAATGGATGAAAGAAGATTCCAATGTTTAGAGAAGTGGTTAGGTAAAAGCTCTGTAGTGTTGAATTTGAATAGAAGGTGTCAATATGCATTTATGAGATTTTTTTTTCTTTGAACTGATAGTGTTTCCTAGTTTATTCCACTGAAAAGTCCTAGAAAATATGTCTAATTTAGCAAAGAACATCTCTAGCACTCAGACTCTGGTTCTGAAATACCATTTTTCTATAAGATAAATTAGGGCTTCTTAGAGAAATAAGTCTGAGGCAGAAAGTTTGTGAAATGAAACTGGAACATCTTATATAACAAGGAAACTATAAAAGACTTCTCGGATCATGTCAAAAAGACACAGAGCCTCCCACTGGCCAAAGATGGAACAATCTGACCTTCAATATTGAGAAAAATGGAAGCCCATCAGGTATGTTTAATCCATGATTTTATAATGATATTAGAAAGAATTATCTTCAGAGAATTATAGAGAACTAATTCATTATCTTGTAAACAAGGAAGCAAAGGAAAAGAATCAAGCATTTACACTGATTTTTATATGAACTATATCTCTGAGTATCCAGATATTAAATGAGGGACAGAGTTTCTTACAGAGTCAGTCTAGCTACAAAAAGAAGCAATAGAATTAGATTATCACCATTTTGTAACCCTCAATGGATGGATACAAGAATTAAACATCAATGGCTGCTAAGATTATAAAAAGAAAAACAACCAGACATTTTGTGACTCTTAATAATGTTGCTAAACACCACCTGTCCTCTTCATGAAGGGGTCCAAAAGTGGTCTGATACTTAACTGGACTGAGCTTGCCATTTGCTGGGAACACAGACGCCACAGGCATGTGAACTTTCCCATAAGTATGTAGTCAGTAGGGGCTTCCCAGCTGGTTCCGTGGGTAAAGAATCTGCCTGCAATGCAGGAAATGTGGGTTTGATCCCTTTGTCGGGAAGATCCCCTGGAGGAGGGCAGGGCAGCCCACTCCAGTGTTCTTACATGGACCAAGGAGCCTGGCAGGCTACATACAGTCCGTGGGGTCACTAAGAGCTGGACATGACTGAGTGACTGAACATGCACAAGCGTGTAGTCAGCAATGTCAAGACATTGGGAAACTATATGTCAAATTTTCTGAAGTCTTCAGCAGATAATTTATAAAGATATGAAAATGATGGAGATGAATGGAGATATGAAAATGCTAGATGAAAAGAAATGTACTGAAGTTTTTAAGGGCACATCTAAAGAATAGTATCTAGAGATGCACGTTTGGGTGATAAAATGATTTTTTAAATGCAAATAAGTTAAAATTATAACAGGATAAGTGTTCCTTTGGGGGAAGGGAGGGATAATGATTGGGTAGGGTGCATGGAGGGACTTCTTGGGGATATTACATATGTATGTGTGTGTGTGTGTGTACGCTTAGTAGCTCAGTTGTGTCCGACTCCTTGCGATCCCATGGACTGTAGCCCACCAGGCTCCTCTGTCCGTGTTCAAGATTCTCCAGGCAGGAGAATACTGAAGTGGGTAGCCTATCCCTTCTCCATGGATAATATGTATATATACACGTAATATATACACACAAATATAATACATAAATAAAAATAAAATTGCTATTTCTATTTATATATTTTTCTATAAATGTATAAATAGAAATAGAGGATACTGGCTACCTTGTTCTTTTACTAGATTTAAGTTTCTACAGAGCTTCTGCTAGTCTTTATCACATTAGATAAAGTTAGCGCTTCCTTGGGCATTTACTGCTATTGGCCAATAAATACAAAAATATATAATAATGACTATGAATGAAAAGTGCCTCTTTGATGGTGATTTTGTATGGTGTACAACCTCTGCAACATTATGAAATGGCCTCAAATCTCTACATTGTTTCAGGTTCGTCTCTGTTCAGTGTTGTTATGGAAAGGGATTTTCTTTTTTTTTGCAAACATCCTTTTGGCTTTTGAGGGATTTTACTTCAGTGCAATTTAGCAATCCAGTGGGATAGACAAGTGCTATTCTAGCTAGTATTTCAGTGTTAGAAAGGTTTAAGAGGGCTGAATGGCTGCAGAGGCAGGAAATTCGATGGTATTATACCCCTGCTCTGGTTAGCACAAAGGCGAGCTCTAGACCCCATCTTGGCCAGGTCCAGAACTTGATTCATCATAACTCATCAGGTTCAGGGGGATAGATCCACATGAGCAAAGTTTCAAAAGATTGTGATATAAATTTGAATGTCAGTTGATTAATTTCCTATAGTAATAGCAACTGCTAAATGAGTGAAGGTACTCACGTTATCTCTATTTTCTCCCTGCTAGGTGAGTACGTTTGAAGCCAGGAAGTTATGTGGTTTGCAGAGTGAAGTGGATGATGCTAATGGTTGGTGACATTCTCAGCACATTCTGGTCCACCCCATCTACTCCAGGGAGATACCTGCCAGCTGGACCAAAACACTTGTGTCAACCGTGTCAACATCGTGCAGTGTACACACTTAAAAGTTCTTGCTTTCTAGTTTATCTTTTCCTCGGCTCCACATAGAGGGAGAAAGGAAACACCTTCACAGTCAGAACATCTGGGTCCACCCTAGTGACTGGTGACACGACAGCTGGAGCAGCCTGCTCACTTCACATTTAAAGAATTTCAGGTAAATGAATCTAACAGACTTGAAGCACCTTCCATGGACTAGACACAAAGGGGAACCAGCCGTGGTTCCTGGTCTTAAGTAGCTTACAGCCTGGTAGGACCAGATTTAAACATTCTTTGCCCACTTCTACTTGGCATATCTCTGTCTGTCTATCATCTGTCTATAGTTTGTGTGTGTGAGAGAGAGACGGAAATCAGGGAAAGCATCAAAGTAAACTTTAGTTTGGCCTGTGTCTGAGCAATGTGAGACTCAGATTACTGGGTCTCTGTCTAAATAAATTTTATTGGAATTCTTTTCTTGGACTTCTGTGTAACAGGACTGAACTATAAATTTTCTTAGACGGGATTCTGATTTATCGGGTCCTATTGGAGGCAGCCCTGTCTGGTCATGTAGTTAAAGAAATAGCAGTAATTTCCTGTGAGGGTGACAAAGTGCTGAGAAAGGGGACTACATCTCTTCATGCTTCTTTTACTAGTGTAGGTCTATGTGGTTAAGTTTGGCTGCTCTTGTTTGTTGGTTTGTTGTTGTTTTTTTTTAAAATCCAGCCTAGGACAAGGAACTATTGGTGCTGCTCTAGGTTTCTGGGCTTATCCTGCTCTGGGCTCAGGTGACCGTGATGTGCAGCCCCCTCCTGTTCTTCAAACCCATCAGCCACGTGGCCACTGTAGTATCTTCTCACATGCCTAGCACCTGGTCTGCAAACAGAGGGTTTAAAGTTAAGTGTGCTTTTTGTCTTGGAATTTTGAACTAATCTTTAGAACTCAAATGAGGAGTTGGCTATGACAGTGAAAGAATTAATTTGGAGAGTTGGATGCTTAAAAAAAAAAAACTTAAAAGCCCCATCCATTAAATATATTGGATCTGAAATGGAGATGATTGTGTGTATTTTGAATTTAAAAGAGTTTTGTAAAGAAATTTCTTTTCCATGAGTTTTTTGTTTAATTGCCTGGCAGGGTGGGAAATCCCAACACAACAGCATGGAACTGGGGCATGAAAAGCAGCAAGTGAAACGGATTTATGAAGCCCATAAATAAAAATGAAACTCAGTTCATTGTCCAAATTGAGTGGAAAGGCAAAATCTATCCCAAGTCTGATAAGTAGAAGAATGGGACACACATAGGGGAAGTTCTTTCCATTTTAATAAGGCCAGATAAAGGTAACATAACTGAGGAGCTGCAGAAAAAGAGACATTTCTTTTTTCCAACCTTGACCAAGGAGGCATGTTACCCTTCTCTATGCTATGGGGGAAAATTGCACACTTTTCTAAAAAGAAGTACAGTTGACTGCATGTTTAAACAGTGCATTAAACAAGCATTTTCCTATAAAGGCAAGAACAGTGAAAAGAATGGGAAAAAGCAAAGACCAAAGTGGCAGTCAAGGTAGGAGATTTTCATACTTTTGGAATTTGAGGCATTGCCAGCCTATTACCATCCTCTCCGAAGAAATACATTGGTGCTTCACTGTTCTTCAAAGACTGTTTATTCCTGTACAAAGGGATCAGATAAGACAGAGGTGAACATCAGCTGTGAACAGCTATAGTTTTAAAAAAAAAAGTATAATGGAGAGTGCTTGCAACTTGAACGGCAGCGTATCTGTGCTCTGTGGTTCATCAGTGAGGCATGGGCCACAGTCTGCTTCCTATTCTTCATTGATTACCAGCCCCTCCTTATCTTGTATGTCAATTCAGCCCGTTCTCTTTCCAACTAAATTTCTGGGGTTTGTAGATTTTTTTTTCTTTGTAGCTTTTTGCTGGTCCATTATCAGCCTCTTCTTGGGCCTGGTTGTGACAAGGGCAGGTATACCAGTTGGTTGGTACAAGTTAGGAGCCCAATTGCTACTCATAAAACCAGAGGGAAGCCAGTGGGCTTATAAAGGCATCAAACCCAGGCATGAACTTACCATCTTTATCATGGAACTAAAAGCTCACTCATCAATCATTTAATAAACATTTTGAACACTTGTACTACTCATCCTGCTAGGCATTTACATGATTCAAAGATAAATTAGACCTGGCTCCCGCCCTCAGTAATCCCATAGCAACGGGCAGAGTCCTCATTTCCTCCCTCAGTGTTCATCAACACCCCCAGGCCACTCCAAGAAACATTCAATCTAGGTAAAAATGGCATGTTTGCTTTGCAAATGTGGCTTCCAGACAAGTTCTCTAAGCCCCTTCCAACTGGATTGCTCCCTAAACCTGTCTTATAAATAGAAATTCTGAAGCTACACTGGGTGTGCACTGAAAATACACTCTGGCAACTAAAGGGCTGCATAATCAAACCATCTCTTCATCCATCTCTTTATTCATGCACAATTCAAGGCTCAAGAAGACCAGTAGATTCCCTCCCACTTTTTTTATGCAAACTTTGGGAAACATGGCGTTAACTTTTGCACACTGGGGAGAAACCACCCCTCTCTGGGAGATGATGAAATTTCTTCCACTGTTTCCTCTCACCCTTTAGCTTCAAGAATTGACTCTACAGCAACTTAGCCAACTTGATTGAAAACATGTTCAATGCAGACTCCTGGAATTGACCTGGTGTTCTGTCCTTGGATCACTAAAGACGGGCTGGGAGGAGCTTCTCCCGTGGTGAGAATTTGACTACTTAAATTACTGCAAAGAGAAGAACTTTACTGGTAGATAAAGCAAGATAGGTACCAGTGAAACAGAAGAAGAATCTTCACTGAAAATTGGAGTCCAGAGAGACCAAAGTCAACCTGTTTACACTGAATTAGTGAGAGGCACTTCTCTTCAAAGGATCACAATATTTTGATTGCAAGAAAGAGGTTCCCTGTTACGTGAAGGGGAAATTCCACTGGGCAGAACCCTCTCACACCATTCTGCTTTCCTGATCTGATTTTGAGTTCACCAAGGAGCCTTCTGATTGATAACTCAGCTTTCTTTCCTAAATACATTGATATTGGGAAGGGAGAGGAAACATGAGAATTCCAAGCTCTAGAAAGAGAGTTTCTTAAATCTTCTATTAAAGATTAGTAAATTAATACACTGATTTATTGGCTAATTTTATGTGAATTTGGTAAGAATACGTTCATCTGTAAGAAAACCTGATTTGTGAGGTGGGGATCCATCTCTGGAACATGTTGCCCAAGGTGCTTGAGAACCCTTTTCCTGCGACCACCCTGCAGCATCTTCCTAGGTGCTGCCCAGACTCGAGTATGCTCCCCATTACTTTTCACTCAAGGAGGAGACTGTCCATCAAACTTTGAGCTAGTTAGGTTGTGGGCTTTACAGGTTGTATGTCTTTCTCCTCCTAACCACCTTAAGATAGACAATAATTTTCTAAAAGGAAGTGGAGTAGTCAGTAGTAGTATGCAAATTAATATTATCATGAAGAAACAAAGAAAGAACTGCAGGCCCTCTTAAATCATGACTGGGTAATTGGATTTGCTGATGTAGACTTGACCAATGAGTACTCCTTATATAGTGTTCTTTGCAAAAGAGGAAAAAAGAGAGAAACCTCACCGTTAAAATCAGGCCAACCTCCTCTTTGAATAACTTTGACACAGATGAGGGAAAAACCCAGAAGGAAAAAATTTGAAAAGTTTACTTCAGGTTGAGAATTTCTAATTCTACCACTTTTGTGTGAGTGTTGTTGTTTGATAGACACGACAGCATCTCCTCATTATTATGGAAAATATAGGGTTGGTGGTAATTACTATCTGAATATGAATGGGAGCAGAAGTGGGCATAGCCTGCACTGGCCTTTCTTTGACAAGGTATAACTTTCTTCTGAATTTCTGTGTTAATTAATGCTTATTTAAAAACCACTTTAATTGGTAGTAAACACCTCAACTTTTTATACTCATTAAAATGCAGCCATTGATGTGTGATGGATTTTTTTTAAAGCTTAATTAACTTTCCTTCTGTATATATAACCTATAATAATGACAAACATATTGGGAAAAAAATTACCCCTGCTTTTTCCCCCCACTCTCCCTACCCCCATTATAAAGACGTTTTTAGCTGTGGATGCCTTACTTTGTTAGGATCAGATGCCGTTAATTTGGGGTTTTGGAGAAGAGTAGGTGGCAGCAAATCAAAGCTTTTTGAGACATTGGTCATTTCTAAACCAAATACTCATGTTTCCACTGGAGAAACAGGCTTTTTTTTTTTTTTAGTAAAGAAAAAGTTTTAAAAAAATCAATATTCTAGATGACTCAAGACTTACCTTGAGTAACTTTGGGGAAAACATAGAATTCTTACGATGTTCTTGGAAATCTTTTCTTAGAGTGGTTATAATTCTCTGTGCGTTAGTCACTCAGTCATGTCTGACTCTTGGTAACCCCATGGACTGTAACCCACCAGGCTCCTCTGTCCATGGAGTTCTCCAGGAAAGAATCCTGGAGTGAGTAGCCATTCCCTTCTCCGGGATTGAACCCGAGTCTCCCACATTGCAGGTAGATTCTTTAAATCTGAGCCACCAGGGAAGTAGGAACAGAATAATACATGCCTACCCTTTTTCATTAGGAGATGTAATTACTGCTAAGATAATATAATTGCCTTAGAGAAAAAGTCTTAATAGTCTCACTACCCTAACATAACAGTGGTTTTCAATTGTTCATTATCCCCTTGCATTCTTTGTCCACGAGAGGACAAAGTGGTCAAACAGTAAAACCACAGTCAGCAGATATACAAGGAAATTGACCAGAGCATCAGTAAGATGGGAGGAAGTAGAGGAATGAAGAGGACTAGCTCTTTAACAGGCACTGGATGGGGAATTTGTGTTTTATCAAGAATTGGGGACGAACAGCTATAGGGCCATGAGATGAGGGCCACTGCAGGAAACTTTTAGTTACTTAGAGTCTCTTAGAATTCTTCTTCTTTGTCAATGGGGAGAATAAGTCTTATCCTTTGATCAGATTCTGATTTGTTCCCTCAAATTATCCAACTCCTGTCAAATTACAGTCTCAGACTATTAGTGAGGACTGCTATCAGATTTCTAATATTTAATTTAATATATACAAAATACTGTAATATGTAATTAATATAAAACTGCTAATGAGATATTTTACAGTCTTTCTTCTCATACTGCCTTCAAAATTCAGTTTAGATTTTATTTATTTAAAAAAACATTCATTTATTTATCTTCGGCTGCTCTGAGTCTTCGTTGCTGTGTGCTGGCTTTCTCTAGTTGTGGCGAGTAGGGGCTCCTCTTTGCTGTGGTGCACAGGCTTCTCAAAGTGGTGGCTTTTTCCTTGTTTCCAAGCATGCGCTCTAGGCATGCAGGCTTCAGTAGTTGTGATGCGCAAGCTTAGTTGCTCTGTGGCATGTGGAATCTTCCTGGACCAGAGATGGAACCCATGTCCCCTGCATTGGAAGGCAGATTCCCAACCTCTGAACCACCAGGGGAGTCCCCAGTTTAGATTTTGGACTTATAACACATCTCAGTCCGAATACTAAAGTTTTTTTTCAGATGCAAAATTTTCAATAGTTGATGGGAACAGTTCCTATCCAAACAATCAAGTTATTGGTAAAATATTTTCTACGGCTTCAGTTTTTTAACTTAAATGATGTAGAATTGAATAAAATGATTATTTCAGTTCTTTGGTTGCAATAGCCACATTTCAAGAGCTTGATAACATGTGCCTCATGGCCATTGGCTCAAAGGTGGCTCTGTTCGTTGGAGTCCCATCCAGATTCAAGGAAAGAAAATGTAAATTCCACCTCTCAATGAAAGAAGGAGCAAAAGTTTTTTAAAAATGTGAGAAATGAAATATTGTGGCAATCTGCTCCAAGTTCCCTTGGTTTATTCTCCATGTTTCATGGTGAAGACTTTCCTCTAATACCTGTTTACTAAAACCAAAGCCCTTAGAGTTTGGTTGTAAGGTCTGTGTGTGGGGCCAGACTTATCTGTTGGCGGACTTCACTGAAGGGTGATTGACAGGAGCAGGTCGTCTTACTGGGGATGTGTCCCAGATCAGCATCTTTGATTGTCCTTCTTAGTCGGGTTCTTCAGAGAAGAATCAGCCTCCTTAGTGTGTATGAGCCTGGCTGTCAGTGTGGAGGCAGTGGAGGAGGCTGGGATCTGTCAGTGTTCACCTTATGCCATTGCGTCAGTAAAGCATCTCACTTCTTCCTTCTGTAGTGCCTGGTGTCTTCATGAGAGCCACTCTGATCTAATAATGCGAAAAATAAATCTCCCAAATCTGCGGAGTTGGGGAGGAGTGATCTCTAGGTTGCCACAGGTAGGACTGGGGGGCGGCCAGTTCTCCCCTCCAGCTCCACCCTCACCCTCCTCCTGAGGAAGGCCCCTGGGCCTCCCTGGGCCTCCACTGTGAAGCAGCCCCATTTCAGGGCCTCCTCTCTACAGGCTCTCAGCTGTCATATTTTTCCAGTCCACTGAACCAGTTATCACTTATGCATCTAACCTTCCATCCCCAAATGTTTGGAAATATTTGTTGTAAACTATCTTCACCTCTTCTGTTTTCTTTGTCCTTTGTTCCTTTGCTCATTATTTTAGCACGGTATAGGAGGAAAGCAGAGATAGCTTTAAGGAAGCAAAGCTCCAGTGTCCTGCTAATGTATATGACAAGGCCACCAGAAAGAATGTCAGGCTGTTTGGTTCCTCAGAACTTTTAGATGTTGGGTTCAACAGTTGTGCTACTTTTGAAACAGACTCAAAGACTTAGAGAACAAACTGATGGCTGCCGGGGGGAGATGAATGGAGGGAAGGGATAGTGAGTGAGTTTGGGATGGACGTGTACACACTGCTATATTTAAAATGGATAACCAACATGGACTTGCTGTATAGCACATGGAACTCTGCTGAATGGTCTGTGGCAGCCTGAATAAGAGGGGAGTTTGCGGGTAGAATGGATACATGTATATATTATGATTTAGTCCCTTTGCTGTTCACCTAAAACTATCACAACATTGTTTGTTAATTGACTATACCCCCAATATAAAAGAAAAAGTTAAAAAGAAAACTATTTTGCTGCTTTTAAAATTAGAATTTAGCATGAGATTTCACTATAAATTACAGTCCATATAATGGCCAGTCAAGAAGTATTCACTGGGCAGCTGCTGCTGCTGCTGCTGCTAAGTCGCTTCAGTCGTGTCCGACTCTGTGCGACCCCATAGATGGCAGCCCACCAGGCTCCCCCGTCCCTGGGACTCTCCAGGCAAGAACACTGGAGTGGGTTGCCATTTCCTTCTCCAATGCATGAAAGTGAAAAGTCAAAGTGAAGTCGCTCAGTCGTGTCCGACTCTCAGCGACCCCATGGACTGCAGCCTACCAGGCTCCTCTGTCCATGGGATTTTCCAGGCAACAGTACTGGAGTGGGGTGACATTGCCTTCTCCCACTGGGCAGCTAGTAGATACTAAACATTGTCATGGCCCTCAGAGCGCAGGGCAAACAGGGCAGAAAAGGCATGGAGTTCAGTGCTTCTCAAATTTTTGTGTAGGCACATCGCCTGGGGGGTTTGTTAAAAATGCAAATTCTGTTTCAGTAGTTCTAGGGTAGAGCCTGAGATTTTCCCAATAGATAAGCCTGTCCACCAACACAGAGCTTCCAGTCAGCTTCTGAGCACTTCATTCTCAATGTGAACAGACGTTAGAAGAAAGTCTCTAGCATGCAGGATGTTTACTTTCATTATGAACTTTGCTCAGGAGTAATATGCCCTACTCATTTATGCTTTTACAATGTCTCTGCTTGACCAGAAGTTGGCTTATGGCCATTTATAGGTTTCTATGTCTGTTATATCACAGGGTCCTAGGACTGGAAAGGACTTAAGAAGTGATCTAAAGATCTGTTTGTAGTGCTTATATTCCTGTTGGGGCTTCCTTATGAGTTAAGCCTCAGCTGCTGAGGTTATTGGATCATGTCTTCACAGTGAGCACCTGGCGGGAGTGCTGAGGTGTGCTGGGAGACTAACATGCCAGCTGCTCTAACTGAGGCTCATCTGCGCAGGGCACAGCTTAGACCACAGGCACCTCCTCTCTGCCCCAGGAGTGTTAGAATGCCTCCAGACACCTGTGACTAAGATTCAGGCTGGGAGAAACCCAGGGTTAGAGCTCTTGTAATACTCTTCTCACACTGTGCTTTGGCACACTGTAGGTATTCACTTGAAAGTGGTCAAACTGGAGATGGCAAAAGTGAACATCAACATTCTAGGAATTGGCGAACTAAAATGGAATGGAATGGGTGAATTAAACTCAGATGACCATTGTATCTACTATTGTGGGCTAGAATTCCTTAGAGGAAATGGAATAGCCATCATAGTCAACAAAAAAGTCTGCAAAGCAATACTTGGGTACAATCTCAAAAACGACAGAGTGATCTCTGTTCATTTCCAAGGCAAACCATTCAGTATCACAGTAATCCAAGTCTATGCCCCAACCAGTAATGCTGAAGAAGCTGAAGTTGAACGGTTCTATGAAGACCTACAAGACCTTCTAGAACTAACACCCCCAAAATTTGTCCTTTTCATTATAAGGGACTGGAATGCAAAAGGAGGAAGTCAAGAAATACCTGGAGTAACAGACAAATTTGGCCTTGGAGTACAGAATGAAGAAGGGTAAAGACTAATAGAGTTTTGCCAAGAGAACACACTGGTCATAGCAAACACCCTCTTCCAACAACACAAGAGAAGACTCCACATGGACATCACCAGATGGTCAACACCAAAATCAGACTTATTATATTCTTTGCAGCTAAGGATGGAGAAGCTCTATACAGTCACCAAAAGCAAGACTAGGAGCTAACTGTGGCTCAGATCATGAGCTCCTTATTGCCAAATTCAGACTTAAATTGAAGACAGTAGGGCAAACCACTAGACCACTCAAGTATGACCTAAATCAAATCCCTTACAATTATACAGGAAGTGGCAAATAGATTCAAGGGGTTAGATCTGATAGAGTACCTGAAGAACTATGGACGGAGGTTCATGACATCGTACAGAAGGCAGTGATCAAGACCATCCCCAAGAAAAAGAAATGCAAAAAGCAAAATGGTTGTCTGAAGAGGCCTTACAAACAGCTGAGAAAAAAGAAGGAAAAGATACAGGAGAAAAGGAAAGATATATCCATTTGAATGCAGATTTCCACAGAATAGCAAGGAGAGATAAGAAAGCCTTCCTCAGCGATCAATGCAAAGAAATAGAGGAAAACAACGGAATGGGAAAGACTAGAGATCTCTTAAGAAAATTAGAGATATACCAGGGAACATTTCATGCAAAGATGGGCACAATAAAGGACAGAAATGGTACGGACCTAACAGAAGCAGAAGATATTAAGAGGAGGTGGCAAGAATACATAGAAGAACTGCGTAAAAAAGATCTTCATGACCCAGATAATCATGATGGTGTGATCAGTCACCTAGAGCCAGACATTCTGGAATGTGAAGTCAAGTGGGCCTTAGGAAGCATCACTACAAACAAAGCTAGTGGAGGTGATGGAATTCCAGTTGAGCTATTTCAAATCCTGAAAGATGATGCTGTGAAAGTGTTGCTCTCAATATGCCAGCAAATTTGGAAAAGTTAGCAGTGGCCACAGGACTGGAAAAGGTCAGTTTTCATTCCAATCCCAAAGAAAGGCAATGCCAAAGAATGCTCAAACTGCCGCACAATTGCACTCATCTCATACACTAGTAAAGTAATGCTCAAAATTCTCCAAGCCAGGCTTCCATAGTATGTGAACTGTGAACTTCCAGATGTTCAAGCTAGATTTAGAAAAGGCAGAGGAACCAGAGATCAAATTGCCAACATCTGCTGGATCATTGATAAAGTGAGAGAGTTCCAGAAAAATATCTACTTCTTCTTTATTGACTATGCCAAAGCCTTTGACTATGTGGATCACAACAAACTGTGGAAAATACTTCAAGAGATGGGAATACCAGACCACCTGACCTGCCTCCTGAGAAATCTGTATGTAGGTCAAGAAGCAATAGTTAGAACTGGACATGGAACAACAGACTGGTTTCAAATTGGGAAAGGAGTATGTCAAGGCTGTATATTGTCACCCTGCCTATTTAACTTTTATGCAGAGTACATCATGAGAAATGCTGGACTGGATGAAGCACAGACTGGAATCAAGATTGCTGGGAGACATATAAATAACCTCAGATATGCAGATGACATGACCCTTATGGCAGAAAATGAAGAAGAATTAAAGAGCCTCTTGATGAAAGTGAAAGAGGAGAGTGAAAAAGTTGGCTTAAAACTCAACATTTCAGAAAACTAAGATCATGGCATCTGGTCCCATCACTTCATGGCAAATTGATGGGGAAACAATGGAAAAAGTGAGAGACTATTTTTTTTTGGCTCCAAAATCACTGCAGATGGTGACTGAAGCCATGAAACTTGGAAGAAAAGTTATAACCAACCTAGGCAGCATATTTTTCCAGTAGTCATATATGGATGTGAGAGCTGGACTATAAAGAAAGCTAAGTGCCGAAGAATTAATGCTTTTGAACTGTGGTGTTGGAGAAGACTTTTCAGAGTCCCTTGGACTGCAAGGAGATCCAACCAGTCCATCATAAAGGAGATCAGTCCTGAGTGTTCATTGAAAGGACTGATGTTGAAGCTGAAATTCCAATACTTGGCCACCTGATGCAAAGAACTGACTCATTGGAAAAGACCCTGATGCTGAGAAAGATTGAGGGCAGGAAGAGAAGGGGACGACAGAGGATGAGATGGTTGGATGGCATCACTGATGCAATGGACATGAATTTGAGCAATCTCCGGGAGTTGGTGATGGACAGGGAAGCCTGGCATGCTGTGGTTCATGACTGAGTGACTGAACTGACTGAACTGAGGTATTTAATAGCAGTAGCTTAGTTCTTTTTGTATATATGTCTGAATCAGTGGACATGAATTTGAGTAAACTCCAGGAGACAGTGGAGGATAAAGGAGCCTGGCGTGCTGTAGTCCATGGGGTCACAAAGAGTTGGACATGACTCAGCAACTGAATGTCAACAACCACTTATTTTTTTTGTACATATTTTCCCCTCCCACAAGATCTTTATATTTTTAATATACATTTATATGTGTATATTTCTGTATATATTTTCCCCCTCCCGCTAGACCTTGAGCACTTGAAATATTACCCATGTAACAGCGTCACGTGGAAGCTTGTGAGACTCCCAGGCCCTAACCTGGGACAGAATTTGTAGTTTTAATAAGATCCCCTGGTGATGTGCAGGCATACTTAGGGAGTTAGAAACACTACATGATGCGGCTTTTCTGCTTTTTTATCTCAAGCGTTGCTCAGTGCTTGGCGTGTGCTGGCTGTGCAGTAAGTACTAGTCAACTGGCTGGTCCTCAGCAGGTCAGGCAGCAGCGTGAGCAGAGGGGTCTCCATGCCATGAGCTCCTGGTGAACTCCAAGACGGGAGGGAGAGGAGAAGGCAAGGAAAAGCCTTTGCTTGGTCTTTGCTTTGCTTTCCAAATAGTCCTTCCTATTTGGAAGCCCCTGGAACAACATCCAGTGTTCCTTATGCGATTCATCTCAAAAGTTTCCAGACTGAAACTGACCTTTCAGATTCTTCCCGTTCCTAAAGCACTTCTGGAAACTCAGTGCCACCCCAGACTCCTTCCAGCTCTGAGGGGTCTTGGACATTAGGGCAGATTTCATACCTGCTTGGCTGCCTGGGCCCCGGCCTGTGGTGCAGCCCTAGGGCGGGGTGGCCTCTTCTCCACACAGGGCTGTGTGTTTCCTGACAAAGGTCAGTGTAGGATGGGCCAAAGGCCTAGAGAATCCAGCACCTTCCTCCCAGCCGTGCTATACGAACCCCTGGATTTCAGAAGAGCTAACTTGAGGATAGTTTTATAATGCCAAAAGGTTTTGTAAATAATTTAACAACAAGGCTCTGAATAGTGTTTTGTATTTTATTTAATTAGTATATCAACTGAAAAATATAAAAATAAAACATCCCTTTGACAGAGCCATCATGTTGCTCAATAAAGGCAATTGTTTAGAATTGTATTTAGATGGTATAGAAGGTCGAGCCAAAGCTTTCCTCACCCTAGAACATACCCTGGAATAATTAAAATCACTGAAGTCCTGATACAAATTCAGTTTGCTTAAAATAAAAGTTTTCCTCTAATTTAAAATCATATATATTCATTAATAAGAATGTGAAAATGTAGACACTTTCAAAGAAGAAATAAAAAGAACTCATCACTCAGAGATAGTCAGTGGTAACCTTTTTACTATATTTTCTTATAGTCTTTTTATGCATATAATGTGGTGTTATGTAAAACTGACATGATTCTATTTAGAAAGTTTTGCATCTTTTTGTTTATCTAACATTATATTATAAGCTATTTTCACATCCTTTGAGACATTCTTTGAAAACATTATTTTGCATTACCCATGATATTCTCTGACATGGTTATTCCCTGTTTTTGTTCTTGTTGCTGTTTTCTTAATGGCTCTTCTTTTGCTGATTACTTAGACTGTTTCCAATTTTTGCTGCTACTAATAATGCTATGGTCTTCTTTCCTGGAGCCTGTCTTTGGGAAACAGTCTGAAATCATGCAAACTCTTTATTACTAGATCAAGTTAGGATTTAAGATATACTTTACAATATACTTGCCAAACCAATTTCTAGAGTAAGGCTCCAGAAACTTACTCCTGGAGAAAGTTGCTCTGGCTTTACAGAACTAGTTGCTTGAAAAGTGCAGAGTCCAAAACCCCAGCTTCAATCAGTTGAGAGTTCTGCTTAGCTCAGTTTGACTCAACGAATGGGAAACTGTGCCCATAGCTAAGCTTGAGGGAGGCATAGAAACAGAGAGTAGGAGAAGTTAGGAGTGACAGCTGGGGGTTCACTTAGATGGCATCAGTGTTTCTGATGTCTTGGGTAAGGACAAATCCCATTGCCAAGCACATTACCACAAATTTCCTGGTAATGGATTCTTCTGGCTATCTTTCTTTGTCCCTGCCGACTCCCCTCTTCAGAGTCCCCAGCCCTTTCTACCTTCATCTCTGTTTCGCTTTGCTCTTTCATCAACTATTAAAAAAAAAATTATATACTTGTTTGGCTGCTCCAGGTCTTAATTACAGCACATGGGATCTTCAATTTTCTTTGTGGCATGTGAGACCTAGTTCCCTGACCAGGGATCGAACCCAAGCCCCCTTGATCAGGAGCACAGAGTCTTAGTCACTGAACTACCCAGGGAGGTCTCTCATCAACTGTTTTGACCTGTAACGTTTGAGAATCAGGTTGCTGCTCTTAAATTGCACTGGAGTGAGATTAGGGGACAGGTATTCCATCACAAGTGACAGACCTCATCATTACTGTTTTAGGATAAGCTAGGTAATGCTATGGAGAAGGCAATGGCACCCCACTGCAGTACTCTTGCCTGGAAAATCCCATGGACGGCAGAGCCTGGTAGGCTGCAGTCCATGGGGTCGTGAAGTCAGACACGACTGAACAACTTGCCTTTCATTTTTCACTTTCATGCATTGGAGAAGGAAATGGCAACCCACTCCAGTGTTCTTGCCTGGAGCATCCCAGGGACGGAGGAGCCCGCTTGGGCTGCCGTCTATGGGGTCACACAGAGTCAGACACGACTGAAGCAATTTAGCAGCAGCAGCAGGTAATGCTATAGCAACCAGTAGCAGCAAAAGCTTAGTGCCTTTACATAATCAGGTTTCTTTCTCGCTCAGGTTGCTGTCATTCAATGAAGTATGACCCAACAGTCCAGACTGCTTGGAATTTATGGCACCTTGATATTAAAACATGATTTCAGGATGACCAAGGCAAGTGATGAGTACGCAGAAAATTGAGCATAATCTAAGTGCTTCAACCTGGAAGTGACAAACAGTGATAGCTTTTGGGTCAAAATCAAGCACATGACCTCACCTGATTACCTGGGGTTAGGAAAATGTGATTGTCTGTATGTTCAGAGGGGAAAGAGAACTGAAAATATGAGTGAGCATCATGATGTCTCTCTGAATTACCAAAAGAGAGAGACAGAGAGATCTTAAAATATAGTCCAAACACAGTAATTAGAGAAAAACATCATTATTAAACATGTGTAAGCAGCACCGATAAATAGTGACTTATGAGAGCATCTATTATATAGGCTTTATATTTCAAATCGAATTTGTTGTTTACAAATAGATGTGAAGCTGCATGCCCCACAGTGAAAACAAGATAAAATTAACTTGGATGTCATTATGGAGCTCAAAGTAACCCAGGAATCTACCTATATTTTCTATACAAATTGCAACATTTAAAGGGAGAGCATTATGATTTAGCTAATTGTGAAGGAAACACAGGCAGGTTTTAATCTGTGTGCCATGGCTATTTGATTGATACACTTCTTAGAACTCAACCGCTGCACTGAGCAGGACTCTAAGTTAGCCTCTAGGCTCAGGGAAGACGAGGGCAGGAATCTATGCATTCAACAGATATTTACAAAGCACTGCTGAGCAAGCTCTCCTCCGAGCGCTGATGTCTGCAGCTCACATGGAACTCACATGGTGTCTGTCATGGGATGCCTGCGTGCACACACACGTGTGTGTGTGTGTATGTGTGTGTGTATTGTGGGTCAGGGAAGTGGAGACATGTTATTGTCTTCATACTTCCATTTCTGAGCTAATGTGACTGTCAGTTAGTGCCGCATTAATTCAAGCAATAGAAGTAATTGCTAATCGGCTCTCTCTCACATGCACTCCCATAAGAAGGACATAGGTTTTGAAGTGCTTTCCCCTGATCATGACGAGTCCCACAGAACTAACCATATGCTTCCTCCCTGTGACATGTGTTTTCAAGGAAAATAAAGGTGTTAATGGAGCACCATCTCCTTTTATGTTTCTCTTTCCCTAGCTTACTCTTTTGGATGCTAAGTAAAACTTTATTCTTATTAGGGCCTTACACAGAATTTTCTCTTGTCTTAAAATACCTAAAGTAGCAAATGGGAATGATACAAATGTCCCTCCTCTGCTTGCTGTAAGCTTGTTGTTGTTTTTTTTTTTTTTAATTCACCCAGGATGGATACCACCTTTCTTCATCAATTGCTTTAGGCGAAGTGGTGTTAAGACCTGCAGGATCTCCAAAGGGGCTCATTCTTGGCCAGGACTCTGGGATGGGTTCCCCATAGAATCTGTACTATGAAACTCAAGTGAAATGGTAAATGGGACAAGAGCGCCCCAGCAGGACCTCCATGGGCTATTTACCGGTTCCTGTCTCTCTGTCTCCATCAGTGTGCCCCTGCTGGCTCCCCCAGCCTCTCTCATTCCAGAGAGCACAGGACTTGCTTGGGACTTTCTCATGTTGCTGTGGGGAGCAAGTCAATACTGTGCCAGCTCTGAGTAGTAAAGGGCTGTATAATGACTGTGGGCTAGAGCCAAAATTTATAAAGAAAAAAAAAAAAGAATTTATTTACAAGGGAAAATAGTAAGTGCATTATTCCACATTTTTCTCCATCCTTATTATCTATGTCTATGTAATAAATATGATAAGTCTAGGGACAGATTTTCCAAAATATTTTCTCAACTGGGGGCCATGGAATATTTTGGGTCTTAGTTGTGGCATACAGGCTTAGTTGCCCCAGAGCATGTGGAATCTTAGTTTCCTAACCAGGGATTGAACCCATGTCTCCCACATTGCAAGGCAGATTCTTAACCACTGGACAAACAGGGAAGTCCTTGCATGGAATATTTAGTACTCATAATTATAATACACACACATAACGATTTGCAGTGTTAGTCACTCAGTTGTGTCCGACTCTTTGAGACCCCATGGATTGTAGCCTGCAAGGCTCTTCTGCCCATGGGATTCTCCAGGCAAGAATATTGGAGTGGGTTACCATTTCCCTTTCCAGGGGATCTTCCTGACCTAGGAGTCGAACCATGGTCTCCCGCATTGCAGGCAGATTCTTTACTGTCTGAGCCACCAGGGAGCTAGGTGTTAAAATGCCATGCCTATCTGCTAAATGACATTTCAGACCCATTATGGGAAACTTTTAAAAGCTGTTTTTTATTGGGGTAAGGATCCTTTTATTCTCTGAGTAGTCATTATCCAAGTTCACAGTTGCATCTGGAAGGAAAAGCCATTCTAACAAGGAAATTCTTGGTAGTAATGTGACCACTTATAAAATCAGTCTTCACTCAAACCATCCTCCCTGTTTAACACTGGAGTTTTAACCTTGCCCACTGGGTCAATATCTTTAATGTTTTTGGCTCTCAGTTCATCTTAGCTAATTTCAGGGTCTTGGAAACATGACAGCCCTAATGCAAACAAAATATAAATAGACTGCAGAGTGAAGTTGCAAATCTTGCAGGGGATCCAAGTTTTCACCAAATTGTTGATAGCGACTTGGAGCAAAGCCTTTGACAATGGAGAATTCGTAGAGCTAGATTAATTGGAAATGGAAGGAGAGACAATTGAGAGGGATGATGACCGTATAGGTATTTGAGAAGAGAATTATTTGTGCCCTAAGAACACAGATGCCATAATGGAGTATTTAAGAAGGATCTGCTTTATATTCTTACTTCATGGCAAAAGTGAAGTGAAAAATGTCAGAGTCCCCAGGAAATTTAGAAATTTTTAGTCTAGCCATCTCACTTTTGAGATGAAGACCCTGAGAGATTGTTCAAAGTCAGGCCGGGGTGATGGAGCGGGACGGGACCGCGGGGTCTGCTGACCTTGCTGGTTCTTCTAGTCTCTCCAGCGGGTCAGTCTGCCTCCTCCTCACCCCCCACCTCCCACTCACAAGCAGCTCCTGTTGGCCTCTCCTTCAAAACACCCCTGGAGTCTGACCGCTCCCCACCCCAGAGTCTCTCCCCTAGACGGCTCCTGGGGCTTTCTCACTGGCCTCCCAGTGCCTGCCTTGTCCCCGTGATGTCTCCTCTCCACACAGCAGGCGTCGTGATCCTTTTAAAACAGGTAATAACCTCCATGAGAGAGGAATCTTAAAAAAAGAACGAATACATGTATGCCTACAGCTGGATCACTGTGCTGTATACCTGAAACCAACACAACATTATCGATCAGCTAGACTCCAAAAAGATAAAAAGAAGAAAACAATAGGTCAGACCTTATCTCTCTTGAGCTCTGACCTTCCAGTAGCTTCTCATCTCCCTCAGAATAAAATGCCAGGTCCTCCCGAGGTCGTAAAGCCCAGTCCTGGCTTGCTGCCTGAGTCCCCCTCTCTCTCCTCCTGGCCCCTGTTCCACGCCCCAGGGCTTTTTGTCCTTCCTCAGCTCCCCAGGCTCACTCCCTGCCCAAGACCTTTCCACTCCTCTTCCTCTCCCCGGAAGGATGGATGTTCCCCTAGAGATCTCACTTCTTTTCAATTCTTTTTGCATGTCCTGAGCACCCATTTCATTTTTTTGACGGGGGAAGGGGGCTATTTATTTTTTAATTTTTATTTTATATAAAGAGTATAGTTTTTAGGAGTATAGTTAGGAGTACAATTGAGTAACAATGTTGTGTTCATTTCAGGTGTGCTGAAGAGTGGTTCACTTATACATACACGTGTATCTCAGACTTCCCGGGTAACTCAGATAGTAAAGAACTGCAGTGTGGGAGACCCGGGTTCGATCCCTGGGTTGGGAAGATCCACTGGAGAAGGGAATGGCTACATGTACATATACACATATACATATATCTATTTTTTCAAATTATTTTTCCCATTTAGATTATTACAGAATATCGAGTAGATTTCCCGTGTGACACAGTAGGTCCTTGTCGGTTATCTATTTCAAATACAGCAGTGTGCACATGTCTGTCCCAAACCCCCAAACCAAACTCCTAGACTTACCGTTTGTTCCTACAGAGAAAACCTATGGTTACCAGGGCAGTGGGGGAAGGCGGGGAGGGATAGACTGGGAGTCTGAGCGCTCATCATAAAGAGCGGCTCAGTGGTAAAGAGCCCACTACCAGTGCTGAAGACGCCGGGCTGGCCCCTGCTCTGGGAAGATGCCACTTGCTGTGGAGCAACCAAGCCCGTGTGCCACAACCGCGGCGCCTGCGCTCTAGAGCCGGTGCTCCACGGAAGGAGGTGCTGCTGCGCTGAGACGCGTGAGCGCTGTGGCCAAGAGTGGGCGGGCGGTGGCCGCATCTAGAGAAAAGCCTGTGCGCAGCAGCGAAGACCCAGCACAGCCAAAAACAGACAAATAAATGCAATGATTTAAAAATGAATACGTAAAAGAGCACTTCACATTGTCATCCTTTTCTACACAATTTTTCTTCATTAGAAAGATGATCAAGGCCTGACGTACATACTGATGTGCCTATTATCTGCCTTTGTATATCAGAGCTGAAGCTCTGTGTTCACTGCAGGTTTCTAATCTAGGCACCAGGTACCTGTGTCTCCTTTGTTTGCAGATCCTGTTAGAACATGAAAGCTGCTGGGAGATGCTAAATAAGTAACCCTTGAGTAAACAAAAGAATAACCTGAATGGTGAAGTAAGTTATATTATCTATACTGAGGTTACATACAGGAAAACTGTTTTAAAAGTCAGACTGTTTGCCAGATTTCCTCCCCCAAGAGCATTCCATCTTGCGGTGTGCTTATCTGTCCCTGTGCTGTTTGATAGGGTGAAGCTTCACCCTGGGAACTGGAGGATCATTAGCTACCTGCTTTTCAATCTTTTGGTGAACAAATAAGGGCAAAATCACTCATTCCGAACTTCAAGATCACAGACTTGCAAGGGCACTGGGGCTCCTGCTCACCCAGAGCCGTTGGGGCTGGGAAGAAATTACTGTACTCACATGGCTGAAGAACTTTTTAAAACATTAAAGTGTAGTTAGTTTACCATGTTGTGTTAGTTTCAAGTGTACAGCAAAGTGATTCAGTTGTCTATATATGTATGCATACATGCACACATATATATGCAAATACTTCTTCAGATTCTTTTCCATTATTGGTTATTACAAGA